>NW_024041373.1:14606346-15206346 GCF_014851395.1 Micropterus salmoides
GAGCTGCAGTTTATAAACACTGGGCCCGTCTGCGTTATCAAACATAATAAATAGTTGTATTTTACTCAACATTGTCTGTCACAGTCTGGCAAGAAACCAAGACCGACAGACAAGAGCTGCGCTTCTCAGCTGGTTAGCAGGACAGACAGACAGAAATTCACAGCAGCTACACATTAACTGAACATTAGGCTACTGTTACTGTTACCTGCTGACATCAGACTCTGAGAGGAGCGAACACAAGTTTATGCCTGCTGTTCCTGCACTTCACTCTCACTGAGCTTCTTTCTCTTCTCGTGCCTAGAAGGATAGTCCCTCTTCATCCTCTCATTTGACACGACAGTGAGGCGGGGCCGTCCACTCTGCGCAAGACTGACTTTATTACTATCCCTGTGTAAGCCGGTGTCGCATCTGCTGGGTTAATTCGCGCAGAGTCAGCTTTATTAGTTCACATTTGTTTTTCAGTGCTGCAACCGGGGTGAGATCACTGCTATCCACTGGCCCACCGTGCCGCCCAACAATGCACCAATATATGCATATTGTTTATTGTGTCACTGTTGTTTAGTTTCAGCACATGTATTACCTGTGTGCCAGGTACTGTCTATAACCTACTGGGTTCAGTAGCTGACAGATGTTGTGCAAAGTTAACGTTAGTTACCACTGAAAGGAAGTATTTCCTGCCTGCGGGAGTGTAAGCATTCAGTGGTGACAGCGGAGCTTCGAGTTCACCAAAGTAGATGAAAAATATAACGTGGATTGTTTAATCTATCCTTTCAGTATTGTTGTTTTATCAACAAGGTTTTGCAAAGCAAGCTAACATATGGCTTCTGCCTTCTGTAGGCTAACATTATGTGTTATTGAATCAAGAATGTATAAACAAGAAACCACATTTTTTCTCTCAGTAAAGCAAACATTTAGGTAGGTAGGTAGGTTTTATTTCACAATATAACAAGTTGTAGAGTGAAATTGAGTTTTATAACTCCCTTCTGCTACATAGCAGACAGGAAACAATTAATTATAAAAATGGCAACAGAAATAAACTATCATCACTGGAGCAGTGCTGAGGATGAACTAGAGTTTAAGAGTCTGATAGTTTGGGGGGGAAAGCTGCTCTGCAATCTGGTGGTGCAGCAGCAGAAACTTCTATATCTCTTCCCAGAAGGCAGCAGGGTGAACAGGCTGTGGCTAGGTGGGAACTGTCCTTTAGTATCCTTTGGGCTCTGCAGGCACCTCACCTCACTGATATCACTGATGCTCGGGAGATGGGTACCAATGATCTTCTGTTGATCTTCTGAGTGTTTTAATCACCCGCTGCAGAACTCTCCGGTCCTGGGCTGTGCACATCCCATGTTAGTGACGTTTCCAGTCTGGATGCATTCTGTTGCTCCCCTGTAAAAGCTGACAAGGACTTGGCGTGGGAATTTGGTCTTCTTAAGCTTCCTCAAGAAATCCAGTCGTATCTTAGCTTTCTTCACCAGAGTGGAGATGTGAGACGACCATGTCAGGTTCTCTGTGATGCCGATTCCCAGGATCTTGAAACTATTCACCTGCTCCACCTCAGCTCTACTGATGCCGACAGGAGTGTGTGTCTTTATCTCCTTCTTCCTAAAATCAATGAGCAGCTCCTTGGTTTTGCTGACGTTGAGCGGTAGGTTGTTCTCTGAGCACCACTCTACAAGATTATGAATTTCCTCCCCATATGAAGTCTCATCCATGTCGGGGGATGCAGTCGTGGGTGTACAGCGTGAACAGGAGGGGGTTGAGCACACAGCCCTGGGGGGCTCCCGTGTTGAGCACTAGAGTTGTGGAGGTGAGTCCGCCAATCCGAACTGACTGGGGCCCGTTCGTGAGAAGTCCACTATCCAGTTGCAGAGTGTTGTATTTAAACCCAGAGTGCTGAGTTTGCTGATCATTTTCTTAGGGGACATTGTGTTGAACGCTGAGCTGAAATCCACAATCAGGATTCTGAAGTAGGTGGTGTTTTTCTCAAGGTGGTATATATTAATACATATAAATAGATCTGTTTTAAAGTTGAGAGTCTAACAATGTTGTAGGCAGTCAGCAATCAATGTATAAATGGATTTCTCTGAAAATACTTACTTCTTTGGAGAAGCTATAACTGGCCATATAGACTAGTAAAAACCTGGTTGGGGATAAGGTTAGGTGAGGTGTTTCTGTGTTTATTGCGAGATCTCTCTATGAAAGTGATTTGTGTTTTGGATTCTATTCGCTCATGAGTTCAAGCGAGCACGTGTACGAGCGCACGCCTGGTTGCAATCTTAAAACCGCAACATGAGTGGCCGCTGGAAATTCCATAATGCCCCTTTAATGTTAACATTAATTCCACACCCAAACTTACAGCTCCATTAAATAAATAGAAAGTTCAATTAACTTAACGTTATGTTACTGCAATTTTTGTTTCAAGATTCACCACTTATCAGATATTAATTATGAAGCAGCTGCCGGGTCAGCAGACAGACACAGCAATCCCTCAACAGCCTCTTGTAACGTTAAATTTGGTCTTATACAAGTGAACTGCACTCACCACATTCAGAGCTACAACTGAAGAGTCTGTGTAAAATGTCACATAAAATATCAGCGCTAACGTATTGCATCCAGTCCAGTCCTGAACAGTCTAATGTCAAAGCTGCAAGGAAAATTGAGATCTGGTGTCAAACTAAACATTCTCAAATCGATGACAGTCCTTCATTTCAAAATGGAGGTTTGTGGTGGTTTTCGCGGTCTGTTAATATTACTGTATTTAGATTTAGAGTAATATTTTCCCAGAATGCATTGAAAATCTACAGTAACATACTGTCCACCGCTTATACAGTTGGAAACAGTTAAAAATACAGTAATAATACTTAAAAGTATAAAAATAAATTCAGTGTATAGTCTGACGATGTTATAACTGACCATGGAGTCGATCACTTGGTCATCCATGTTACTGTTTGCAGGCCTGCATTAACCTGCAGTTAGGCCTGAGCCTCAGAGGTTTTGTAGGCCCACAATAAAAACAATAAAAATGTCTAATGACCACGTTTATCTATACTTTGCGCGACAGTAAGCATGATCGGTATGCGTACAGTAAAGGCAATGAGTCACATTATGACCTTATGAATCTTTTCTAAGGAAGATGCTCCTACCAATAGCTACGGAGTCAACACTGTAAAATCAAGATCACAGTAATAATTAGTTGATCAGCAAACACATGAATGCAGCATTGTAGACAATATTTTGTCCTTGTAATCCACGTTTCCATTGCAAATGATAGCCTTTAGATATTATTGGAAACTATTCAGAATCCCCCTCCTTAAAGGGGAAGGGGATTAGTATCATAATCATTTAATATTGCATTGCAAATAAATTTTCATACACACAAAGCGATTACAGTACTGGTCCTACCAGGCTGGACATGCATTCTGCCATAAAACGTATCCGCCCTCTATAATGCACAGATGTTAATCTGATTCCATTTATTTTGATTTTACAGTGTCACATTTTAGGGTCTAGTTCTAGCTTCCAAACAGTAACATGGATGAGCAAGTGATTAAATCCGTGGTCAGTTTTATCATTGTCAGACTATTGCAAAAAAATTTTGCTATAAGCTTGTTTTGCAAAACCTTTTTGATAAAACAACAATACTAAAAGGATAAATAAACAATCTACATGTTATATTTATCAGTTACTTTGTTGAACTCGAAGTTCCTTCACAGCTGAATGCATGCGCTCCAACTGTCGGGGGAACGCCTTCTATCTGTGGTACCTACCTTGGCACGACACCGGCCGATCAGCAGCCTCTCTGTGCTGATACTGGAAATGTGCATGTGTATTGTTGTGGGTTACAGTCAAATGTGTCGTTTGACTTTCCAACAGCCATATACAGTATGTAATTTTGGGACACTTGACAATAAACCTATTTTGTCATTTAGGTATGAGGATGTGTTGCAGCAATGAACCATAATATACAGCTACTGCATTGATGATGCAGGTGTCATGCTTAAACTCATATTTTTATTTAAAAAGAAACAATATTTTAATTCAATTGATATTCTATAACATATATCTTACTCAAAACACAAATTACTTACATTTTGATAACAAATAAGTACTTACTAGGAGTAGAAATATGCAAAAAAATATCCTCTGAGGGTATCAAAATCACCAGGATTTTTTGCAACTTACAACTCAGCAGGGACATGTCACAAATGTGTTTCAACTCAATACACATCTGACTGGCTTACAATAAAAAGTGAAATTTATATAACAAGCTGCTGCATTGGAAGAAACATCTTACAGCAAAAAAGTGATGATGTCTTTATAACAGACATTTCTCACTAATGGGCAATACACAAAGAGGAAATCAATTTGGAATTTAAAAATTGAGCATTTTATATTTAAAGTAGATCTCATGCAGATGTCTATGAAGATTCTCAGTCATCCAGGTCATAGTTATCCAACGAAGGTTAAAATGAAGGGCAACTAGACTTGGTTGAAGCTTCAACCAAGTCCAGTTGCCCTTCATTTTAACCTTCGTTGTATAGATCTCATGCAGTCTGAAAATCCTTCTACAGTTTAATGTTACTATTAAACAGTAGTTTAATGTTATAAGTGAGTTAAACACATTATAACCTTGTTAAATATTTAAAAACTAAGGGATAGTAAAATAAAACAAAATGAAATTTCATAATATGTATTTTATTTTACCTAAAAAACCATGAGACATGTCTTTCTCTAGTTAAAGTTGCTCCTGTGCAATAAATCGGTTATGTCAATAGAGGGCGATAGAGAGCAAAAAGTGTGTGTATTCAGAGTACGTACACACACCGAAAATCCACACACATTTTCGATTTTGGCATCTTTTTGAGGACCTCTCTGAAACTTTGAGAGAAGCATATAAACAGACTCTAGAGGCCATTACAGTGAAAATAAAGTGAGGACCGGCCTAAATGTCCTCACTTTGCAAAATGGTCCTCACTCCAAAGGTTAAAAACCCTTGCTTGTCCTCACAAAGATAGCTGTACAAACACACACACACACACACACACACACACACACACACACACACACACACACACACACACACATACACACACATATCCTTTTACTTCCATCTTTGTGAGGACTGTCATTGACATAATGCATTCCCTGGACGCTAATCCAGCCTAAACCTAATTCTAACTTAACCCTTAAAACCAAGTCTTAACCTTCAAACAGCCCTTTGAAGTTATGAGGACAGGCCAAATGTCCTCACTCTGTTGGTTAAAATCTTGTTCCCGTACTCACTAAGGAAGTACAAGTAGGTGAACTCTGTTTTCTTAACCTAACTTAAGAAATATGTAGAACTTCCTCCACAGCTGACTTGTCTCACACAGCAGCACAGGTCTCACCTCTAAGAGAGATGTTTTGCCTTTGATAGATCAGGAGAGTTTATTTCTCTCACACAGGCAGCTCTTAATGAGTGATGTTAAAAGCACTGGCATTCGGAGTTGTGCCAGGCTTGAAGTCAGGATGAACATGGCCCAAAATAGAGAGGGTAGACCTGTTGAGGTGAAGGGTATTAGCTGGTCTGGGAGCCACATGACACCCCAAACTACTGACTGATACAGTGTCCCCATGGTGGAAATAATACTGCTAGACCAAACTGATTCCAGGGCTGAGATTGCCTTCATAATTGAGCCTGTCAGAGGGAGTTTAGCCTAGAGTCACCTTCATGGCATGACAGTTTTTGCTGTAGCTAGAACTGTAATGGCCACTGGCACTAATTAAAACCTTAATTTAACGTGTCATGTGATTTGCCGAGACATGTGTGACACACGTTGCCTCATCAGGGATCCTCTCTGGGTTCTGGTTTCTCCTGGAAGCGCCAGAATTTCTGATGTGAAATGACTGGATTCCCACACGGAGCAATGCTTGGAGTGGTTAGGCTTATCTGTCGTATTGGTTATATCATTGAGGGAAGGAAAGAAGGAAGGAATAATGAAAGACAGGGGGGAAAGAAAGGCGCAAAGGAAGGACAGAAGCCAAGTGCAAGAAGATGAATTGCCAGGCAAATCCCAGTGATGCTCTTTGGTAGTCTGTAGGTGCTGTTTGCCCTATTATAAAAGCTCCTCCTGCCAATCAAATCCTGCTAATGCACAACTCCTATCCATCAGTATAGTCCTGTAATGATGATATGGGAGCTACCCACCTGAGACCTGAGTTTTTTTCTGAGCTTTTTGACATTGAAATTTGTATCCCTAAAGGTAAAGTGGACTGGAAGTTTGCATGTAGAAATGAAGACGTTTCTGTAATTGCCCATCCATTCTTCCCTGTCCTCTTCCTAATGAGCCCACTATATTTCTAAATAATCTGACTGGCAGTCCCCACTTAAGATGCACTCTCATTCTCGCTTTTTCTCTAACTCTATCGCACTCCTCCCCCACACTGTCTCCACTCTCACAAATCAGATTATATAATAATATCATATATATTTCGGTCTCTAACAGAGTGTCTTCAGTGTCCTGATTCATCCCGCCCCTCCTTCCATGCACTCCCCTTTGCCTTTGTGTCTGCTCCCACACCATCACCATCACTTCTTAGCTTTCCCATTGTCCAACCATGGACAAAATTCCCTCCCTGATCCCTCCCCTGCCTCCTTCCTCTCAAACTCTTTCAGAACACGCTGCTTAATGAGCCAGGATGCCAGAGTCAATCCTAACGAGTTTTAATCGTTGAATGAATCTACAGAGAGCTGGGCGATCGTTAATTAAAATAAGCCCTGCTCACCTCTCCCTTGCCCCCAACCCCTTCTCCCCTTCTCTGTAAACACATTCATTTATAAATGCCTCCGGGAAGAAGAGGAGAGAAGAGGATGGTGAACAAAGAAATGGGAAATGGGAAGATTGATCAGATTGAAGAGGAAGGAATTATGGGGCATAAGATGAAAGAAGTTGAAGTTTTTCTTTCCCTCAGCATGATCAGTCTGATGCTGTTTCCTTGTCAGTGATGTTTATCAACAAGCGACTGATTGATTGACCCACGGAAAGCGTCTCTGAATGTGACAGAGCCCGTGTCAAGTCATTCATTGTGCGTCTCCCGCTTGCTTTGCTGCACTGCCACTCACAACATCTGATCTGCATTAGAGGATGATTTTCTGTCCATTATTAGCGCAACCAGTTCTCCATTAGACTGATTGTACCTCATCAGTATGGGGAGGAGGAGAGAGCAGCAGATAGCCATACAATGTTACTGTGGGTTACTATGTAGGTCGCAACCATTTTTTCCTGCCCTTTGTCTCATTCTTTATGTGTGTCTGTCACTAGAGGTTATCAGTTTACACATCTTGGATTGAAGATAGGGGATCACTGTGTGTTGTGTGTGTGTGTGTGTGTGTGTGTGGCTGTAAACATATGTGTAGAGGATGTCTGAAGGGCACGCGTTACTGCCATCGACTGAGCATCTCAGGGAAAAGGATGTCTGGAGCTGCTTGTCATTTCTCTTTTACCACAGTACAATTTCGTGACTCAATCAAGTTGTGCATGTTTATGCAACAATCATAAACCAGCAGACAATAAGTGACTGTAATTTAGTTGTGAACAGGCCTGCTAAGGACATTTACTATATTCACTGAAGGTTCTTCAATAACAACTTCAGTTTGACTGACAGCACAGAAGAGAATGATAAGGAGAGAGGTGGAGGTGATTAGAGAGAGCATGGGGTTTGCTGTCAACAGCAAAATCTCACATGCACTCACACAGGCATAAACACACACACACACAGGCGCGCACACACACACACACACACACACACACACACATACACACGCAAGCAAGGTTTTGGCCTGAGGGATGACAGTACAAGAGAACCCTGCTGCTGGTCTTACAATCTATCAGTTAGTTCTGACAAAACTTTGGAGAAGATGTAGTCAATAACACACAGGCGTGCACACTCGCATACACACATTTACAAACACAGATGTGTACATATACACATATGCACATGCACAGCTGTGAAACAGTTGGAGATGAAAGACAGTGGGCAAAGCCTGGTCAATATCTGTCAGTTAGCCTACCAGTCAGAATACACTCAATGTCTATCAATGCATAAAGTGTCTTAGTGATACCCCTGTCAAGCTAAGTTTAATGAAGAATGTCGTTCGCTGTTTCTGGTTCGTAGTGATGAAGAGTGATACTGTTTCCCATATAATCCTAAACAGTCAGGTGAGTTTAACCTGAACTATAGATACTGAAGCAATGTCTTGAAAGGGTCATTGAGGGTAAAACATTTTACATTATACTGTTTTTATTTGAGGGAAAGATTGAGGTTTCATCATAAACCTACTTGAATCAGCTTTTAATTCTGATGCGAAATCTCTCCTAAAGCTGGGACAAAACCTTAAGATTGGCCTATTGAAGCCACTCACAATGGAATTGATTAAATACAGAAGACAACACACTGGATAACAAAGCAATCCCTGAAATCCAGCAATAATGTGAGTTCTCATGTGCTCCTGTCAAAACATAAACAGACATCTATCAAACATAGTTTGCCTCACTAATTTCTGCTGCAGTTTGTAGTGGAACATGATATTGTCCAACATCATTAGCTCACCAGAGCTGCCCTTGCTCTGGCCCTAAAATGGCTGCCTTCATCACTGCTCTTCTGTCAGCCTGGGGCCAGGTTGTCAGAGGGGACACTTGCTGACAGCTTGGTCTTTATCTCTCCCAGGAGAGATGCTGAAGTCAGCCAAATCCTCCACCAGCTAAATATGCACTGTGTGACAAGGTAGAAGGAAACAGGACCAATTGCATTTTGGAGGCTACGATATGGTTCAAGGTATTACAGTTGTGTGAAAGAAGGTTATTGAGAAATGTTAAAATGCTGAGCTGGGAATTTTGCATTCAGCTTCACAGAGCTGTGTCACTGTGTTCTGACTCGACTGTTGAACGAGCCTGTACTTCTTCGCCAAATTGCAAACTTGTAAATTCTAAAGATGCAGACTTTAGAAGTCCAACAACAACATGTTGCGTACTTGAAAATCCATTTCTTTTAATCATTTTCTTTGCACACTGCTCGCTCTGGGTGTTTACTTGTTGGCTGTGGGGCTTGAAAATCCTATTTCCCCCCTCTGCTATCTCCCTCTGGCACTGGTAAACCGATTACTCACACAGCAACCTGACGTTCCATAAGTACTTCTCCCCAGGTACCAATGCCTGGTAACAGAATTTCATAAGAGTTAATGGAGTATACTAATCAACACACACGTATACGTACTGACAGACAGAGACACACAAAAACTCACACAGAGGCAGGTTTGATTGATTGGTGGTGTGACAGTCATGACAGCAATGGGATTGTTACTGGCCTGGAACAGCGCAACAGCCGCTGACATTACCATCAAAAATGGACCCAAACTTAATGTCGCATACAGAGTTGAGAGAGGCGAAGCATTGAGAAAGAGAGAGGGAGGTTAAGAGGCCAAATAGTAAAGAAAGAGTCTCAAATCTACGTTGAGTTGTAATTACATCTATTATGACACATCCAGAGTCAGTTTTGCGTAAGACATTATTAATAACAGGCTGTTAATTAACATAGCTGAGGTGCAATGGAAAGGCAGGTTCCAAACTAGCTCCTTAATATTTCATAAACATTAATTAATTCATATTGCGTAACAAACAAAATCAAAGATTATTGTACATTTGTTTTGATCATTTATCTAAAACTTAGTGCTCACACATCGTCATGAAAGAGCTTAATTATCATCCAGATACAAAATGATTGTATACCTGGCGACACTGGCTTGATCAATGCAACATGTGGTTGAGCACCTGTTCATATTCAGCTCATCTCCTGCTGCGATATGTGTTAGCTTAAAAAAAGGTCTTTCAAGCTTACCGAAGGAATGTAACTTGAGATTCCAGCTTGGTATGCTTGGCTTTAGCTCAACCATGTTACTTAACAAAGAAGTTGTTCCTTCTCTCAAGTTATCCAGTCAGATTTGATATTCTATTCAGTGAGTAATAAGCTAACGGCTTGCTAAGAGGCTAAACAACTGGTTGCTTGTAGAAATTCATGCTATTTGCTTTTGTTTTACTTCCACCAATAAATATAGAGACTCCAATGGCAGTACTGTACATTAACGACTATGGAGATAGGGGCTCAACAGTGCTTTTGTTAAGTATTTTTGTTATGATGAGCTACTTTATCAAAAGTTTGGAGTGAGATACCGCGTGTTAGAGGAGGAGCCACTCAAATATTTGCAGCAGCGGCCCATAAGCCCCAGCCAATTCTCCCAAGTTTTTACTAGCAGTTACATTTTAACTATAGTTCATAATTAACCCGAACAAATAGAATATATAATAATAGGTCAATCTGATAAAAGAGTATTTATATACATACTTCAAAAATACAAATGTATCAAACTAAAAAGAAATTTGGCCCCAAAGGAGCGCACTGAACAGCAGTGCTGTAAACATAGTAGCCTACAGTAGGATGGCAGAACTTGCCGTACGCATGTATGCCAAGCTGTGTGTATGAGCAGACTACACATTTCAGCTTATGAATGGTGTTTTGTGTTCAAATCAATGCCTTGATGACAGGGGTAGGGGGCTCCCACTTCTACGTCACCTCAAGGTGTTAGTCAGCTTTAGACTGCTCCACAAACTACGTCAGTTAGGCTAATTGACAGAAATTTAATTGTCAACTGCTTTGGTATTATTAATTTTTCATTGAAAAAACATTTCATGGTTCCAGCTTCACAAGCGTGAAGATTTGCTGATTTTACTTAATAATTTTAATGTATTTTTAATCATTTTGAAGTTTGGACTGACAAAATAAGCGTTATGAAGGTGTCACTTAGGTAACTGTGACAACCTTTGTCACTATTTTCAGAATTTATTAATCGATTAATGGAGAAAATAATCAGCTTATTAAAATAAAAATAATCATTAATTGCAGTCTGATACAAAATAGTTCAACCTCAACCAACTACTTTAATGCATGAGGAATAATAATCTAATAACATAATATATAATAGTATATAGTAATATGGGACATTTTTCTTTCTACTTTGAGCAGGCTACTTTTATTTTTAATTGGCTACTTGTACATTTTCCAGCCTTTAGCCTACTTACATAGTTTTACTTAACTTTTTAAATGCAGTATGCCTACTTGCAGAGTATTTTTACAGTGAGGTATTGGTACTTAAAAAAATTTTTTAAGGATCTGAATAGGCCTAATTCACTTTGTTCACCACTGGCTAAAAAAGCCAAAGCTTCTGGTTGCAAAGAGGTTGGAGAGTTTTTGACTGCATCAGTAATAATTTAGCACACATTCCCCAACATCTCACTATCTTTGATCACAGGCAAGTGATTTCGTCCAGGAATCATAAAATCAAAATGCTAAAAAAAACTACAGTTACCGCATCCATTCATCAGGTCTTTCACTTCCAACTTCCACTCTGTGTGTGCACGCGCGTGTTGCCTGGTGATAAATGTACTTGCCGCGGGACCACGGAATTCACCCGGAAACAACACATTTTAATTTCTGATTGGCCTTAACGGCTCTGGCACTTAGTACGCTACAGAGAAAGCTATGAACTCAAAAAATGGACGTCCATTAATTGAATATAGGGGGACAACTTCGAGGACGTTATCTTTTAACTTAGTTCTCAGCGTGAGAAATACAAGGAATGGCGTGTGAGCGTGTGAACTGGCTGAAATGCGTGTCTCACGGTAAAAGCGTGAAATAATATTAATACAGATGTGTCTAGAAAGTATGATATCTCATGTTAGCCATTGTCTTTCATTCAAGTTGATACTAATTTACTGCTATTTTGACACGCACATCCCATCCCAAGGTGAACAAGAACAAGTACGACAATGTGTCAGTCACTGTAAATGTAAAAAACCCCATACCCCTCATATGTTAGTATTCATACAGTATATTTGCTGACATATCTATTCAGGTCATTTTAAGAAGCTTAAGGTGGACAGGTAGAGATGAAAACATACAATGGGATAAAGTCAGAAGGAATGAGTTACTTTTGTACACTGAAATACACAATAAAAGGCCACTCGTAAAAGTGTAGTTCAATCACACAGCACAATGCCACAGATGGGGCAAGTCCTCCTCGGGGTCTCGACCTGATTGCAACTTCGCACAGCCATTGAAGAGGAGTGGACCAACATTCCACAGGCCACAATCAACAACCTGATCAACTCTACGCGAAGTGTAGAGTGTTGCACTGAGTGAGGCAAATGGTGGTGACTGATTTCCGGACCCACCCAGAGCTCCCCAATATTGAGATCAGCTCATGATGAATGGGGGCAAAAACAAAAGTGTTGCATTTATAATTTGTTCAGTGTATTTAGATAAAAAGCTTACTGAAAATGCTTTCATTGTATTTGTAAAATCAAGGTTTCCATGCATGACCAAGCGTGATATTGACCTGTGACACATCCACAGCTTACTCAGCGGCAATACCCACTTTTAAACTAATATTGTAATTATAAAAGCCATAATGAAAAGTGTACTTGAACAAAGTCATAGAGTAGCATCTGTCTGAAGGTTACTTTTTCGCTTGCCGCCTCTTTTTTCACAACCACAAGATGTTTACTTCTAATGAGGGTGATTTGAGAGACGCGGCTTACATGTTTTGATGCACACTCAGGGAAAGTCGTTAAGAGGGGTAACGATTATTAATGAGGCCAGTATGAAATTCATGTGCTGAAATATGGGCCTGGTGTTTCTTTCCTGCGTGTTCATAACTGAGAGAGGCTCTGCTGAGTTTTGGCATCAAAGGAGACATTACTTATGGTGTGTAATGGCACTTCTATTGACTCACCGAGCAGGATGAGCACCATTTGGGGGTTGAACCAGTTAATTAAAGTTTCATTTTTATTTGCGTTAATATGCCTGGAAAGTTCTCACGCTGCTTTAATATGCCAATCATCTTCTTATTTACTGTAGCGTGTACCTGTGTGCATGTGATATGTGTACGTTTGTGTGTGAGAAGTCCTCAAGCTCTTCCTCCTCTCTGTGGCTTCTTCCTCCTCACCTGCCTGTCTAATTACCGTTTCATCCCTGTTGTTAATCCCATGGCTTTATGGTGGAATATTTATGGATTTAACTGTCAAGGCTGTGATTGTGAAATCCTAGACATTCCTTTCGATGTAATGATGTAGTAGCTAAGACAGCAACCTGTAATATCAGTAGGACTGGTTCCAACAGGTAGGTCTGTTTTGAATCCTGTTCCAGGTTGGTAAAATACCCTGATTTAGTAAGTTCAGAGGCTAAAATCTATTAGTGAATCTTTTATCTCTGCTCAGTTTTTTTAATAGGATGACCGGTTAGAGAAAGAAACACCTGTCTGTAACATGACTTTATAATCATTGGACATTTAAGCAAGACCAACAGAGTGATGAGTCTTCTCTGATAAAACAATTTTACCGATTGTGGTACTTTATTTTCACTAGCTGGAATCTCTTTTATGCATATCATATTTAATAAATGAAGCTTGCCAACTTAATAATTGTAAATTGTGACCTCCGGTATTTGGAGCGAGTAGCTTCTGAAAGTACATAAGTAGGCTACATGAACAGTTTAATGAACATTTCATATCTTCTGCTGCTCGTGTCACTTTCAGGCTGTATCTACAGTTTATCAGCATCAATTAGGCTACCGCTCAAAACTGAAATGTTTTCTCAGCCAACAACAGGTCGCTACAGAGTTCGAATCTTACAAATGTTGAAAAGTGAACCTAAGTGGAATCAATAAAGGATTCAAAAGGATTTTGATTCAATAGGAAATGTTTGAATCAATGTGATACTGGCTTAAGATTTAATAAATTGCTATCAAACACCGACCCATCAACATCCTGCATGTCATTGTACCTTACTGTATTTAAGTTTAGAGCTCAGGCAATCTGTGAGCAGTACATGGAAACTACTACTACTACTGTCATTATTCCAGCTCTCGTGGCTGTGCTGTATTGCTTATTTAGTGTGCTGGACTGTTTCTTCTTTCATTTTTCTCTTAGTTGTCATACTATGTCAGCTGTTTATTCCTGCTGTTCATTTGTTGTTGTTGTTTTTCTCCTCCCCAAGCCCCCCTCTCCGTTCTATTGCAGGTTTCGTTGCTTTCTGCAATTGGTGTTTCCCTCTGCTTTTCCCTGTTGTCCCCACCTTCCATCCCCCTTCTCTTGCAGGTCTTGTCCTTTCTCTATGCTGCCTGTTTGTGCCCCCCTATCCCCGTGTCTGCCCCCCTGTCCGGCCCGGTGACAAATCAATACATAATTAAATAAATAATAAAGCAGACAAAAGAGTATATTAATACTCTCTTGTTAGATCGTCACATTATGGAGTCATTAGAGATTGACGAGAGAGGGGCAGATGCAGATTCTTCTCACCTTTTCCTTCACCTTCACTTTTCACCCTCCATCTCTCCTTCTAAGTTTTTCTCCTCTATATGCCATGCTTTCATGAACAAGAAGCAGTATCAGTAATGTTGTTGCTCTCCTCTCCTCCTCAGTGGTGGATAATGTGATTAAAGTGGATGTAAAATTAATAGTTTCAGCTCCAGCTCGCATGCCTGGGTGGGCACAAGTCGTGAGCGCACTGGGCACTGTAATGGTAAATAATGTGTGTGTATATGTGTAGGAGTTGTTTGTCACTAAGGGAGATTTATTCATATTAGCCCTTTGGTTCAGTGAGGGCAGCAGGGTGAACTAAGATTAAGGTCGTACAGTTAAAGAAGCGAAACACAGACATCTTTCTGCCTGTCAGATGTTATCTGCAAGAGAAAGAGAAGAGAAACTAACAACTTAAGATAAATAATTGAAGAAAAAATGTTTCCCTTTATGCACTATGCTATGAAGTCACATATACTTTATAGACATGGCATCTGGGAGAGCAGGCAAGCAGAGGTGCTGAGTGAATCAATGCACTATGCGCAGCTCCACAATGTATTATGATTTTAGTATGTGGCGGTCAGCATTGATATTGTGCCGTGGCGTGTCCCCACAAATAAATCAATGAATTGGAAACACTGCAGTGGGGTGTAGATTCTACAGACTGTTTTTATGTCATCTTAGTTCTGATAGTGAGTTAGTTAAAACTGCCTTAATATCGACGCATGAAAAACCAATCGCTGATTGTGAGCGCTCCCATCACCAATCGGAACAACCCTACTCTTAATCAGGTTTTCTCTTGTTAATTTTGTTTAAATTTATATTAATTAATCATGCCTAGCCCTGCTTTTCTGTACTCATGTACACTTTGGGAATTGTTGTAGCTATTTGCATCAACAAGTTGTTTGCAAATCCAACCTGCTTGAAGTATTGCTTTGTAAGACCAGACACCAGTAATTAAGTAAGTGCTGTTTTCTTTTAAGAGGAAAAAAGTTACAAACATCATACTTTGTCCTTGTTGCTTTCAGCTTGTAAACTGTTGTAAATTTGAGTTGACAAGGAAACAGCAGGTGTTCTCAGGCCTGAGAAATTAAGCATTCAACAACGACCCACGGAGGAAACTGCATCATTAACATGCACTCTCACACACATGCTGATTATCATGAGCGCAAACACACATAAACACTCATACAGTGCAGTATTTTTCACACATTTTGATGAAAACAAAATGTTTCTGTTTTCGTAATCTAAGATGGAACATCCAAAAGTTGAAATGATCTTATTGCAGATACATCAGTATATTCGTATATGTTGGCCAAGACGTAACAAGAAATTGCAGTACAGAAATGAACAAAATGCTGTTATGTTTGTGGTACTGTTGAAACAGTTCATCATTAAGTTGCAAACCTTTGCAACGTATACAGAATGCCGCAGCACGGCTCTTGTTCAATCTACCAAAGTTCTCCCCTCTCTTCCATGACCTCCACTGGCTCCCTGTAGTAGGTCGCAACAGATTCAAGACAATGGTACTGGCCTACAAGGCTGTCAATGGAACCACCCACACCTACCACCATGTGTTAGTCAGCTTTAGATTGCTGCTCAACTACCTTTGCTGGCCTCTAAGTCACAACTCTTCTCTGTTCTGGCGCCGCAGTGGTGGAACAAGCTTCCAGCCAATGTCATGACAGCAGAGTCGCTCACCAGCTTCCACAAGAGACGCACTTGTATGTTTGTACATTCCAGCTCTTACAGTTTTTTTTGTTTATGCACAAAATCTTTACATGCCACATGATTTTTGAAACCTCTCACTCAAAGAGCAAAACTACACCTCAAATTTCCAAAACCATAAGCTATTTCTTCACCTTTCACTCAGTTTTCAATTGCATAAAACACTACACACAATTCTGCCTAAGACACGAAAATCTAACAGGAAGTGACTTGCTTTTCTCTTCCAAACACAACCATCAAAATGCTACACTTCTTCACAAGGTCACACACCCACTTCTCACATGTGCAAACACTAACTGCTTAACTGATAACTAACTAATCACTGTTTCAGTATAGGCCTGTAAATAAGTCAAAGGTCAGATTACCTGTTTTGAACAATGGATGCCAACAATGGACAGAGAGCAAGGGGAGTAGGAGGGAGATGACAACAAGGACAAGTTCAAGGAGGAAGAGTTGGAAGAAGAGGAGGACGACTTGGAAGAGGACTAATTGGAAGAGGATGTGGGCAAAGAAGAGAAGGAAAAAGAGCCATCACTGATGAGATCAGGGCCACACTTATTGATCATGTGATCAACTACGGTGAAAATGAAAGAAGCTGGACTGAGAGTCCAGCCCAACTTCAGTTGCTTTACAGTGGCGTCCATAATTTGAACCTTCAGAAATTAGAACAGGTATGCAACAATCTAATGGTTATTTAAGCAGTACAGTATTGTGAAATAAGTATCATTGGTTGATTACAAAAGTAAAAATTATACTTTTGGTTTATATATGTTTATGGTTTCCTTTTCTTGTATTCTGGAGTATGCAAAACTTTGCTACTGTTACAGCGGTAATGTTTTCCAAATAAATATTTTCTGTTTCGAAATTGCATTGCTGTTTACAGTGTACTTTTCAGCACCTCTCAACAGATTACTTTCACTCTAGAACATTGTATGGAAATGTACACATAAGCCTATGAAAGACAAAAGAGCTTTAGATTTAGAACAACAGTGTGTAAATGGTATATCCAAAATTTACTATTTTGCAAAAAATGTGCCATCTGATTCAAGGGTTTCATTTTGGGATGTGTTTATGGCATTTTGAATGAAGTGTTTCATTTTGTAGGACATATGAGGCATTTTACATTTTTTGTGAGCAGTTTTGGGAATTGTGTGTAGAGTTTAGAAAAAATGAGACGCAGTTTTGAAAACATGTGTAAGCATTGTAAAAAACTGTAAAAGTACTTAGCTCTGTGTAGCATTTTAGCCTAGCTGTCTTTGCCGTCAACCAGAAATGGCTAACGTAGCAATTATGAGTGCCTGAAACGTGTTCCATTGACAAAGGCTTCCCTAAATGTAAATATGCACATGGTTATTATGTAGGCTTATTTTATGGTCCCCTTCTGAATGTGTGATTAATTTGTAATTCCTGGGAATATGCTAAAAAATCTTTGAGCTTGGTGTGAAGCAGATCAAAGATTTATGTTTTATAGTGTGTGTGTGTGTACGTGTGTGTGTGCGTGCGAGCGTGCGTGTTTGTGTGAGGATGATATAAGTCATCTCTAGAGGCCCTCTCAGTTGTCCCTCTCTGTGATACTGATTGTGGTATAAAAAATGAAAACAGACTATTTGCCTGGCTTCAGGTCCTTTTTCCCTCTGTACTTCTCCCATGTATATCAAAGACTTCCAGAAAAAAATCATCTAACTTGCACTTAAAGGTGATAAGGGCAAGCAGGCAAAAACACACACCGCCACACAAACACACACAGACTATGGGCAACAGCAGTTTAATAAGCTCAGATTCGACCCTGTAGGACTGTAATGAAATAACTTCAAACTTGGCAGGCACCGATATCGTCTGGTCTTGTATTACCTACATTTTTAAATGATTTAACAGGCTTTCCAAGCAGTGAAACCAAATCAAGGTTTTATGGACTAATGCAGCATCCATTTAGTAGATGTTCAAGCTGTCAGTCAAGTGAGACACAGCAGATACACACACACACTGGAGGTGAGACTGATGCCCGCTGATCTGTTGATTCAGACTATAATACCACAGCTGCTCTCTGTCAGCACCTCCAAGCAGCTAGAAAATAACCTCTGTCACCAGTTACCTGTCTTTTAGTCTGGCTTTATGTCAGCGTAATGCTTATGGGAAATATTTTTAGCACCTCAATCATTTTGTCCTTGATTGAGGTACAGTATTACCAAGGCTGGAGTAGGGGGGTGGGGTTGATTATCGCATGAAAATGTACCGGTGTTCCTAATAAACTAGTCATTCTGAGGACTTTTGTGCATTGTGATAATACACAAAATGCAAAAAAAAGGGTAGAATTTCATACTCTGATGTCATCATGTGCAACACACCAATAGCTTTACATACGCTTGTTGACTTTGAGCGGCTTGCTTAACAAACAGATGATGCAATCCTGCCTAGTCTGCTGCTAAATGACTCAATGAAGGAGGATTCACTTCCCATACAACTATGTGCCTGAAAGCTAATGATAACATGTCATGTTGTTGAAATATTTCAACATGTCAACTTCTGCCGATGTGCTCAACAGTGAGGGCTTGACCCCGGTACAGCACACTTTAGGAATATTACATTTTACTAAAGTGGCATCAGTTGTTTTCTCTTAACTGTTCTTCCTTCTCCCAACTTGTTCTCATCACAGTAACATATTTGGCCTCCTGACTTTGGGCTGTAGAAGACTAGATTTGGAGTTTTGGGAGCTAAAATAAAGGTGATTTTAACTTTATCTGACTGACATCATTTGCTTGTGGTTTGTATGATCCTCTGCTAATAAGTTTGTGCCTCTGACTCAGTGACAGAAACCGTGTTAGACTTGTAGGGAAACCTTCCTGTTACTCGACTTTCTACTGCTCTCCTTTGTGTTTTAAGGGAGACAGTGACAGAGGCAAACATACTCTATAAGAAAAGCCTGCTACAGATTGTGTGTATATGTGTGCGATGCATTCCTTCAACAGAGACACAGAGAGAAAAACAGACAGGTGTGTGTTCCTCTTTCCCAAGTCTGATTCTTTTCCTTTGCGCCTTTTAGAGCAGCAGAGATGAATTGGTATCTCTATGTCTCTGTTTCTTACCAGCTCCTTAAACAATCCTCTGCACTGCTCTTCACTTTGCTTAGATTTGAGTTAGACAGGCAGTCTAAAGATAGAATGGAACAATGAGGACTATGCTACTGCTCTGCTCTATTAAGCAATGATTGGTACTTTGTGGTTTTTTAATGGCTCAAACTTTGAAATAGTAAGAGCTGTAACCAAGCCTGTTGATAGGCACTGCTTCCACTGCTGATTATTGATGATGCTATTGATTATGATACTGTTCTCTGTGTCCTCTCTACAGTGCAAATCATGACTTATTATCATGAGTAAGTGTGTGTGTGTGTGTGTGTGTGTGTGTGTTGTGTGTTTGCTCATTTGGTACTAAACGGACCAGAGTGCCAAGAAAATATCCCCAACACCATTACACCACCACCACCAGCCTGAACCGCTGATACAATTAACACTAAATTCTGACCCTACCATCTGAATGTCGCAGCTGAAATTAAGACTCATCAGACCAGGCAACGTTTTTCCAATCTTCTGTTGTCCAATGTTGTGCATTAAGAGATGGTATTCTGCATTCCTTGGTTGTAACGAGTCTGAACCAGTCTGCCCATTCACCTCTGACCTCTGACATCAACAAGGCTTTTCAATTCACATAACTGCTGCTCACTGGATATTTTCTCTTTTTGGGACCATTCTCTGTAAACCCCTAGAGATGGTTGTGCGTGAAAATCCCAGTAGATCAGCAGTTTTTGAAATACTCAGACCAAACTTTAATGTGTCTTGCGGCATCAACATTAATTTCCTGTAATAAATACAAGCGAAAAATTGGGTAGTTATCCTGAGCAGTGATAGTCACCATGGTTGACCAGATAAAAAAATTATCGTGAAGCAGTCTTTGGAAAATGCAGAAACACCTTAGCAAAGAAAGGAAAGATCTCATAAATTGCCACTTTAAGTGTGTGGGTGTGTGCACGTACAGAAGGAAGGCGATGAAAGGTTTTGGCAGCTGCTCTTTCTGAGAGAAAGAAAGATTGAGAAGGTGAAGAAGGACACAGAGGAATAGAGAAATGCTGGTCAGCGCTCTCCCTTGGCACAAAAATTAAATGATGTGTCTTGATGAGGATTTGTGTGGCCTCCGTAATGCTGATGACACCTTTTGTCTCTCATTTGTTAGTCAAAGTGCAGGCCACTTGGCCCAGTTGGTAATCCTCTTCCTCGCACCCCCCCTTCTCCTCCAACATCCCTCTCATCTTTGCTGAATTTGCGACCTGCATTGTGACAGTGATGACAGAAAAGCTGTGACAATAATCCCCTCGCCTCTGTTCTCCCCCTCACCTCCTTTATCAGCCCCTCGCCCTCAGCCGGCACAACAAAGACTGTTTTCTGTCACAAGAAGACAGCTGCTGTGTCAGAGTGTCAAAAGTATAGGTTTCCTCTCAGCTCACTCAAGTGGGAGCACTTCTGCACATTGTATAATGGATGGAAGCGATACACTCTAGTGCGGTCAGAGCACATTTTTGGTGGTCACTGTAGAAAGATTTCTTAATGCATGCATCACCCCATCCCCTTTACTCAGCCAGAGGTGACCTTAGTCATCCTGAAAGCACCCACACAACCACCACGCACACTTGAAATCACTTTTAAGATGGTGGTTTGACAGCGATAATGCATACACATCCGTCACAGCTTTAATGACCACTTGCATAAAGATATTATGGGAAACAAATGAAGCGAGCAGAGTTTTCACTTTGGTGGAAATGTCTGTCAGACTGCCATGCTGAACTTCAAATGAACTTTAAGCATTGTACTTTCTCCCTGCCTTTTTCAGCCAAAGCTGTTTTTCTTAGGCTGCGCTGTTCAGTACATAATAGGCCAGTTCTCGTTATCGACTCCTTCTAGGTGTGAGTCATACTTGAATTACAAATGGGGGAATTTTTTTAGCCAGACTTTTTTTCTGTGTCTGAGTCTTTCTGACCTTGTTGAAGTTTGGCATTTTGAAAAAGTTATTGACAGATGGCAAAGAAGGCTGGTTAATGGTCCAATATGAAAGTATGATTTCAAACACACGCCCGCATGCACACATACACTCAGACACATGTGCGGACACATGCACACGCAGACACCGTCTCCATGTAGGTCTTATAAAACTGTGACATTTCACTGCCGTTCTCCTCCCCACGCCCTCCTCCCTACTCATCTTCTCCTCCTCTGCTCCGATTCAGCTGCATCCTGATGAGGGAGCCTGCGTGTCTTATCGTCTTCTGCCAGCTGGGGTTCGGATGGGGGATCTAGGGTCTCTCCTTCCCTCAGCTCTCCCCACACTGAAAGAGAGGGGGACAACAATTTGGCATGCTTCACACACTATCATAAACAATTACAGCACGCATGCGGACGCACAATAACACACATACACAGGCACATGCGCACACTCGTGGAGTTCATCCAAATTTCATGGTTGCAAGTTGTGTGGACCTTAGAGGCAAAATAATAATATTGAAGAGGAAATATTGTCCGACTCCTTTCGGCTGGCATTTCCCCTTTACACTGTCATTAGATGCTCTGTTTGCTAGAATCTGTAATGCCATCTGCCTGTGGCTGTTAATGACTATAGCCTCTCTCTATTCCCCCATTCTCCTCGCTCACTTAAGCACCTTAATGAACCACCTGTACAGTGTGTGTTTGTATCTTTGTCTTTGTATGTGTATAGTAATATGTGTGTGTTTGAGGTACCTAAACTGCCGCAGGGTTGCCCCCTGTGTATATGAGCCAATTATCTTTACTTACTTCTCTCCTAACGACTTTGAAATGAGCAGAGGAGGTGGAATAGAGATAACTCTGGCAGCCACAAGGAGCATGTGCGAGGGGCCAGAGGTTTGAGCCAGTCATTGAGATGAAAAGAATTTGGATTGAATTTGGATATATTTGGATCACAGCTACTGCCGTGACTTTGCCTTATTATTTGTTTATGATCATTATATAAACAATGCATTGTTAATTTGGTTTTATATGCCCATGTTTGCTCACAGTTTCATGAAGAAAACATTTCAGATAAATCCCAGTTTTTGCCATTTATTTCCACACTGGAATCTCAAAAATGATGGTTCTTGACATCATGCAATTTGTGACACCAATTTGTGGCACCTTCATTAAGGTGCTAAGGCAAAAACAATTTGTGACATGTGATGGAAATTTGATATTTTACTCTGTTTACTGTTTCACCTTGCATGCTTCGTTATTATATACAAAGGTTTCACTGTGTGGTATTTGATTATTTTATTATGTTACAGCTAGGTGAAGTTCCCATGGGTAAGATGCTCGTTAGAGAGTTTTCTTATCTGACTGTCTTTGATAGGCCTTCATCTCAGGACAGCTGGTCCCTACTCCCTTCCTCTCCTGGATAGCTGCGTAATACCCTTACAGTATAAAGTCACCTGTTTCTACACTGGCTCTTTGTCTTACACTCTGCAGACTGTTTGCACTCTGTATGTCTGTATGACCCTTTGCAAAGAATAAAACCCTTAAAAGACGTCGAGATTGAATTCTTTATTTCAGAAGACTCACTAAAGGACAGATTTCCATTTCAGACAATAGTAAACCAAATTAAAAACATTTAATTATGAAAAGTTTTGAAGCAGCCATTTGTGCTCTTGGAAATTGGATATTGATGTTATACCTCTAAGACAAAGCAGGCAAAGCAACAAGAAGTGGGCTGCAAACATGAAACATACCTCTCTTTCCTTCCTACATTCCACAAACCCACAACATGTCACGAAATGAAATAATCTTACACCTATATATTCCATATTATTCCTTATTAACAGAAAAATACAACCGTACACCTTCTCAATTCAAGTTTCTCTCTTTCACCCAACTAACAGCTTAATTACCTTGTCAACACTTCGTAAAACACATTCATTCAAACTCAACAGAAACAAAACAAATAACTCTAAAAAATGTCTAGGTTAGTCTTTCCACTGTTCCAACAATCACTAACTTTGGTTTGGTTGAAATAAACCCTTAGGTCAGTGAGTTAGACGTGAAAATATTCTGGTCCAATAATCAGTCTCCTTCAAGCTCTTTTTCAGTCTCTACAAAGTCCTCTCTCTCTCTCTCTCTCTCTCTACACATATATATACATACACACACACACACACACACACACACACACACACACAGGGCTAGTTTATATTGAACCAACTTCATTCCAAGAAGAAAGCCTCGAAAACCTGCTCCAAACAGTGTGTGTGTGCGCGCACGAGAGCTAAATCAGACAGAAACTCCCCTACTTACTGCCATATAATTGCAGCAAATTGTATTTCCTCATTTCAACTGAGAACAAACATTGTTGCTTGGATAAAGTTACTACATTATTATTATTATTGTTGTTTGATATTTTAATTATTTCTCCTTTGAAAAATTCATGTTTTCAATGCAACATATTGTGTGATTTGATTTTTTCCCCTCTTTCTTTAGTTTTTATAATGTCATTTTATTGTTTATTAATTATATAATTTTTTATAGTTTATATGTGCCTAAAGCAGAGAGAGAGAGAGAGAGAGAGAGAGAGAGAGAGAGAGAGATATCTCTCTCCATGAAAACAAGTTTCTGCCACTACATATCAAAGTTTCCTCCCCATGCTGTCCATCAGCTGTCCAGGCTGGAACCTGATTCTTCTCACAAGAGGTGTTACAATACCAATCACAATAGAAAGTAAACTCAGTTGCGCGTGTCTTTATTCTCCAGCAGCAAAGTTGCAGGCATCAGCCCAAGGATCGGTACGTGATGTCACGGCCGGCTACACATACAGGTCCGTGTGTGGCGTCACTTACTTACGCTACCGTGCTACTTGATGGTGATGATGAGCGGGGGGTTTTAAAGCATTTTTGCTGAAAACATGTGCCTGCTGAGTCTGGAAAATTGTAGTCCAGAAAATAAAACATTGAGACACCATAGAGCTTCAAACTCAGCTAATAGGCCTGTGAATATTAGACTTTCGACTTTATTTTCTAGAAAAAAGAATTTAGTGTGATGAGAATGTTGCTCCAGAGCTGCTGGATGTGTTGTCTAAGCGCTTTAGTCAGCTTTTTGGGGGGGTTATACTGCCACCTAGAAGCCCAAAATTGCTTAATGTAACTTTGATTTCAGCTGCAATGTGTTCAACAGGATGGAACAGATTGCCTTAAAAAAAACTACACAATTTTTTTGCCTGTACTGAAGTTAGTAATTGGACTGTCTCTCAAGATTTTTTTCAGACACGCTTTGCCAGATCTGCCTAATTAAGCCCACACCAACCTCTGACAGTTTCTCATCACTTTCGCTCTACTTTGGCCTTTTCTAATGATGCAGAGGTCTTAACAGGTAGCGGTGGTGTTGTAGCTGACAATAATGCCTTTGTTTATGCTGCTCTCCACGTCACTTTCAAATTACCCGAAAACCAGAGGCATCGGTTCCAATCCACTGGAAACTTAATAAACAGAATGAATTCCCTCTGTTTCTCAACATTGCCTATGGTGGGGACTGTGGTGTGCTGTGTTGTTGAACACACGCTCAAATGGGTCGTGTCCCAGCTTGTTATATTCTTCATTTTTTCTGTTTTTTGTTTTTTTTAAATTTGGATATTAAGTAATTATTTTTAGTTTTTTTAATTCAGTTTATTTCTTTGACATGCAAATGTGTTGGGCACCATGTTGTTAATGCGTTCTTCAATAATGGCTTTGTGCAGCCTTCTATAAAGACAGCAAAACAACAACACACAGAAGCCCAACAGCTGGAGAAAAATGCAGCTGTGTTTAATACTTTGACTGGCTGACACATCACACAATGTAATTCCACCTCTTGGACTGTTTCATGGTTCCATAACAGAACTGAGATTAGGACGGTGTCATTTCTCTAAACAAACACACACATACTCTGTTTGTGTTTGTGCTCTCCATACTGAGGGTGTTGCCAGGCTTGTAATGTCTCTGAGGTGTTTGCTTAGATAAAGGTCATCTCAACAATTAACCTTGTGTGACAAGTGAGGGAGCAATATAAACAACAGGACAGCAGCCCCTCAGTAACAGGCAGACAGTTTGTGCCTAAACAAACACGGACATTTGTGCCTATACTCTTGGCACACAGTGACCAGAGCTTTGGTTTCAGCTAGCCGATAGCTTTGAGGGTTAAGATGTGTGACCCAGTTCATCATATCATTAATGCTCATCTGAACAGCGGACTCAATCCTACAGAAAACCAACACAACAGTAGAGCTGTACCCCCTTTGAGTCTTAAGAAAGGACAATATAGCTGCAGCCAACAGCTTGGAGGCAAGTTAGCTTTGTTATTGAACACCTGCTGGGCTGTTACAGAGCTCTGGCGTCCAGTTCTCTGGGGTATCTGAGAGCTGAAATCTGTCTGGGGTTAGTTAATGGAAAAATGGGATGTGAAAATGAAAACACCTGGAGGCAATTTTGTTGAAATTAATAAAAAAAAAGTTTTGTAGATAGAGGTTGAAGTGGCTACAGGTTTACCAGCTGTTTTAATTATAATAATAGTAATGATTATTATAAAAATTCTCATTTCCTCATATCTCATTATAAGATCATAGCATTACTGGTAGGTTTGCTCAAGTAAATGGAGACCCCCGAGGTGAGGCAACAATCGTGTTCCCATTCATAAACCAGCCCTCACTCATTGTGGTGCCCGTTTGTGAGGTACTCAGCACTAACCACCCCATGACTCAAGACTCCCCACTGGGACAAAGGCTGAAATTCCTTGCTAAGCTAGGCGTAGATATTTCACATATTACCTGGATCTAAAAGTAGCTTTGAGACTACTGTAAAGGGAAGCACATGGATAGACTCAGCTGGTGTGTTTTGTCACATATAGGAGCTCCATTTCTTCCTACACTACAGTATGCCTTGTCAGTGTGCAGGAACCTGCTCCACAGGGAGTTGATCTTGAAACTAATGAGAATGCGAAGTCTGAGAAACGCTGTCCCACACAAAGTACAGTTGGTGGCAGAATGGCCTTTGTGCTCAAATGTCACACTCCTGCTCTTTTTTAAATTATAATCTTTGCGACAGCCAAATAAAGAACTGCATACCGACATGCTGCTCACAAAGAGCTTTTGTGATATCGCTTCTTTGCACTTGTCATGTATCACAGTGTTTCTTTTATTATAGTGTGACACCAGTCTATGTTTTTTGCATGGGCTTAGAGTTTATAACTTTAGGTTAATCAACCTCTGTAGACTCATACACTTTACATCCTCAATCTCAAGGCAGTAATAGAAAAACCATAGGTAAACCTCTATAAATTGATTGGCTGGTTGTGTGTGTGTGTGTGTGTGTGTGTGTGTGTGTGTATTATATGGAAGAGAGTCATTCCCTAGGACATTATTTCTTTACAGTCAGTAATGCTTGCTGTCAGAAGCATGATACTTACTCCCTCTGTACTGGATCCTCGCCTCACTCCCTGAGCATCTCTCTGCTGTCATTTCTCCTCATTCGCCCACTCATTTTTACCTCTAGTTTGTGTGTGTGTGTGTGTGTGTGTGTGTGTGTGTGTGTGTGTGTGTGTGTGCTTACTGTGTTGTACACGTGTGTGTTTGTATAAGATTTGAGTGACTTGGCTCGGGTGTATGCCTGTTTGGATAGAATTAATCTCTCCTGAGAGATATAGGAAATAATAGAAACTTCATTCAGGATTTATGAGTGATGCACAAACACAAGTTTACACACACACACCCACACACACACACACACACACACACACACAATGGTCTGATCCTGTTAGCTGGTTAGTGTCTGAGTTGTGTTCCATTAGTCTGGACTGCAAAAGCTGTCTATTTTTTTGTCTTTAGAAATAAATGTTATACTTACTGTACTTAGTTGTACTTTTTGCAGTTTTTCTTTGTCTTTTTTGTTTTATGTGATTGTAAACTGAATATCTTGTAGACTGTTGGTCTGTGACGAGTATATCAACTTGAGCTCTGGGAAATTTGGCAATTTGGACCATTTTGGACAAAATTATTAATTGGTAAAATTATCGGCAGGTTAACTGATAATGAAAACAAGACTAGGTGTCTAGAGCCATCCAGCGGCTCTGTGAGGCTGTATAGCGAGGTAAAAGCTAACATCATTATGCTAACATGCTCACAATAACAATGCTACCAAGTTCGCTGTCTTAGTTTAGCATTTAGCAAAATTTGATAATTAGCAAGAAACACAAAGTACAGCTGAGGCTGATGGGAATGTTTAGTTTTGTAGGTACTTGGTCATGAACCAAAGTGTTGGTTAAAATACCAATCTTAAGCCGATAATAACGCCAGATTGAAAGTTAAGGGATCACCAAAGTTATTATAATTTAACCTGAGGATAAGATGAATGTTAAAATGTCATGGCATCCAACAGTTGTTGAGATATGGTGCCAGAGTAAAAGTCAGGGAATCACCAATGTTAGTGCTTCCTCCTCTTGGAATCATTAATGTTCATAAAAAAGTTCAGTAACACTTTCTATGAAGATCATCACTATAATGACTTATGCATATATTTATAACACGATATAATGCGTCCATAAAACATTATAACAGTTGTTATAATCACTTAAAAACATGCATTAGGCGCTATAGCAAAGTTCATAACGTATTATGACCTTTTGATTTAATGTTTAAATCAATAACTAATAACTAATACTAATACCAGTTTATATCAATGTGCGGCAAGAATCTCCGACCATGTTCCATAACACATTATAACCACCGACTCTGCCTCGTTATGAATACACTTTAGTCACAATTTACAATTAGTGATATAAAATGGAATAATAGCTTATAGTAATGTTTAATGTTGTATAGCATGTCTTTGTTTGCTTTAAGTAAAGTGTTAAAATATCTATCCCTGTATAATATATTACAGGTGGACATAATACCATATGAACTAATTATAAGACCTTATAACACATAATTGTTTGCTTTAAGTAAAGTGACACACATTTTGCGCAGGAAAACAACTTTAAGTGAACTGTTATAATGTCTTATGGACGCATTATATCATGTTATAAATATATGCATAAGTCATTATAGCGATGACCTTCATAGAAAGTGTTACCAAAATTTCATAGCTATCTGTCCAATAATTGTTAAGATATTTCAGTCTGGATCAAAGTATAGGACCAACTGACTGACAGTCCCTAAAGCCACGTCACTCGCGCGGCTATAAATCATTAGTTGCAGCCCTATAAATTACAAATAAAATATATGAGAGATTCTGATTTTATCATTACACTGCTGTTTACCTGTGAATATATTTGTTCTCATTGTCCAGTCTCAAGTCGCTGCTTCACTACCAAGTCTTCATGGCCTCTTTCAAATGTGCTCATCACTATCATTTTGAGCCTCACCACCACCACCATTTCTACCAATCCCTGGGTGAATAACAGTTATCTAGGTTATCTATCTCACATATCATGAAGTGACTCTGCGCTGGGGTCATCTGACCTTGGCCATCCCTTACAGTAAACAGTGTCACCTCAGCACTGTAGAAATAGCAGTTGTTACTGCAGCGTCAGCTATACGTATCCATTCTTGTTCGGAGACTGTCAGAATATTTTGTTTCTCCATGAGGCAACCTGCCAATACGTAAACAGGAAAAGTAACTGTGCTCTATCTATGCTTATACAGAGGTTGGTTAAATCAAGCCTGTTATAACTGTGTCACAGGTTTGTGTGTGGTAAAGCAGGTTGTAGGACCCAAATGCAGGACACGTTGTGCGGAGCAGGTATAGTTCAAAAGTTTAATTAAACCAAAGGCGAGCTCACTTGCAAACAGAGTGGCTGATCCAAAATAACATAGTCCAAGAAAACAAAGGTGATCCAACAGAAAAATCCAGAAACAGGTGTGTGATACAAAATCCAAAGAACAGGCAGGAAACAAGCACGACGAGACAGAGCATATGCACACAATGACAATGACCGGACGGGGAATGAACAGAAACACCAAACATTTAAACACAGGGACTAACGAGCAGGGCGGGAGCAGATGACCGGGATCGGGGCTAAGGAGGCAGGCAGAGAGACAGCATGGAAAACACAGACAAGCAGGCAGGCAGAGAGACAGCAGGGGGGAACAGAGAGACACTCACAGATGCAAAACACAAGACCATACATAAACTGGAACTATAAGTATTTAGTGGACAAGCAAGCAGAGGAATTACTGGGGGAACAGACACAAGCAAACAGATTACAAATAAACACCAACAAGGAATACAGACTGAAGCAAAAATAAAACAAAACTCAGAGCAGACATGGGCAAAACACAGAAGTACACAGACCAGGAGTAAACACTAAAGACATGAACTAAAGGTACAAGACCAAGAACTAAAGACACAAACTACGAACTAAGATACGAGACAAGACAGAATATGAAGTAACTTAAAGATGCGGGGGAATGAAATAATAAAGGCTACACAGAGACTAAAGCAGAATGAACAAAATCAGATTAATAAATGAAACTGGTAGAGAACATAAATGACACCTCACAAACAGACGGAACCCAGACACAGAGAAACCAAAATCAAAACACAGAGAAGGTATGGCCAAAATAATATAACCCAGACCAGCTCAGGACAGGATCGTGACAAACTGTGTGTGTGTATGTGTGTGCATGTGTGTGGGTGCAAGCTTCTTTTTCTCACCACTTCCTGGACCTCATTCTTTGTTCATGAATCCGAAGGACTTTTTATTTATTCATCTGGTTGAATATGAGTATGTTTCATTGTGACTACTTTTTCTGCAGAGAGAAACAGACAGAGAGTATTTGTATGTGTTGAAGAATTTAAGAATGAAAGAGGCAGAAACAGAGCACCAGACTGCTCAAATTGTGCATATAATTCACTGCATCATTCATCTTTGCAGCTCTTTGTGAAAGCTCACCTGTTTAATTCTGTGCTTTCTCTCAATTAGACACTCTTCTGTCTCTCTCTCTGACGGCTTTTGTGTTTTTTCCCCCACTGTTGCCTTTTTGTCTTCCTTTTCCCTTGTCCTTGTCCATCCCTCCAAAGTGTGCATTGAGACTTGAGAAGCAGAAAGAAGAAGGATGGGAGAGAAAAGATTGAGTAAACGATAGTGGGTGTAATAGACAAAATTGGTTGGCATTGATGGGTCGATAAGAGGGGGATGGATAAATCAACATAAGAGAAGAAAAACCTGAGAGCATCCTTTTAAAGCTGCGGGGTTAAAGCCCAGCCTTTTCACAGGGAAAAGTACATTTTGAAGAGTTTTAGAATAGAAATGGTTCAGCGGAGGAGTGCTTCACAGTGAAGCCAGGAGACTTAGTGAATCAGCCACACTATATATTATAGATAAAGGAAAGTTGTGAAGCCTTGAGAGTTTCTTTTTCTCCACCGTTGCCCAGCATGCCTCATTTCTTGCTGCTTCCTCTTCTCTGTCACCCATGCAGAATAAAAGAGGAGGCTGAGCAGCAGAAGAGGGCAGCACACGGTATATATTTCAAAAGACAACAGTGGAGGAAAAATGCAGAAAAGAGGTATGAGGCAGTGCTGACAGAAAAGGAGAACGCAACAGAAAGACAATCAATGCTTGAAATGGGAAAAAATAAGTGCCAGTGCTCCCCTTATTCCCATACTGGCGAGTGTATCGACCAATGTCTGTGCTGCTTACAATACAATACACTGTAAAACAGTACATGTGCCTACAGTAATTACTATTAATTAGATGAATAAAATGATGTCAAACTCAGAATGTTTGAATTGTTGAGTTTGTTGGATTGTTAAGCACATAGTCGCTAATGAGACTGTAAATCACAATTGTAGTATATTAATTTGGAAACCAATTAGCAGTATGTGTCATCTTTAAAAGAGGAAACTTTAGAGAACTCTGAAGTGCAAACTAGTCAAAATGCAACTTCCTGAATTGTTGACATAGTTCTCACAGTTTCTCTTTTCCATGTGACATCATTTGCAGTGTCTGAGCAATTACATGAAAACTGCATTGCTAGTGGGAGCACTGTTTCCATTATTTTGTCCACCCTGTATAGCAGATGATGGAAGGAAAAGAAGAAGAGATAAGAACAATAGTGGGAGTCACTGGTGTTTCAATAAAACGTGTAGACACAGACACACACGTATGAACATTTGAGCACACAGTTTTTTCATTACCTCCTGCACGGTTTCACGAGACCTTTTCATAGAGTTGTTTAATGTTTGTTTGCCTCTTTGTCTCTATGACAGGCTTGTGTATGTGACGCTTCATAGAGATTGATGAAAGGAGAACGAGCTGTGCTTCTTTTCTTTGTGTTTTTGGAATCGAGCCACTCTTTATGTTTTCTTACAGCTCATGGTATCACCAGTGAGATAAGGCATTCATACGTTTAAGTGTCACTTGGCAGGTATCCTGGCAGATCATTTGGTCTGTGTCCCTGACATTTATCAACAAATAAACCCTGGTTAAATGTATTGTTAGAGTTTTAGTGATGAGGTGTAGTTTTAAAACTTTGCGATCACTGTTATCCCATTACCTGGCGCAGTATTTCCACCCACAGCAAGTGCTTAGAGAGACTTGTTACTGTTGAACGCGCACCTCTCAAACGAGGCTAACCACTCAGAACAGGTTCAGTTATTTTGAAGAGAAGAAGAGAAAGAATCCCTGGGAGACACACAGAGAGACACAGAGAGAACAAGAGCGTTGAAGTGTGTTAGAGAGTGAACCCAATCCAACCTACTCGCCGCCCTCCTCCTCCTGTCACCGATCCATACCTGTCCGCCCACTGATTACCCATGAGCCTTTGGGTGAATTCAGCCAAGTCAGGCCACTTTCCACGGAGTCACTTACGCGAACACACCTGCAAGTAGACACTCATGCGAGAACACATACTGTACACTAACACTCACATTAGGATGCACTCCCACACGCACGCACATACTTGCTGTCCTCTGTGTCTTACATAACAGTTGTGTTTAGACTGATGGAGGATAGATGAGCCGCATGTTAGGAGAAAACTTACACGCCACGAGTTTAGCATCCTCTAGGAATCAATGCAAGATTTTTTGTTTGTTTGTGCATTTGTGTTTACATTACATCTAAATGCTACAGAGTCTGCTAAGTGTCTCAGTCTTTCATCACTTGGTTGTTATAGAAGGATGTATTTCACCCTGGTTCACCTCTGGCTCCCTGCCCACATGGTGAGAGAAACAGAAACAGAGAGGAGAGACTATTTTCCATTGCTTCATTCCCCAGGATCTCTGTTTTAGATGCTGTGACCACCCCCTGCGCCATCATACCAGTGTCATTAGACAGAGGTGTCTCCTATGCCTGCGCGCACACAGAAACATGTACTCAGCAGAAATAGTCAAGAGTGGAAGCACTTAAGAAGACCAGTAAGAGCAGGAGACTGAGTTCTGAGAATTGAGTTGAGAGTGAGGTGGAAAGTTCAGCGGCAACCCTGTTGGATAGACAGACGGGGAGAGCTCCTTCAGAAAGCTGTAGATGGTGTCAAGAGAAGTGAGGGATTACATTAGGAGAGTTAGTGATTATACTAGTGTAATGTAAGTGCCGCACTTGTCATGATCAAAGCTGCTATTAGTGCTCTTAGTGAGGATCAAATGAAAAATCAAACATGTAACATGAGTGCAAATGAAGAAGCTGTCAAGTTGGAGAGAAAAGGAAGGGAAAGTAATTAGAGAAGTATTTGAGTTTTTTTCTTTAGTTGTTTGGTTGTGTGGGGGGAAGTGTAGGATTGGGTCTTGCTCAAGGAGATTCTGGCAGGATATATAGTTATATTGGGATTAATGTGGGCTCTGTCTGTCTTGGGGCGGTCACTCTAAACATCCAGCTTAGAGGGTTCAAGTTCAGCATGCTCTTATTCCTGTATGACTTTTGCACCGACACTTATTGATTGATTATCCCCTCCGGTTGCGAGACGCACACACCTTCCCATCAATAATTCCCATCCATTTCCTGAGCAGAATTTGTGGCAGCCACAAACTTTCTGCGCTGTAGGACAGAATATCAGCAAAAAGTTCTTGTAAGCTTGTTGTAAGACAAACGACACTCTTAACACTTAATGCGTAGCTAATAGTCCCACAAACACACTCAGTCCCATACACATATAGACAGTCGCACAGCTTCAGGCGGGTCTCTCTGAGGATTCCGAACCTGGTGGGCTGTGCCCATAATGAAGGTGACCTCTTGTTCTCTGATGGTTGACAGCAGTGGGACTGATCTCTCCCCGTTCTATTTGGACTGATTATATCATTTAGATACAGATGGGGTCGTTTAACCCAGCAGCTGTCCTCATCAGACACACCAGACTGAGCCCCTTGGTTAATGGCTCACCAGAAGTCATGTGGAGAACAGAAGCTGGCAATGAACGGGAAACACACAATTGGATGGTTGGATGATGGGATGGATCCACTCCACCGCTAGGGTGAATGGAGTAGCCAACCGGTTACAAAAAGGGCTCAAGCTCATTCCCTGCCAACACTATGGCTGTGTGGTCCACGTGAACTGTGTGCAGCTACATAGTTTCCTTGTTTTTTCTTGTGTTCAGTTCATAGGAGAATTTTGCCAACATTTCAGAGGATGCTGTTTCCTTGATTGAACATATTTTGCCAAAATACAAAACCGATCAGGGGTTTTGTGTTTAGGTTCAGTGTGAGTACCCACTTTGTGACTGTTTTTGACCCTGCAGAATTTGTAGATTAAAACATGCGGTGTTAACACAATGTACAAGATAAAAAACATACACAAGGCAGCTTGTGGGATGGAATGATTTAGGAACAGTTTGAATTCAATGACAGAAGTAGATATTTTTTAGATTAAGTCAGCAAGTACACTTAAAAATGTATACACTGCTCAAAAAAATAAAGGGAACACAATGTAACTCCAAGTCATTCACACTCCTGTGAAATCAAACTGTCCACTTAGGAAGCAACACTGATTGACAATCAGTTTCACATGCTGTTGTGCAAATGGAATAGACAACAGGTGGAAATTATAGGCAATTAGCAAGACACCCCCAATAAAGGAGTGGTTCTGCAGGTGGTGACCACAGACCACTTCTCAGTTCCTATGCTTCCTGGCTGATGTTTTGGTCACTTTTGAAAGCTGGCAGTGCTTTCACTCTAGTGGTAGCATGAGACGGAGTCTACAACCCACACAAGTGGCTCAGGTAGTGACGCTCATCCAGGATGGCACATCAATGCGAGCTGTGGCAAGAAGGTTTGCTGTGTCTGTCAGCGTAGTGTTCAGAGCATGGAGGTGCTACCAGGAGACAGTCCAGTACATCAGGAGACGTGGAGGAGGCCGTAGGAGGGCAACAACCCAGCAGCAGGACCGCTCCCTCCGCCTTTGTGCAAGGAGGAGCAGGAGGAGCAATGCCAGAGCCCTGCAAAATGACCTCCAGCAGGCCACAAATGTGCATGTGTCTGCTCAAACGGTCAGAAACAGACTCCATGGGGGTGGTATAAGGGCCCCACGTCCACAGGTGGGGGTTGTGCTTACAGCCCAACACCGTGCAGGACGTTTGGCATTTGCCAGAGGACACCAAGATTGGCAAATTTGCCACTGGCTCCCTGTGCTCTTCACAGATGAAAGCAGGTTCACACTGAGTACATGTGACAGACGTGACAGAGTCTGGAGACACTGTGGAGAACGTTGCCTGCAACATCCTCCAGCATGAACGGTTTGGCGGTGGGTCAGTAATGGTGTGGGGTGGCATTTCTTTGGGGGGCCGCACAGCCCTCCATGTGCTCGCCAGAGGTAGCTTGACTGCCATTAGGTACCAAGATGAGATTCTCAGACCCCTTGCGAGACCATATGCTGATGCGGTTGGCTATGGGTTCCTGCTCAATGCTAGACCTCATGTGGCTGGAGTGTGTCAACAGTTCCTGCAAGAGGAAGGCATTGATGCTATGGACTGGCCCGCCCGTTCCCCAGACCTGAATCCAATTTAGCACATCTGGGACATCATGTCTCTTTAGTCCAGGTCTGGGAGGAGATCCCTCAGGAGACCATCCGCCACCTCATCAGGAGCATGCCCAGGCGTTGTAGGGAGGTCATACATGCACGTGGAGACCACACACACTACTGAGCCTCATTTTGACTTGTTTTAAGTACATTACATCAAAGTTGGATCAGCCTGTAGTGTGGTTTTCCACTTTGATTTTGAGTGTGACTCCAAATCCAGACCTCCATGGGTTGATAAATTTGATTTCCATTGATAATTTTTGTGTGATTTTGTTGTCAGCACATTCAGCTATGTAAAGAAAGGAGTATTTCATGAGATTATTTCATTCATTCAGATCTAGGATGTGTTATTTTAGTGTTCCCTTTATTTTTTTGAGCAGTGTATACTATATGAATTAGACATACATATAGACTTAGTTGACAACAACATGTATGCATGGGAGGTAAACAAAGGTATTGAACTGGAAAGAAAAATGGTGCTTTTCCATCATCTCTTCCAATCATGCAATATTTTAGAGCAGTTGGTCACACAGTGGTGATTGGTGGGCAAAGAACTGGACTACTTTGGAGTCTGAATTAGGGCTGCAATCAACAGTTAATTTCTTTTTGATACATGTATAATTTCTGCAATCAAACAATAACTAATTTTGTCTAAAACTATATTTTTTAAAATATAAAAAAGTAGCCATCATGATTTTGGGCCTTAAGGGACCTCTTCAAATTTGTCATTTCGTCTGACCAATAGTCCTTTAGGTAATTTACTACAACTCCATGTATTTCAGGCAGAAACAGCACATGTTTAATATTTTCACATGAACATGACTTAAAATAACATAAAATGGTCATTAATAAAGTGAATGCAGTACTTTTCCTTACATGATGGTGCACATGGTTTATAACAACCACCAGATGTGTGTGTCAGATAAATTGCACAAACAGCAAACACAGAAGCAAGTCAGAGTAGGCGAGGAAAGATGTTTTCAGGGTGAGAATCATGTCATACAGAAATAACTGTTGCACTCCATACAGTCATCCACCCACAAGTTGGAAGCTATGCTGTTTCCATGGATGTTTTCTATTTAGAATACATAATCCAGGTAATATAGATGTTTCTCTTTAAATATGCGTTCCTCTTGCAGACTGGCCTTAGAGAAAAGCAGAGCAGGTGAGAGAGAAAGAGGGACAGTGAATAAGAACTGGTCTACACATGATCTGGTTCGGGCATTAAGAATGTTCCCGTCATTAACACAGAAATTATCACTGCAGCTACATGGGGAAATTAAGTAAAAAATTAAGTATAATTCACACAAACTACTCTCTCACTACATGAAAGACAGAGAGTGAGAGTTAAGGCAGAGTCTGAGTCAGCATCACTAAAACTGTAGATTTAGGTCAGAGAATGGGGTGCTGTGGAATTGGGTTACCTGATAAAGGTTTTTTTTCAATCAGTGCAAAGTCGTACTATATTTTAATGTTACATGTTACATATTTCATGCACAGAATGAACCTTATGACAGTTTCAGTGTCTCTTGCTTTATCTCACACTCCCTCTCTCTTCTCCTCCTCATTTGCCATGTTAGTCCATGCATATGTGCACCCACACTGCCTTTCTCCCTAGTGACACATCAACTCAGCAGCAAGAATCTCACATGCTTCTTAGTAAAAAGACTCCTCACTCTGCGTGTTGGAGACATACACAAGCATGTAACATGGAGAAGACACATGCGCTGGTGTGACTGTGGTCCGGGGGTGGGATGAGCGCTCTCTCCTGTTGCAAGACAGAAGACAGACTCTGAAAATGGAAGCATACATTTTCTCTCCTCCTCCTACACAGGCAGCCTAGCTCAGAGGGGCTCCATCTCTTCGAGGCTCTCTGATCTTCGAGTCACAAAACACCTGCTGTCTGCCTACAGACAGATGGGGGTGGGGTGGGGGGGAAGTCAAGCAGCCAAGAGGTTGGGTGTGACAGCAAAAGGGAAGAGAGACATGGGCTTCAGAGGAAATACAGAGAGACTGTGTTAGATAATAACATGTAAAACAGGAGTAGAGTAAGATTTACAGTCACAAAGGCAAGGTGGTAGCAAGTGTTCTCAATGGCACAAGCACTTAAGGTATATCAGAGACCTTTTCTTCACTCGCAGAGTGTTCGATGCCTTCAAGGAGGTGCAGGGAACAGTGTGTGATTTGGTGCTCTTCTTTATGTTAGGCTTGGCTGATTTTGCTGCTGGTTAGCGCCTGGCAATAAAAACAATGTGAAAGCCACAGAATCTCCCCTGTGGGTTATTTGTAGACCTCATGGCCCAGTGATCCATTCCTCTGCTCATCTCTCACTGTTTTATTTGTCAGTCTTGTCTCCCCTGGGTCCATCCCCTTTCTTTCCTCATCTTTCCATACAGTGGTATTTTCATATCTGGCTTTATCCAATCAAATTAAGGAGCTCCCACAGGGTATAAAAGCTGAGAACAGCAGAAGAGTGTGTGTGTTTGTGTTGCTTTCATGTAGAGTGGATGACAGTCATGGCTTGAGTCTAATATTTATTGTTTTGTTTCTGATAGCTGTACCACATTGAAGCCAATGATCAATTTTGACAAGTGCAACATTTTTTTATTCATATCAGGTCGTTTTTTGTATCTAGTTATTCCTCTTCCTGTATTCCTGTATATGCTATGAAGAAATCCCTGACCACACCATGTCTTCTCATGACTTTTCAGTTTTCACAATGCTGAACTGATACAGATTGACAGATCTCTGTGGTGCCTAGAGCAATGAGCAAAGCAGAAGCCTGATCCTTAAATCTGAAGCAGCTCGGCTGTAGGCCGATACAGGCCAGTAAAAATCTCTGCGTTTACCCTCCAACTCCATCTTCTAATGGTTTAGTTACACTGCAGGCTTAACAATTAACTGTATATAAAAGCAAACAGCCGTAAACTTGCACTAGACATTAATCTAAGGAAAGTCGGCATAACTAATTGTTTTGCCTGGAGTCAATACCAAGATATAGACTAAAATGGTTTAATCCATATACTTAAATATTCATTTGGAGTGGGTGCCAACCTCTCCACAACCTTACTTATTCAAACTTGAGGTAATGCATTGGTGAAATGAATAATGTATAGTATATGGTGTATTTTGCTGCTTTCTTATGAATGTAGTTTGTCTGCAGGGCATTAAAAGTTCCAAAAAAATTAAATGTAGACAGAAAAAAAATGTATTTCTTCCTATGATAGACAAAAATGAGTTTGTATGCAATACTTTTTAGACCAACAGTAGCTGTGGTTTTACTGGTCTGTATCTGCCCTCTACTGGTCTACACAGTTTGATACAGCCAACTATTTTATAGTCACTAGACAAGGCCGCCACACACTCTATTTTATTATGGTGTACCAAATGCCATTTACTCTCTGTTATCCCAAGTATGTGTATAAATATTGTGTAGGAGATGTTCCTCTATCAGTGAACCAGCAGACATCAGTGCTGTTTCAGATTTGTGTTTCTCTGTGTTAGATTCATAATATTTATGTGTTTATTCATGATCTATTTGCTCAGGTCAGCAGATGGAGAGTTTTTAAAGCTACACTTTACATTTGACATAAAAAGTTGTGATAATATATTTTAACACTTTAATTTATTTTCACATGTTTATTAAGAAATGCTCTATCCTGAGAATGACGCAGTGCCTTTCCTTCAGTCGCCTAGTCTTTATTCTAAGTCTGATGGAGCCTTTCATATACAACAAGATGTCCATTAGTGGTCAGACTAGGGGTAGAGGAACCATGTGTACCTGGTGTAAACCTGACCTTTGGATGCTTACAGACAAACATGCATACATGCATGTTTACAGGTTTACATACATATGCATACATATTTGCTCCCACACACGTACACAAATAATTATTTTGTAGTCCATATTCTCATGTCTTAAGACAGCTTTTAATGAATATTCATTAGTATTCAAATTAAAGTGCGCTATAGCCACATTTCTCTCCCAGCTGGAACAGTCGTGCATCATTAGTACTTCGTTAATATCCCCTCTTCCTCCCTGGTCTTCATAAAAGTTGGAAGTTAATGTATGTATGTGTATGTCTGTGGAGTTTTGAGTTTCTTTTCCCATGTTTCCCCTTCCTTCAGTCCATCTGTTTGCCCTCAGGGCAGATTACTGCTTCTGGAGTTGTGGCTGTGCAGGTTTTTTCCTGCAGATGGCAGCAGCGTCATAGAGCTTATGTTCTGGTCTTTGGGATGTGCACCTCTGGACAGCCAATGGGTATAGTGTTGTGTTTAATGAAGAATAATCACCATCTCATTTAAAATCTAACTGTGTTCAGTTTGTTGCTGCTAAATATCAACAAGGCACAGACATGAATGGGTGCTGTCTTGTTTTAGTTTCTTAAATCTTGTTGATTTATCTCTTGTTATGTTTTGTTTAGGAAATATTTATGGTTGAAACCTTTTCTAACCATGGAGTCTTTTGTATCTAGGAACTGACCTATGATGCTGAGAAATATTCCAAATGCCATCTTTAGGTGGAATATGACATGCTAAATTGTACGATTCTAATATTTAATTGTCAAATCGTATTTATTAGACATCACTTTGTGTGTGGAATGCTAGAAAGGTTGTCATGTCCAGTGAGAAACTTTGTGAGTTGGTTTTGACATTAAAATATGTAGCACATGTGTTACACCTGCTGAGCCAAAAGATCGCTCTTACTGAACAAGTCAAATTGTCTTGAGTATTGGTCCTTTTCCAAAAGATAACTTGTACTTCACTATGGTGATAAGTCATACTTGCGGCTGTGGAGAGCCCTCACAGCAAATTAAATGCGAGGGTATGAATAAACAGGTAAATTGTGGGAGGCACTTGCCACTCAATAAGCAGAAAACATCTATCACCATGGATATACACGATTGCCTTGCTCATTCAGCCGTTGACTTACCTTATATTATGTACTGTTTAGCTGTAAATGCTGTAAAACCCTCAAAACAATCTGCATATCATGTGCATTTTAATTAAATGATGTGTGCATATGTGTGAAAGACATGTATAAAAGTAATTTCACATAATGGCAGAAAAACACGTGCCAGCTAACTTCATGGCATGTAGCAATGCAAATACGTTCTTATTAGTTTTTTGCTATTTGTAAGTTTTACAATGTATCATGATCTGAAAACCCACAGGCTACAAAGTGAACGTGATTAACAGTAGCAGCAAATGTTTTCATTTTGGTGTCTATATGATTATGATTTGTTATTGGATGGCTATGTTCAGAGACACTCACAGCTGGGGTCAAAGTTCAACATTGTTAAACTCTCATATAAGTACATGTTCTATGAAAATGTCAATATGGCTTAAATCAGCACTGGCGCAGACTGGCTGTTTTATAGAGTTTTATAGTCCACTTCTAATCCACACTACACAGCCTTTAAGAAAGCAAAACCCTCCAAGTAAAGAGCCAAAGGAGCCGAAGTGGAGAGAGAGAGAGGTTGTAAGGGCCAGAATGTCCATCTGTCTCAGCTCTGTGAAAACTTTCCTCATTTTGGTCTGTATTTAAGGCTTAACTGCACATCCCTGAAGATGAGTGGTTCCACCTGTTCCCCTTTCTTGCTCCGCCCTCTCTTTCCACTCTCTCCTCCCTTTTTCCTCTCCTTCCCTCCACAGTCACGTGTTCTCAGTGAATAGAAGGCTGAGTGGGTTTCACCAGCTGGTGCCTTTGCCTGCCACATAAGTAGTGTTACAAACAAGTGTGTGTGTGCGTGTGTTTTTGCCAGATACTTGAGTTGAGTGTCAGTGTCACATCTGCCCTCTAACATTCCTGTGCACCTTTGTGCTCATATTGAAGTCTACACAGACTGCTGCAACGATTCCAAATCTGTGGAAAATAATTATGTTGTTAGAAACAGAAAAACAAGGCAAAGAAAAGAAGGAAGCAGTAAATCAGACGGTCGGATATATCCTTCTGTTGACCTGCCAAAAAAGCCCATTTCCAGGCTGTTTGATGATGTTTCGGACTGTCACTTTATGGTTGGGGCAGGTCTTAGGCCTCCAGAAGTCTCCATCCAATGATGGATCTTATCACTCAGACAGCCTGCAGATCTGGAGCTTCACCGTTGGGTCAATGGTGCAGCTAGACTGCCTGCTACTTAACTCATCTTTCTTCTTTTCTGTTTGACCTCTCTCTCTGTCTGCCAGCATGTCCCCTCTTCCTTACGGCCTCCCAGTCTGTCCATTTTTATGTGTTTTTATCACTTCACTGTCATTTTAAGACAGACACTATTGCTAACTGCTGGCATTTTATTGAAGTCTCAATTAATACATCAGTGGGCTACTAAATACAAAAGGTTTTGTCAGCTGACAATTAGTGGTAAAAGGGCCTGCCGTGTGAGGTGTTGTTTGTGTTGTGTTTCTCGGTAATAGTTGCTAATGGACTGCAGCCTCGATTTGGCTCTGCTTTACCCTGGACATCTTGGTGGTGGTGACTCACCTCCTGGACACAAATATTCGAAAAGCACTAACACACACACACACCACATACACCTACATACAAACATACTCTGAGAGGCAGCTGAGTCTTGGCGTTGATCCTGGACATGTGTCACAGTGTTTCAAACAACAACACATGCAGATCTCTCATTCTGGAGCTGCCACACTCCTCTTTCTACTTCTTCTAATCACCTTCTTCATACCCCCTGTAGAAAGGCTTTGTCTTCCTGCTTGATAACAGTCATCTAATCCTGACATTGTGAAATTTTACCACTGCTACTTGCTTTTTCTATTTCTGTTTGTCTGTCTGGTTGGCTCAGCTGATGGCGCCTCAGTGTTGCAGACAAGCTTCTCTACATCCTCCATAAACCTGTGATATATCTGCAGAGGGGCTGACATGCTCTGCCTCACCGGCAGTGTCAGAGCTGGAGGTAAAGCAGTTTGATGTTGAATATGTAAAGCTTTTCCGGTAGGAAGACGGATCACTGAGTGACAGCTAATATTCAAAGAAATGGCTTCTGACTCTAAGTCCGAGTCAGACTTGCCTTGCTTTAACTTCCAAGCATATAAGTGTTGATTAGTTCTCGTTTTCTTCCACTCTTTCATCTCATGAGAACAAAGCTGGCTTCATTAAACTTTTACCTTTCTTCATCAGATCATACACCCTGATCTCTTGTGTATCTGTGTATGCTACACTGATCACTCAATCTGTCGCTTTAGTTCTTCTTCAGCTTTTACCCCTCAGTATGTGTACGAACGAATGTGTGATCATGTGTGTATCTGTGTGCTCTCTTTCTTATTAAGCCACAATGAGACTCCAGTAGACTCTATTATTCATAGGCTTAGAGAAACGAGCAGTGTGTTGCTTCACTCACATTCCTTTACAAAAACCTGCCTGCTGAATTAAAGCTGAAACAAAGGGATGGTTATTCAATTCAGTTCAACTCAAAGGGGCTTGCTTGTCATGGGAAACAGGCATTCACATTGTCAAAGTGTTAAATAAAACAACAACAACAACAACAACAACATGCTGATCATCATCTGCCTCAGATCATCTCTAAACCTTTTAAAAATTATTTTGCTCACTTTTCTTCATTTTACAACTTAATTTACACAAATTAGTCTGTTAATAAATGTCCTCAGGACTTTTTCTTCACTAGGGTGCATTTCTAAATCTGCCATTGGAATTGAGCAATGCAGCATGAGTTACTTAAAGTTATATAACATGATGTCAAAGTCAGACATGCAGTATACTGGCATGATGTACTGGATACATACTGGATGATGAAGACAGGGGCTGCAGGGAGCAGACAAGTTCAGCTGACTGCTGTCTGCTCCAGGTGCCCACCAGTGTCAACACAAATGTACTTGTAGTTTCTGTGCTGCAGTGAGCTTCGCTGTAGGCTGTTTGGTTCACCACTGTGTGGCAATGGGGGGGCCTCCCTCAAACTTTCTTCAAAGATCAACAATAGAAACAACCAATGCCTTCATATGTGAGTGGGCACTAAACTTAAATGTTAACTTAACTTATATCCTAAACTTAGTTCATTAAGTGATTTGCTCCTGTGGATGTTCAAATGAATGTTGCCAAGCAAGTTGTAATGATGTCATTTTGTATTACATGTTTGAAAAGTTTTGTCTGATGTAATGTGACAGTAACAGTAATGTAACAGTAGAACCAGTGGTGGAATACAAGTACACTTACTCAAGCATTTTCATAGAATGGTTTGGAGGTACTTGTACTTTATTTGTAGTGAATTAAGTAATATGAGCATAAAATGGGAATACACATTTTAGAGGGGAATGTTGTGACTACCCAATAGTATAAAGTAAAAATTAACCTACAACATTAAACAGACATTAAGAAAAATTCCCCAGTCATAACAATCCAATGATATTATCTATAATATAACACTCACAGGGCAATTCTGCCTATAGAGTACTTATTCTTTTGATAGTTGAAGGAGATTTTGCTGATCATTCTATTTTACTTTTGCTCAAGTAAATGATCTTCTGTGGTGCTGAACATCAATTTGATTATTTTGCATTGATCATTATATATAATCATATAGATATATTATGTTTTTTATGTTATTTCAACCATATCACTCACAAGCATGTAAGATGATAGTTTATCATTTCAACTGATTATTTTCTGATTTTACTATTAACATGGTTGTGTAGAAATTATACTGTTGCTGTCTTCTGTTTGGGGCTTGGCAGGTAACGTACAGTTGGTTTTCAGAGCTTTTTTTCTGTCAAAACAGCTGCTAGCTGCGGCCGAAAACAATGCTAATGAGAGGGAAGTAGCAGGCTGGAAGTTGCGTGTGGAAAAAAAGGAAAGCAATAAGTTGAAAGAAGCTCCATAGAGCTGAGAATAACTGTCAGCCCACCACTATGCGCAAGCCCACTCACAAGTCATGTGGTCCATCTTTAATAGAGAAATATCGCTAAAGTGTTTAACAAGTTACCAATGAATACTCACACATGCATTACATAGTGGTACATGTAGTAGGCAACATAGGCTCTGCCTGCGGTGATGTACGAAACCCTGCATTCACACTTCAGATTCAGGTTAGTTAATCCTAACCTGAATCAATACAGATCCCTGAACCAAGAAGCCAGGAGTCAAAGTTAATAATTAGTTAGTAATCCTTATACTGTCTTTAATACTGAATCATAAAAAACTTTGCCATCTGCTCTCCTCTGTGTTCTTTAGTTCCTTTGCTCAGAATCCAGCTATCAAGTCTGTCTGCGTTACTTGGTTATGCCAGGGCACTTTTCTGACAGTGTTGCATTGACTCTTAAGACGAGTGCAGAACAGCTTGCTGTCAAACGCTCACGTGTACTTTGACCCTTCGCTGTGACTTCTAAATGAGAATGAGAGCTCAGCGCCTGTAGAAGAAGAACAAAAGCGTTTGCCTGACGTTTCATTGATTTTCTCGCTGACCTAAAGAACAGACAGACCTGTGTGTACGTGTATGTGAGTGTATGTGTGCGTCTGCCACTCAGAATGGCACAAAAATCCATTGAGTCTGGGGTTGCTGTGGTAACAGTAATCACTTCATCATCAGGGAGAAAGAGAGAGGGTAAGGGTGGAGCAGCAGCAGTTTAGTAGGGTAATGTGGGAGTTGTAGAGGTGAAAAGAATCAAACGTACCAACAGGGACAACACCGTGTTTAGTGACTGTGCAAGCGTTCACACTGAGTGAGACAGAGAGTGGAGGCAGAGAGGCTTTACATAAATACCTTTCTCTCAGTGCCACAGGATTTAAACTCTCCTCCTCTCTCTTCCCCCTTTCTCTCTTCTCCTCCCTCTCTGCTGGCAGATAATAATCCGTTCATAAACTGCTGCTGAGGGCTGCTATTTGTCCAGCAACCCTTTTCTCCTGTCAAGTTTTTTCTCTCTTTTTTTTACCACACCAGAGAAAGGGGGGAAATGTATGAAGGCAATCCCCTTTTTGCACCTTCTCCACCTCCCTATCTGTCTTTTCATGTACCTTCACTTTTCCTTTTTGCGTCTTCTCTCCACCTCCTCCTATCCTCTCTGTGTTATGAATACCATTAATGAGCGAGACAGAGAGACAGATAGATAGTCATAGAAGGACGGTGTATGTGTTGCTAATTAATGGGTTTGCTTTGTTTACTCAACCTCCTGCTGGTTCACACACAGAGGCTGTCTTCTTTATGAGTGGAGGAAAAATAGAAAAAAAAAAAAATAACATCATCAAGATGGTGTGGACTGTGCAGCTAGAGAAAAACCACCACCTGCCACTCAAGCCAGCCTCCTTGTAGTATACCGCTCACACACACACGAACACACTCTCACATGTGCGCCGGTCCGTAATTTTCTGCCACACTCTGCTTCCAGCCAATGAGAGGCCAGAATAGGGCTTCTCAGAACGTGAGGGGGAGGGGACAGAGTGCCGCTGGCTGATTGACAGCCAGCGCCCTACAGGTGGAGAGAAGAGCGGAGACACAGAGGGAAGGGGGTAGGACGACAGAGAAAGGAAAGAGAAGGGGTGAGTGAGGAGGAGAAGAAAGGCAGCGGCAATCAGACTTCTATATATACAAACTCACACACACACCTACACACATACTCACAGTGCTCGGTTCCTCCCCTCCTACCTTGAGAGCTTGCTTCCCCCGGCAGACTAGCCGACTAACACCACTATCATCACCTCCACCACAGCTGCATCAAGATGAGCCAGTGCAGGAAAAGGTGCAAGAGGCAGCTCACCAAGGTGGCTCGCTATTTCTACCACTTCCTCATGGGGACTCTCACCCAAGGTAGGCACCCAAAACTTCCGCTTCCCCACCCAGAGGTTTGCTGGTGGGTCCGCTTCTTTCGTGAGCACACAAGCCAAGCGGACATGGTCTTGAGAGGAGTTTGTTGTGTATTCAGCCGAGGTGTTCAGCTTCAAAGACCTGTCTTGGTTTCTGATCTTTGCTGATGGTTCTGTTTTTGGTCCAGTAGTTCAGTGACTTGTGTCTGTGGCTCAGTTTGTTTTCTACATGAATGATAGCAGAGCAGATGCACTCCCGATTTGCATAGATCCAAAACAAGCATATTTTATTTCAAAGAGATTGAGTGGACTTTTAAGGTTTGTGTGTGTGTGTCCATAGTGTGCGTCAGTGTGTGTGTGCATACAGTAGTCTTGAGTGCTTTGTTTCATCTTCAGACCGAAAGCTCATACAAAGTGTAGGCATCAAACAGCTTGAATATTCTAGTCATTATTTTCTGCATAATGTACTGTATGCTCATATGAATTGTATATGTATGTATGTATGAATGTATGCTTCTGGGCATGTGTCTTTTCCACTTTGCTAAGTTCTTATGCATTATAATAGAATCGAAGATCAATATGCACTGTGAGATTTAGTAGCTGTTGGGATTGAATGAACTCACTCTTTCAGTGTTTCTATCTGCCTTTTGACTCCCTCCATCCCTCCTTCTCCCTTCACAGCTCTGTCCTTCTCCTTACTCCCACTGTCTCTGTAGCAGTCAAACAGATTGCCCTTTGGACGCATGTGGCATTCCACCTCCATTGAGAATCTCTCAGTGGGAGAAAGACACACACAGCCTTTTATCCCGTCCTTTAGCCAGCTTACAGTATCAACGCACCCATCCTTCTCGCTAGCTCTCGCAGTACAGATACACACAACTTTATAATGGTGATCTCTGCACAAGTTGTATGAGCTCAGTCAAAATCTTTTCTTGATACTTAGAGGGTCTTATTTCTTTCATGTTCCCTCTTTTTGTCCCACTAAGCTTAGTGTTGGCTGAATAAAGTGTCCTTTGCCAGAAACACCCTCTATAACGTTGCCTATTGACAGCCTGCTGCTAAGCTTTACACCCATTTCCCTTTTTCCCCTTGTGAGTGTGAGCGGCTCACATTGCCTTGGGGATAACATAACAAAGTAGGGTGGTTCTATTGAATCCCAGCAGTTGATCCTAGGAGGTGGAGATAAAGCAGTGTTTAGATGACCTTGTCAATAGAGAGCAGAGTGTGAATTCTGTTTTTTCCTTGTTATGTCTTCAGACTTTGACATCTGCGGAGCTTCTTATTTATGCACTAAAAGCAGCAATTGGGCATTCTTACATATGTGGAGATGCACACACACACACACACACACACACACACACACACACACACACACACACACACACACACACACACACACTCACACACACACACACACACACACACACACACACACACATACCCACGTTATAACCCATGTGTGAACATGTGTCTTGACCAAAACAATAATATTGAGTATGATACCCAATTCAGTCATTTGGAAAAGAAACAATATAATGTGTATTTGGTCATCAGAGTGATGATTCAGAGGTGGTGTTGGCACAATGGATAAGATGCATGCCTTTGGTGTGAATGACCTGGGTTCAAATCCCCACTGTGACACATCCACCGATGTTTCCCTGAGCAAGACACTTGAGAGTGTGCAACCTCTGACATATATAGGAATAGTAAGTCACTTTGGGTAAAAGTGTCAGCTGAATGTAATGTACTGTAATAAATGAAATTTAGGCCTAGATATTTTTTTTTACATTTTGCTCTTAGGAAGCAATTGTGTGACCAATTACCCCATTAAAACAGTAAAACCTCAGTATTAAAGCATTTACAAAATCCAACTTTGGATTCAACAGTGAAACAATGAAATCATTTTTTTTTTCTAAAATATTGAAATATGTGAAATTTGATTGATTAATTAATTAATTAATTAAATTTTATATGAGGATAAGGCTGGTGATAGGTGATTTTATGTTTTTCTTAGTGTCAACAAATCCCATGAAAAGGCCCAGACCAACAATAAATTGATCCTGTATTGTCTGCGGGGTCAAAACCTGATAAAGGTTATTTAGCTCCATTGTTGTCCAAAAACTATTGAAAGCAAAACAATGAGCTTCACTGTTGCAATAGATGACTTCATTACAATGAACATGGGCACTGTAGTTTATTTTGAGTCAATCCCACATACACCGTCCTGCTGTGGTAAATACTCCAAATGCATATTTATCCACTCTTGAAAATAGTAGACAAATGCATTATTTACTTATGTTTGATTAACATTTGCGTGCCCAACTTTTAAAAGAAATTACAGAACCTTCTTAATGACACTTTATATTCAAGGTTTTGGGCTTGGTGCAAAAATCAGGTTGAGAAGTTGGAAAGCATGGACAAATGTTGTTGGTTTTAATGTTTACATGGGATTTGTTGACAGTAACAAAAAAATACAAAATTACACCAGCCTAATCTTTTTACAACTTCAGTACTAAAGCATTTAAAACACTATTACACAGTAACATTATTAAAATTTCATTTGTATTGTTTCATTCCGCAATTAATCATACATTTTCATGTTTTAAATATATCAATAATTGGTTTATGAATTTGATTTGATTGTGCTAATGTTCTACTTTATGCCCATTAAAATGTATGAAAGGGTTGGAATAATCGTAATAACTGATGTTCCGAACGAGTGTGCCTCGTACATACACACACATATAAATAGTCTGATAAGGAAATAGAAACATTAGAAAATTATGGTGCTTGCAAACAAACTACTTACTCTTCAGACAGCTAACTAGCTACCAGCTCCCATCCATGAAGTATTTATTAATAACAGTGTGTGTGTGTGTGTGTGTGTGTGCGCGCACATACACGTCCTTAAGTTTACCCAGAATGGAGTTACCATGACTACTGGCTCCTGTGTGTCTGATCCAATGGGAGAACGAGAGAGAGAAAGAAAGAGATGTCTGCTTCAGTGCGACGGGAGCCAGCGAGGGCTGAACTGTATAATGGCTGTGCTACATTGGGATTTCATCAAGGCCATTCAGAGTTTGGTATTTGGGTATTGTGGCATTTTTGGCCGTGGCAAGGCGCTGAGGGACGTGCCATTTAAGTCAGGCATGGAGAGACAGAATTTACTCTGCGGTCAGACTGTGTATGAACCTAACAGTGATTTAACCTATGCAAAAAAGGACACATGACATTAAGAACCCCCCAGGTTAATTGGTGTTTTTACTTCACCTCATTGGCTAAAGTCAGTAGGCCATGTTTGATGGGGTATTTCATGATGTTATGCCCCTACAGAGTCTTGATACTGCACATTGCTCTTGTTGTAACTATCAGTTCTCTCAGTTATAACTATGATCACAACTCCCTACCTGTCCCACCACAGACCTACACAATGTTCAGGAGCCTGACTGTGTCTGGTGATGGTTCGTTGGTATTTGTGTGTGTGTGTGCACATTACTGATGACAGTCATTTGTACTCACCCTCCTTCTTGCCCCTACTTTGCCCACTAATTAGTTTGTTTCATTAGCCTCTGTGAGGGAAACAAGGCCATGCTGGTGTGTGTGTGTGTGTGTGTGTGTGTGTGTCCTCGACTCCCTCAATGCCCTAGAGCTTTATTTCAGCTCTGTTTAATGCAATTAAGATATATTAAATATTGTTCAACTGTCTTATATTTCCACTTCACTGTGTTGCGTGACACTATCTTAGTCTGTAGATGTTGTGACTTCGGCTATATGGAATCTCTGTGAGCCCTATTGATCTGTCCTTTAGCGGTGCTCTTATCTGATATAAACAGTCCAAGCTGACAGCACAGGTCTCCTTCTCTCAGCGCCCTCTCCTCTCCTCCTACAGCACCTCCTGTCCCCATCAGTGTCACGTACTGTGCCTCTGCTTTGTGTCATTATGGTGTCTCATACAGTATGGAAAGGAGACTAGAAAGCAGCAGTCATTAGAGCTTGGTCTTTGACAATTTTTCTTGGTTAACAAATTAAAAGATCTTGCAAAAATAAAACAAATGTTTCATTAAGTGTTGAAATAAAAAGTAATAACGGCTATAGTTTTTCATGGAAATAAAGAGGTTGGATTTGCGATCTCATTTGGGATAATGTTTCTGTGATGCTGCCTGTGCTTCAAGGCCATGCAACCTCTGCAGATTAAACCTGAATTAAGCTGTATTGGGTGGAGCTGCTGGGAATTACATGACGTACCAATATGTCAGAATAAGCATGACAAAGATGTACGTTGTTCCACAGTAAAAAGTTCAACAAAGCTAACAGGAACATAAGGCCAGTGTCAATAGAATAGGCTTTAATCAAGCAACATAAGTGAAAACACCTTTTTGTTTGTACCATTATGATACTTCCACATAAATCTTCATCCAATTTATATATTGTCACATGTCATGCTTTTGTCTTGTAGTTTGTACTAAAACCCAGGGCGTCTAGTACTGACACTTTGAGAAAGCTGGACAAAGTGTCAGTATTTGACAGAGATGCTCACAAGTCTTTTAGCTAGAGTCCAAGTCAAGTCTCAAGTCTCTGAGCTAGAGCCCAAGTCAAGTGACAATTCCCTTGTGGAATAACGAATGTTGTATCACCAGCTGTGTTCAATCCAGGCTGCTTATAAAACTGCATAGGTATAAGGAATACTGTAACCGTAACCTGTTTTTTACTTACAGAGCACAACCATGTAATGTGCAAAGCAATTAATGACAACTTATAAACTACTGTAAGTGAACACATCCCCCAGATTCTCAAAAGAATAAACTGTAACTTGTTTTTCACAGAGCACAACCATGTAATGTGCAATGCAATCAATAACAGCTTAAACTCCTGAAAGTCAACACACCACCAGACTCTCAAACTAGTTTAGGCCTAATGTTAACTAAATAAAACTGTAACGTTACATGATTAACAATGAACCTCTAACCTGTTTGCAGCCAACGGTAATAATTAACGTGATGGCAGCCAGCGGGGCGTAAATAATTACGTTAATTGACCACCACAAGTTTGGCAAGTAAATAAACACTCATTCATCACAGTCGGATCTAACCTCCAGTAGGTAGTGGCTAAAGCAAGCTAACGTTAAATGGCCTGTGCTGAGCTAAACATGTTTATTAACCACAGGTTACTAACCTATTTTGTGTTCAGCGCTTTGTTTGGTTCCAGTTGTATGAAGTTGAACCTGTATAGTTACCCGTATAGATAATGGAGGGAGAGGAGCAAGCTCATCAGACATTTCCTAAAATTAAACATTGTTCACGAGTCCCGCGCCTCGAGTCCGAGTCGAGTCTGAAGTCTTTTGAGGATGAGTCTCAAGTCGAGTCTGAAGTCACTGTGTGTGCAACTTAAGTCAGACTTGAGTCCGAGTCTCAAACCTGAGTCCCCATCTCTGGTATTTGATGCACAAGGTACCCTTCAGTGTCCATATGAGACGCCTTGGGCTTTCAAGTAACTCCAATGTTACCCATCCACCGTCACGTAATGTGCTTATTTCAACCCAAAACATGATGTTTTCCTAAACTTAACCAAGTATGTTGGGCTCAGGCTTTCTCAGAGTGTTGTTATTTAATGCCCTGGGATAAGAACGTGTTGTAATACCACATGGTGGTAATACATTTTTTAAAATAAATCCATAAAAAATGCTTTTGGCCCTAAATAAAGTAGTTAAACCAGTGTCGGATAGGTCAAAAATTGTGCCAATAAGAACAATATCAAACAACCCAGTGTGTACTAGTTGTCTGTGTATTTAAAAAATGTTTACAGGTGTGCATAGCAGTGACAACTGAATGCATTTTGGTTTTATTTTTGATTAACTTATAAAATAAATAAATAACAAATGACCATTTCACAATAAATTCACTTTAACAAAGTGTAGTTATAATTTGACACCTTTTGACACAGTTGGTGTCAATGGTAGCTGTACAAAATATGTTCCTTTGGCTTGTAAATTACTTTAGCTTGTAATAGAGTCTTAAATCCATATTTTATGTCTGGAGATTAATGTCTTTGCTAGCTGCGTAATGAGCAGCAATACACGCTGGTCATTACTGCATATTAATTCTCTTCAGCTGATCCAGATCATGTGTTTGTTCTTGCAGAGACAAGTTTCTTGTGACTTTTACATTTAATAAAGTGCACTCTGCAACAATGCCCTTACCGTTCGTATACTGCTTCAGGAAACTTTCACCTGCACTTCATGGTAAACATATGAGTAGCAAAAAATGCTCACTTTAATTTCCTTCTTTCAGAGTAGGAGTCATTTGCTATGGGCTTTGACATTTTTCTAAATGAAACTGGGTATTAGTCGTCCTCCAATTTCTGTTAGAACTTGATACGTTCTAATTAATAACCTCTGATTACCTCCCCCACGCGCTGCTTCACCCTTCTGTTGCATGGGCACTTCCACACCAGTGAGGGTATATACTCAAAAATTACACACATTGGCTCGGATTGACAGAAACACAAACACATACATTTCAATTGTTTTTCAGTTCTGGTACCTTGAAGCTGATTCTCTTTGCAGCACACTTTTGGCTATGACCAAAGAGATTTTGTTATCAACCTTACATCTATGAATAAAATATGTTGTGTGTTGTGTTGTCTCGGCCTCAGCCTCGAGATGCTCAACTTTAAGTGTGTATGAGATGGTCCTGCTACAGTTTGTATTTTATTTTGAATACTTTTAAATTCTGTTATTTGGTGAGGAGTCTGAGTGTTTAAAGTTGTACTGACTGGCTCGATTAGGATTGAAGGTCAACATTTCAGTGATGTCAATGAGGTAAGAAGTATTACAGTATCTCACAGTATCTTACAGTATCTCACAAAAATGAGTACACCCCCACATTTTTTTTAAATATTTGATTATATCTTTTCAGGTGACAATAATGCAGAAATGACACTTTGCTACAATGTAAAATAGTGAGTGTACAGCTTGTATAACAGTGTAAATTTGCTGTCCCCTCAAAATAACCCATCACACAGCCATTAATGTCTAAATTGCTGGCAATAAAAGTGAGTACACCCCAAAGTAAAAATGTCCAAATTGTGAAACAGAACGCTAACACCAAATGTAACACACCTGCTCCCTATTCACACCTGAGAACACTAACGAGTCACATGACACCTGGGAGAGACAATGGCTAATTTGGCCCAATTTGGACATTTTCACTTAAGGGTGTACTCACTTTGTGAGATACTGTATATCTCTGATCTCCTTCAAGCACCTGTAGAGTTTATTAAGTTTAACAGTGTCTCCTCTGTACCCTCCCTCTTGCCTCTGACAAACGTCATTACTCATCCGTCCATCACTTTCCTCTCCTTTTGACAAAAATTGACATTAAACGTCAATTTTAGGCTAAATGAATAAAACATGGGCTTTCTGTGGTGTAAAATTCTGAGTGCTTGGATAAGTCACTCCAAGCTAAAGCCCCCTGCTTCTGTGCATATCCATGGGGTGAAGAGGAGACACTCTCTTGTCTCATATCAATGCGCAATAGGCAATATGAAAACACAGCAGGAAGCAGCGCCGTTTGGGTAGGCATGACTTTCAGTGCAGAAAAAGAGCAATATATCCAGGCTAATTTACAATATTTTGTCATTTGATAATCTGTTGTGTGACATGATAAAAAAAATATAACTTAATATAACTTATAGTGAGGGAAAGGAAATATATAAAGTGACAAATGGAGAAGACAGGGAGGGACTAGATAGAGAAAGAAAAATGCCAGATTACTTCTGAACACTCACATCCATTTTAAGAACACAGTCGTTTTGTCACCAGCCATGTGAAGATTCTCACTTAAATTATCTCGCTTGCGCTGATTATATTCGCCTCTGTTTTTGTCTGTTGTTGACACCTCGTGACTCGTACATTCACAGTCAAGATAAAAAAAGGTGGCCTAAAAATAAACTTCTCGTGGAAGTCCAAGGTCAAAGCCTGTGCATAAAAAGTTCCTTTTTAAAGATCTATATTTAAAAATTCTGTTTTGCATGTGCAGCCAATTTTATGCACATGCAGTGGCATTCCAGATCAAGTTATTAAAGGAAAAGCGACAGTTGGTTTGTAGTTATTTGTGCACTCCGTGTATGCTGAATAATCCCTCTGTGTATCTGTTGCTTGCTTTCTTATCCATTGTTTTCTCTGGCATCTATCCAACTGTTTTAGCCCTAATCTGCTCCATGCTGTTCACATTTCACTCCGTCCCAAGTTGATTGAGTCAGTGCTCTAGCTTCCTCTGCCCGTCAGGTGCTGTACTATCTATATCAGTTTGTTATATGCAGTTTCTACTTCTTACCCACTTCCAGCATGATTTAAAGCAGGTTACAGGCTTCTCACCTCTGATCAGCTCTCTGGCTTCCTCTCAATAGATACTGAGGGCAAGACAAGAAGCTAGAAATGATATGTGATTAAATTTCAGTTTTAGCCTACAGCTAAGGCTGATGTGAGCTGTATTGTAATTGGATGATACGGTACATCAGGCTGTTCCTGTTATCCCTCATCCCTCTGAAGAAGCGCACTATCATCTGTTGCAGCGCGGCCTGTTGATCTTCAGCCACCTGTAGGTCAGTTTGCCGTGCCAGCGTGGATCTCAGGTGGAAGCCTTGTATAGCTGTGAGCCCGACGCCCCATCTGCTCCACTCTTCCTGTACAGTAACAGGTCTCCCAGCAAGTGTCCTTACTATCGAGCCTGCTTCTTGGCCCCCCTTCAACCTCTGCTCCATCAATCCATCCATCCCTACCTTTCTCATCTTTCTTCTCTTTCTTCATCCATCATGTGTATACACGCACCTCATATGTGCTAAAAATAAACCCCTATTAGTGGGGGGAGGGGCTCTAGGTGTGACTGGTGGAGAGAGAAGAGATGAAATGTGCGGAGAAGAAGAAGAGAAACTGAAAGAAAAGGTTTTATATTTTTGATTGTCTTTCACTCACTAGAGCCTCTTGTGTGAACATATGTAGGCTTTGTCAGTTGACATGGTATACAGTGCCCACAGTATATAGACATGACCTCACTTAGGCTATAGGCTGCTGAAGGATGTTGTAAAGCCTGAATTTTGCGTTGATATTAAGCAGCCACCAGGACAGTTACTGGAGTTCTGGAGAGAAGTAGGAGTAGGGAGAGGTGAGCAATCGGCAACTACCGCGGCTGAGTGCGAGAGACTCACAGTTCTGTCTTCCAAGCAAACGTGCATCCAAATACAACTCTCTTAAAAATCTTATTTTTTCAAACTGCATGTTACTACACAATTTTAACCCCAAATTATTGTGCTTATAGAAAGGTCATAGAATTAGGTACTACCAGTACAAGTACACAAACTGGTAACAGTCAGCCTTAGAGAGAGAACAGCATAAACCAAAAGGCAGAATTTTAGTAAGTCAGCGATTATGGAGCCTAAGAAGCCACTGTTGGAAAAAGTTGGAATATACAAGAATAAAGTCATAACAGAATAGGTTGCTTCAAGCCTTATGTGTTAGTATGTCCTGGCTGTCTCTAGTTGTTTAGACTTAAAAAGTTTGGACTGCAGTGTGGCGTCTTTCCTCTGTGCAGTGTAGCTCTGTGTCACTGCTGTCTCTGCGTCCCCTTCACTCAGGGACACCTTTGCTCTGTTTGGGACTGTCTCACTACTCTAGGATGCTTCCCACTGAAGCGGTGTGCACATTTGTGTGTATTTGTGGTGAGATTTATGCCTGATCAGAAGTGTTCGTTTTGGTTTTCCATCTCCGATGAAGAGCATCACAGTTGTCCCATTCAGTACAGTCCCAAACGGCTGTGTCTGTCAGACGGTCTGAAGGCGATACTGCTATTATCAGCAGAGCAATAACGTAGGCTTACGTACAGCAGAGTATAGGGCAGATAGATTTTCCCGTAATATTATGACTTTATGTCAGAGAACACAGAATGTTTTAAATATAAGCAGAAAACATGCTGAAACACAGGAGTTTTTAAAGTTCAGGGGTTTGTAAATGAATTCAAATGAATTAGTTTACCATTGCAGCCAAAAGCACATTTAAAGAGGTTACTTCCCCAAACAAAAGACACAAAAGAGGGAAGACTAAATCACACCTACATGTGTGTTGACTCCACAGGTATGATATTAAGAATAAAATAAAGTTGATCTACAGGAGAAAACTATTTGGAAGCAATAAAGGATGCCCGAGAGCCTTAGTGCATTATACTTCAACATTTGAATTGTCACCTGCCACCTGAATATTGTGTTCCCCAGAATTCAGATGTTCAAAGTAGAGCCCGACCGATATATCGGCCGGCAGATAAGATTGGCCGATATGAGCTAATTGCATTTAATCGGCAACGGCCGTTTATAACAGCAGATATATGACTATTAAAAAAGAAACCTAGAGTCAGATCCTTCACTCATGTCATGGGTGTTGCATAGTTTGCCCACCAGAGGGCGACCAGCTGCAGCTCCCCTGTTAACTAAACTGCCTCACCACAAAAACCACAAAAGAAATCAGCTGCCCGGAGTTTACAGGAGCTTACAGTCAGAGGGCTGTGTGAGCGGTGAGTCGGTCTTTTGTCATTTGTCAGTTTGTTATTTACATGACCTTAATAATTATAATAAAAATGACTTGCTAACCCTCCCGTTTTTCACCGCCATCTCCCGGCTTCCTACCAGCTCACAGCAGTTTAATGTTATGGTAGTTTGGTGTTGAAAGCTATGCTGCTGGACAGACGTAACTGTACATTTATTCTGAAACAGTGTGGCAGTTCTAGCCAACGGTCCACATTTGTCCCTAGTTCATTCCTTCTTAATATTCTCTAAAATCATGTAACGTTACAGCAGCTAACGCTCCCCGTTGCTAAATTAGCCACAAAGCTAATGCCGTGTTTATCAGTGGAGGAGCGCTAACATTAATGAGCATTAATGAGTTAAATTATAGTTTCTGACGTATTCTAAATATATACGCGAGCCGACTGTCTGCATTTATAGTCAGCATGTCTGAAATGATTAAACCAGAGTGGACATGTAAACAAACGTGAGCTGAACATGAATCTAACACGGCTTCCTGTAGCTCCTGTACCTCCTCTTTTTGTGACGTTGTAGATGTGAAACGCTGTAGTCAGAGCTATAGACAGTCATGTAGTATTAGATGCGTTCAACAGCAGTTCACTGTATCATAGACGGCATGATTTATACTGATGGTGGTTAAATGGTTTCACGTAGCTTTGGTTTGCGTAAGAGTGTGTAAAGGGATGAACTAATGTGAATGTGCTACATTGAAATTATGGCAGATTATGTGTAAAGTGAAACACACATGCTTATTCTCTCTCACTCTCTCTGTTTACAGACAGCTGAAAAAGTTGCACCTTCCAGCAGCAAATATTTATTGATGTGCAATTGTATACATGTTCACTTTTTGTGACTGTAAACTATTTAATTAACATAATCCATTTAGGAAAAGGTTTTATAGCCCACATACATACCAACTTTCAATACCGGCCTGTTCTAAGTGTAGTTTATACAGTAAAGGGGTCTACTATCCAAATCATTCTTAAAATCAAAATATCGGCTCATAAATAGGCTCTTTTTCACTTTAATATTGGCATTGGCATCGGCCCCCGAAAACCCATATCGGTAGTTTAAAGCTCAAATTTTGGGGGGGACGCCTGCTTCAAATCTGTCTATATCTGTCTATATCTGTAAATGTTGAAACAAAACTTATGCCCTTGGCTCAAAGAATATTTGACTACAATTTTAGCATAGTTTCAAGATTTTTTTTGAAACCGTTCCTAACAGTTTAAAAAAAAAATTACCTTAATATTCGGGAGACTATGCTAGTTTAGACTACATTTAAGAGAAATATGTTGTTGCTTGTTATAAAGCAATGGTAAAAGTCAATTTGTGGACATTAAATATATATATATATATTTTTCAAGGAGAGCTCTTTTGTTTATTAATTTTTTTGTGTGCGCATGTGTGTATATGTGTGTGTAAACGAATACAAAGAAACTGGACATTACCCTATATATCGGTCTTACTTGGTAATCAAAAGATTGTTTCTGCGTCTCTGTCCTTAATGCTGAAATACAGCTTCACTCACAAGGTACTTGTTGTCCACCATCTGTTCTTTTAACCTTCAATTTATCAAGCAGCGTTTTGCCCCCCCCCCCCCATATTCGCTATTTCCTGAGTATAGTTTTTGTAGTTAATAGGCTGTAACCTCCATTACTTTGTCAAATTATCCGTTAGAATATATATCAAGCTCACAGAAACAAGAATGCATTAACATCGGTTGTGCTAATTATGCATAATAAAAGTAAAATACATAAAGTTAATGGGCTGTACAATATGTAGATGTGGCTAAAATATGGCTACTATAGTGCTCTGATTGCACATGTTGTGCTCACTTGGCATATTTGTACACAGAAAAACACTCATGCTGACCTTGATCTCCAGTAGCGGTGAAACGGCACTTCCTCCAGGTTGCTCTTCACCTCTGCTTGGTCAAGTGGAACACCCTCTTCTTCACTTCTCTCTGCACTCAGTGAGAAGGATTAAAGTTATTTCTTACACTGTTTTCCAAACATGCTGAGACCTCTATCAACCAGGTTTCCCTCAAAATGCTGACAATATCGTAAAAAAACTCCTCTTTGCTACTTAGTACTTCAGCTACTTCTGTGATCTTCTATGTGATCTCAATTAGTTCCTTGTCTTTGTCTTCCTATACATCTTTTACCTCCTCTTTCTCATTCCTCCATATTCACCTATCCTCCATTCTTATTAGTTTGTGATGACGGTATCTTTACTTCCTTTCTCCAAGAACTGGTGCGTCATTGCCAGACACACACACACACACACACACACACACACACACATACACACACACACACAAACAGTGGTGTGTCCGTCACTTTCAAGGACATTACATTGACTCACAATTATTCCCTGAAGACTTACCCTAATAATAACTATAAACACTACTTGCCTAAACCTAACCCTAACCATAAACCATGTCACACACACACACACACACACACACACACACACACACACACACACATACATAAAGACTTACAGACCTGATTTGAAATTCAGAACATTCAATTTACACCTTAATGACTTGTTCTCAATTTTTCAGATTTTAGGGGAAATTTTTAGTAGTATTTTGATAAATAATTAATTTTCTAATCAGCTCCTTCCAGCCAGCCAGCCAGCCAGCCAGCCAGCAGCTCAGTCATTAAAGGCTAACTAACTCAATAGAAGTGTATTTTCCATCCATGGTTGACAAGTTCCCTTGTCAGGTGGATAAATTTACTGCTAACTATAGCTATCAGAGCAGTGAATAAATCTAACCTAACTATAGCTATTAAATGCCTCAGGGATCTCTCAGTTACACTCCCACTGCTGTATGGATGTGAGCACAATGTGTACACATGACTCTTTACTGTCAATGGAAAGCTCATTCAGTAAATTGCTTTTGCAGCCTTACATTAGATTCAAAGAGCGCAGCATAGGTAATGTTGTGACAACAAACAGATTATTATAGAATTGTATACCTGAATAGCTGTCTCATTCTTTCCTTTATGAACATAGTACATGCACAGGCATAATGTAATAAAAGTATGTAATTAATTAAGGGCAAGGTTTTAATTTTGTATTTCTTGGTCTAAAGGTATGTTTACGTTTCATTTCCATTCAACTAAATTTTCCCAATCTCAGCCCCCCCAAAATGGCATGATGTCAGAGCTCTATTGTGAGTAATAAATAAATATTGATTAATGCTGTGACAAACCATAAACAGTGTATGAGATTATGACTGTACAATTTGTAGTCTAGTGATAACGTACTAAAAATGGTGAAGAAACAAGCTGGAATTAGAACTTCTGAATTTCCTAGCCTAGTGCAGCAGTGTTTCTGTTGGCTGGCCAAGAACAACCGCTCAGCCACTGCTGAAACAAGGTGAATTCTGACCTGTGAATCCACTGGTCACAGAGAAACAGGAAATGCAGACTTGAATTTGTCCATCTTCAGTAGAAGTGAAACAGAGTGAATATTCATATCCCGGGAATATAATGTCACCCTACCTTTAGCCCATGTTGGGCTGAAAGGAGCCCAAAGAGGGGCCTGGATTGGGATACTTCTTAAGTTTTTTAGTTTAATTAAAATGGCTAAGGATTCTAATCTCAATCTAAATGATTAATTTTGTTATTGATTAATCTGCCAAATACTTTGTTGATTAATCAAGTAATTATTTGGTCTATATAAATGTCAGAAAATAGTGAAAACTATCCATCACAAGATCCCAGAGCAATACTCAGACATCTTTTAATTTGTCTGGACAATACTATAAAGCCACAAAGAGTCAATTTACTATCATATAAGACAAACCAAAGTAGGAAATTGTGATATTTTTAGAAGCAGCAATTCTGCTTGAAAAATAAAATAATCTATTGTTTCAGCTCTAACGAACAGTATAGATTTTTCTATTAGAATAACACTCCATTAAGTCCTATATTTATGTTATAACTAAGTTTTTAGATGATGGTAACCAAACTATCTGTGCAAACAACTGGGTGCTGACACGCTAGTGTACTACAGTATTTTAATTGAGTGTAAGCTCACAAAGAAATAGGTGAACATGAACATCAGTGAAGACTGTAACTTCAACTCATCCATCAAAGAGGTACCACAATAAAAGAAAGCAAATAATAATCAGCTGTTTTGTCATGGTTAATCCGTGATGTTTTCTCGCTACGAACAAACCACACTTCATTCCACCTGGAAGTTGACAGAGACCCACATTTCCAGGCAATCTCTGTGTGGCTGTTTGGTGAATTTGAAAGAAATCTTTCTCAACTGCTCAAACAAACCAAAATAAAGGAGTAAAGTTCAAGGTTTGCATCAATCAAAGAAAACAGAATTGCAGTGAAAGTCCACCGTATACCTTACCCTTATGTCATATTTGTTGACTAATACAGAATATTTTATTATTAGAGAAAAGTTACTGTTAGCATTTTGCATTTATTTAATTCGATTTATTCCATCCCTCTTCCAGTCACTTCTTTATTTCTTCCTCCTGTCTTTCTCTCTGTCACACCCTTTGAAATGGACAGCAGTGGATGGGTTCAGAGAAAGGCTGCACATCAGGCCTATCCACCAGGGAGGCCCAGTGGTCAGAGGCACTAAAAGTCTGATGGTCCCCAACTGGGGCAGAGCTGTCTGTTCCACTCAGCCATCCCGGCATTAGGACACCAGACAGAGACAACCTTGAGAGCCTGTGTCGCTGACCTCTAGTAAATATGACATAGATGGAGCCAGAGAGATTGAGAAGAGTAGTAAGTTAGTAAGTAAAGTTTATTTATATAGCACCTTTCACAGATAAAAAAGTTCTTTACCTTAAAATGAAATACAATAAATAGGAAAAACATAAATCAGACAGACATAAAACCCACGTCTAACTAAAAGCCTGTTTGAATAACAGAGTCTTCAGTTGCTTTTTAAAAGAATCAACAGAGAAAGGGAATTTAAACAGAGGTTTTAAAAAGATAAGAGGGGAAATGAGGAGGAAGTAATAAGATAGAAGGAGGAGTTAGATGGAGGTGAGGCAGGAGAGAAATGAATTGTGGCGATAAGAGTGTGTTAAGGTGAAGTGATACATAAAGAGAGGAAAAGGAAGTCAAGTTAAGCAGGAGGAAACCCAAACCAGACAAAAGGAGGAAGCTGAAGTAAGTGATAAAGCTGAAAAGAGATAGTACAGAAGATGGGATCGGTCGAATGTGTCCTGAGAGTTTGTAGATTATATTTTATTTTCTGTTTTTTATACACAAATATTTCACTTAACTTAAACTCCAGCAAACGTATCTAACTATTTATTATGGCCCTTAATTCTGCCTTGTCCTCAGACTTAGTCATTCATTTATTTCAGTGTCAGCTGGTTATCTTCCATGGCATGTCAGGGCACATTTACATTTAGTGTAAAGCATGTTTCATTTCACAGACTTTCAAATTCAGATAAAAGGGAAGTCAAAGGGCAGCCCTCATGAATAAAGGGTGGATTTAGTCAATTGGATCAGTGGTGTAATAATGATGTTACAAAAGTACAATTCATTAAAACAAGACTAAGCACCCTTGACTTATCATGGATACATGGGCCAAAATAAAAATGAAAACTATAAATAATTAACAGATTAAATAAATAACTAAAAGGATGCATAAAAATATCGTGCCCCACTGAGAGGCTTCATCACCATCACTCTTGACTGACAGCACTGCTCAGCGTCTCTCTTCTCTCTATTACTATAAATGTGTCACTTTCTTGTCAATTTCTTGAGTGGCACTTGTCTGTCATCTTTTCACTCAGCATCATCTTGATGTCTGTCAGTTAGTTGTGTGCTCTAGTAACATGTTCCTGTGTGTGTGTGTGTGTGTGTGTGTGTGTAACCATGCCTCTGGGTGGCTGTCTTGTATGTCACAGCTGTGAGTGATATGTCTTATAGTTTGGAGAACAGAGAGTTAAACAAGCAAAGCAGACAAGATGAGGAGAAATTCAAAGACTTTATCTCACTTTTTTCCTTATCACTTACATTACATACAGACTGACAAACACGCAAGAGTTATTGCAGGAATGAGACATTTCAACCTTTTATTAGATGTTTTGTATCCAAAGGAAAGCAGCAACACTTTTAACAAAAAAAAATATTTTAATTATAACATCTTTGTGAATTCTGAACATTCATATTTCTGTGTTTTGTTAAAAAAATCTGTTAACTCTTAATTTGCTTGTGTTTCATGTACAGTAGGAACCAGTTAATGTGCAGCAGATAAAAGTTAATTATTTGCTTTGTAAATCTGAAACAACAAAAGGGCACATAGAGGGCAACATGAAGCATTGATTGGCTTCTTCACTACGTGAAGGATAAGCAACAAGTTGTAGCTTAGCACTCTTAATCAAGCAGTAAAATATCATACCAACAATTAGTATCTATGAGTAGCTGTTTTTTTATTCCATTTTACTATGAAACTGGGACTGCATCTTCTCCATCCTGAGTATCTTCCAGTTATTTGATTGTCCTCATTTGACACATCTTCATGTCCTTGGTAAAGTCAAAGATATATGGGGTGGTGAGGGTGCAGTGGATAACAAAAATGCCTTTGGTGTGAGGGACTTGGGTTCAATTCCCCACTGTGACACATCCACCAAAGTGTCCCTGAGCAAGACACTTAACCCCTAGTTGCTCCAAAGGTGTGTGACCTCTGACATGCTTAGCAATTGTGAATTGCTTTGGATAAAACCTTTGAATAAATTTAAATATTTAAATCAAATTCATATGGAAAACAAAATATGCACCATTACGTGAGTAATACTGGAGATGGGTGATATCATACAAAAATGTTCCAGTTTCCAGTGTGATGTCCTTGAAAGGCTGCATGTTCAGAGCACGCATAATTATTAGGCATACTTCAACACTTCACGTGCCAACAGTGTCATGTGCTATAGAAGTGTGCCCTTACGTCTTTGGTTTCTTTTTATTCCCTTGTCATCATCATTCATATCACAACTAATAATTGAACCAGGTCCACCATCTTGTCGTCATCCTCCTCACCATCACTACAGCAGTTAGCTCCTCCCCAGTTTTTCCACCATACCTCGATGTCACTTCACGCCTTCCTCGCAGTCGTAGTGGTGTGTTCAGTCTGTTCCCACTCTCTGTTCTGCTGCCTTCCTGCTGTTCTGTCAGCTTATCTGTCTCTGAGACTGCATGATGTCAGTCTGACTCCATTTCCTCAGGTTCCTTTTGTGTGTGTGCAAGTGTATGTATACTCTCTCTCTCTCTCTCTCTCTCACACACACACACACACACACACACACACACACACACACACACACATGCGGTTATGTGTGATCTCATCAGTTCCCACCTCCGGTTCTCCAAATCTGATTCCTCTCAGGGCTATTTTTAGCTGTGGAGGCCCACTCCACACTGTGTGACACATCATGACCTGTGTTCCTGCCTGACTTTGTGAAAAAGGAGTCCATGATTCTTTAAGGCAATTTTATCAGGTGTGCATTTGTGTGTGTGTTCTCTGTGTAGCAGTTTTCCAGGAATTTAGTACTTGTTTACTCGCCCTGTGTTTCGAGGGTTTTAGTTAAAGGGTAATTTCGGTATTTGTAAACCTGAGCCCTATATTCACATATTTTTGGGTCAAAATGACGGGTAGATACAAAAGGTTTTGGAATCCATGCAGAGGGCTTCAGCCGGCAGCTGTCTTTAAAAAATACTGAAATCACTCATTCTGTGTCATACAGCCACATGAATAAAACCCTGACAAAAACGCGCACATGCAAGCACAGCCAGGTGTGCATCGCTAAGTGACTCAACTGGTAAGTGAGATGGTTGAAGGGTCAGTCATATGTTTGAAAAACATATTTTCTCACTCACCTCTAGTGGTGCAGACGCTTGCATGTAGGGTTGCAGCTATTCAGTGAGCAAAACACACCTCCATTAAAGATTGAAGGCAGGAGTTGGCCTTTCATATTTTTACTGAAAGCAATGGTAAAACTGTAAACAGTATTAGATGAAACACAAAAATAATCAATTATAGTGATTACAGTTAGATTTAGTTATTGTTTAAATAAATGAATGAAGATTCACACAAGTATAGACTAACTTGAAAATGAGTTACATTATCTCACGTGAAAGGTAGAAACACTGTTTTTTACTTCAGCAATCATTTCTATGAACATGATAGTCCATAAGACTAAATGTAGAAAGAGTGAAATAAACAGTTAGCCCATAAACCAAGCCAACAACTTAGTCTCTGTCAGAAATCTCTTCTATTTCTACATTGTGTGCTACATTTATTCGATACCATTTTATTGCAAATATAAGCACTATATAGTGCCCTCAAAAATGCCACAATAGAACAAAAAAAGCAGTGCCAACGATATGTATGTTACTTTCTGTTAACAATCCCACAATGCAATGTGCTGCATTTTGTAGATGAAAACAGGTCATAGGTGGCTTCACCTGTCAGTGATGATGCAAAATGGCACTGATTCATAAGTGACCCGGCTTTGTTTTTTATTGGCCCAAGTTTTGAGTTTTCTGTCTCTGTGCTCACAGCATCGAGGAATGCTTTAAAAATTCAACAACATCTTACAGAGTTAGTGTCCTTGTTAGTCTGAATAATCCACAGAGCTTGCTCTCAACATATTTTTTTATTGAAGAAGAATTTCTGCAGCAGAAAGTAGCTCCAATGAAAACTGCTTACAGCTAGGTCTGTGGATTCAGTGAGAGTAATGGAGACATTGTTAAAGTTATGCTGCTGTGAAAAATGTTTCAATGTCATTTTCCAATGCTTTGAGAACCACAAGCAAAATCCCACTCTTCTGCAGTGTTGTGGGCTGGTGGTCCTGTAGTAGTATCTGCATAGCTAGATTTACAGGAAAATATGTTTAATGTAATTTAGATGAACCAGCCCCTTGGAGACACTAGCAATAATCTTTCCAATTGTATTGGCAGAGATGGGCACTGTAAAGGACAGAGAGGACAGCTGAGTGGACTAACAATCATTGGGGTCCATAGTGAGCAGTATGTATAATGAGAAAACTAGAAAACAATCGCTGATCATGATTATGATCGATTGTATTCCTGCTGGCAGGGATTGATTGATCCAGGCCAGAAATAGAAATCTCTTCAGACAGATGTAGTACAGTATATTTACTTCAAAGATGGGAGAGAGGCAGGGAAAGGATTAGAAGCAATTATCCTCTGGGCGGCAGACTCATGCAACTCTTATTTGAAATAACACCACTCTGCGTGTGTGCATATATTTGTATGTGTGTGTTTGTGTGCCTGCTATGCAGAATACTAATGGGCGACATAGCCTGCACGGCCATGATAATGAGGTTTGTCATGTCCACGAGGTCTGGTAACATCAGAGAGACAGCAGCGCAGAAATGTAACTGTGTGTGGTAAAGCACAGACTGCACTCTGTGTGTGTTTGAATGTGTATTACAGTGTGTGTTATATGAATGCTGGATCAATACGTTTACCAGAACGATATGTTATAGGTGAAATGGGAATGCCTGTGTCGTTTTTACCAATACATGGAGCTGAGTGAAAATAGATAAGGGTAGGTGTGTGTATGTGTTGCTTTGTGTGTAGCCAAACCTGGGGAATTGATGCTATGTGTCGTGTCCATGACGACAGCTTCTCTCTCTGTTTCTCTCTCGCTCACTCTCTTCAGTGACAGTTGACAGGTTTAACACAATGGAGCGTTTGAGTGGGCCTGGCTGTCAGAGACAATCACGGCTTTCCCTCCTTTCCTATCTCCTCCCCTCTCCTCTCCCATTTAGTCCCCTTATAATTAAAAATTAATTAGCCATTTGATAGCATCTCCAGTCTTTCTATACATCGGTTATCTACATTATATCTCATTTCCCAATGTAAACAAAATGGTCGCACATATTGACTCATAAACAAATTGTCCCTATGCGTGGAGATCCTCATATTCACCTTGTTTGTGTGTGATTGTGTGCTTAAACACGTTTGTGTGCTTGCTCAATTGTGTGCTATCTGCCCTCTGTGACTTTGCAGGGTTTTGTGTATGCAGTACAGGCAGATTTGTCCTTTGGTATAGGTTGGATCATTTTGTTCCTTTTGATTAGCTGCTGAATCAGCATAGTGGCAGCTCCCCATGCTTGTTGTCATTGTCCTGATGTCCACTGAGACATTCATTTAGATACCAACGGATGTGCTATTGGCCTAGCAACAGTATTTGCCCTTAACTAGACTGCTATGAATCAGTCAAAATGATGAATGATGAATTTACTTGGCATTTGGTTTCCTCAACAGAGGACGTGACAGGGAAGATGTTGCACATGCTGTAATTAGGAGTTTGACATCACTGCACGTAGAATACAAAACAAAGAGTGAAGTAAGACGTTTTTCTGCACTGCTTGAACAGGTCAGCCATGTCAGGTCCGTGTAAGGTCTTTTACAGGTCTTTTACCTGTGATGTAAACTGAACCTGTGACTCTTCAGTTATTACCTCACCTTGCCAACCACCAGAGCACCCGGCTGCATGTCAGGCTATATATGCTGCCCTCTTAAAGGTTCAGCTAAAGACTTACTGCTGATGAGATGATGTTAGGTACTTGGCACCAATTCTGAACTGTTGCAGGCTTTCATCAGTTGAGTGGATATGTAAAGAACATTTGAAAGTCACATGAAAAAAGATGCTTTTTTTGGACAGTCTACCAGAAGATTCTCTGCATATTCAAGTGTATGTGTGTAAGCAACTGTGTGTAAAAGAGAGGCAGAGCATGTGTGTATGTGTGTTTGAAATACTTTCAAATATATGTAAATACTTTAATCTACACTGACCTCTAGTGGAGATTGATTGAAGTTGCACTTGATTTACAGAATGTCCAGTGAGTCTGTTTATGAGAAAGATGACTTTCTCAATACTTTTCTATTTTATGATTCCTCTTTGCAGCTGGAGTTTTCCTAATGCACCCTCACCTTTCATATTTTTCTGCAATTCAGACTCACTCCTGTATTATTTTGTAATTCTCTTTCCTCTCACAGTGTGTTGGTCTGTCTTTCTTCCCTCACAACCTTCTTTACCATTCTCTTTCTTCTCTCCCAGTAGGTTTCTAGCCATCCAGCACCTGCTCGCTGGCACTGTGAAATTCAAAGTTCACTCATTCTGCATTCAATTCGTGGTATAAATAATACATTTTTTATTTTGAACCTTGCATACAAGGCTGTTTTCCTACATGTGTGTGCTTGCAGAGTATAATATTGGACATTCTTATCCCTGGATCTCCAAACAGCTGTATTGCCGGTTGTGTAGCTGCACATGTTGTTTGTGTGCTGTGGTGGCTCACACATGTCGCTGTTCCACACACATTGTGTCTTGCCATGGGGCATGACAGCATCTAAAGCTAGTTTATAAGACATAATGTCAGGGCACAAACTATACATAGATGAATGATATAAAGGGGCTCAATCAGACCAGCTGAATAGTGAATTGATAGTAGGCGGCTTTTTTGTAAACCTTAACAATACCAGCTAGATCATGAGGGAAAAACAACACTTGCCTTATCAAAACAGGTGGTGCATGACGACCTGTGTTTATTGGTGTGTATGGGTGCGGAAGAAGAACACTGATCCTTTACTTAAGTAAAAGTATCAGTACCACAGTGTAGAAATAATCTGTTACAAGTTAAAGTTCAAATTGTTACTTTATTAGAAATACAAAATGCAAATAGCGTCAAAATATATTTGACTTATTTCCTTTCTATACTGAGTCTGCAAAGTAACTAGTAACTAGTGGAGTAAAAGGTTTTTCCTTCTGAATTGTAGTGGAGTAGAAGTATAGTAGCAGAACATGGAAATACTCAAATAAAGCAAGTACTTCAACATTGTACTAAAGTACAAACTATTATGTGTATGATTACGCCCACAGAAGGAGGGGAAACCCGGCTGTGCCACTGATTATGTCTGAATAAAGTGTCCTCGTAACACACACATGCTGAGCTGTGATCGCGATCCCTCACCTGTGTTGGGTATGTCGGTTTTTAAGCCTCTGGTCTTCCTGAGCGACCCTGAAGAGGGCATTAAAGGTTTTTATGTAATCATCCTCATGTCAATCTTCCCACTGTCTTACTGGCTGTTTAAGAGGAAAGGTGAGTGGGCACTTTCTCAAAGCAGAACTTGTTTGTGTTTTTTGACCCCATATTGCATTTGTTTTAACTTGTCAGCGGACCAAATGTTAATGTTTATATGCCTATGCTATTTTTAGTGTAAATATATTACATTAATATAGCAGAAACTTGAGAAGGAAACTAACTGACTCAAATAAAGGAGTGTATATTTGGAAAATAGGTTATAGGAGACAAACCGAAGCATTATTGCATTAACAGAAGGTATTGGGGAGTTAGATATCCTCTTGTAATATGTATGAGTGTGTGTGAGCATGAATCCAGAATGAATGTTTCCCCCAGTTTAAATTGTTTAAATCATTATACAGTGACTGATTTGGGGCTACGGTGTCTGATCTTTGCCATTTGTGCCCACTAGATGTCCCAGTCTAGCTGACCCAGGATTTACAAAAGCCCCCTCGATTACTTTTCCAGTCAAACTATTCTTCTGTCTTAATATATCAGTATTGATCATGTGCATGGTTCAGCTCACAGTGTGAGATGGAGATTAAAGACGACATGTTTGGCCAGACATCTACCTTGTTATTGATTACAAACATATTCTGTATGTTCATTTGAGCCCTCACATGTTGCCATAGAGCCAGGTGAAAATCACTACATGTGACAGCTCGAGAATGAGCACGATCTCGGTAATCCCAGCAATTTTCTTGAGCTGTGTTTGTGTGTCTGTGTGTGTGCGTGCGTGTATGTGTGTGTTTGTGTTTGTATGTGTGAGTACCTCTCTCTAAAGCATGATCGGACAAGCCTTATTGAAACACAGATCAATAGTCATGTTCTCCAATTAGCACATTCTACGTATTAAAGAATGTAACATTCAAGGGTCGATACAGCAAGACACACCTATAGCAGCTTAACTGTTTTGTTTAGCAGCTTAAAAGTTTTGACCTTCATCACTGTGGAAAATGTCTTTTTATGTACTACAAGATAAAAATGCTGCAGGCCTGACATCTGTCATAAATCCTTCTCTGCTGCTTCAAGTCACAATCTGTCTACCTGAGATGATCTGATATAGCTCAAATATCAGATCACTGATTCATAACATTCCTCCGAGGTCCTTAGGTTTGACACACACAAACAGTACATAAATACTGAGATATGAGTCAATACAGCCATTCACTTTTATTATAAAACCCGTGAACCCATCAACACAAACGTGAGCAACACTCACCACAGTTTAGCAGCTATCAGTTGACTAGCTTTTACAGTATATTTAGCAGCAGAAGAAATTAGGAAAAATCAGGGTAAAGAGAGAGGAAGTTAAGTCATTTGTGTTTCGTATTTAGAGCTGACTGACGCTGCCTGTCTTATATTATAGGTCATATCAGACACAAAAGACAGAGCACAAGTTTGTGTGTAGAAAGATGTTTTGAAGGACTTCATTAGTCTGAGATAGTGTCAGCTGGACACACAGTCATCAGGTCAAGAGAGCAACCACTTTACCACTGTATTTAAAGGGACTGCATGAAAATGACTTGTTTCGGGACAGGGACTCTATCATTTACTTTTTGAAAAAGCATGGCCCTCCTCATTGTTATAATAAAGCCCGTAACGCCAAAGATGGCAGATATCCCGCCCCTCTTGCTAGACAGCCAATTGTCAGCTTTTAACAGCCGAGACAGGAAACATATTTAAGCCAGTCATGTGGTTCCACTGATGTAAGCGTCTGCTACGCAAATAAACTTTAAACCTTTTATTTGATTTTGCTGGTGATTCTAGATATGAAGTTTTTATGGACGGGTGACCAATGAAAGTGCAGTTATGGCTCTCTCCCCATTCATTCAGATACGGGCCTGGTCTTGTTAGTCCGAAATAACTGCATAGAGGCAATACCAAGATGGCTGCTGAGTGGCAGGATTTGCCTATGAGGACTTTGACATGCATCATATTATGGTTTCACTTCGCTGTGTTTCTGCTTTCTGTTGATGATGCAGAAGAAAATGAAAAAAAAGTGAAAAAAGTAGAGATAACATTGATCACTAATAGTCCTGTTGGATTCTAGTTTTATTGTGATGAGGCAAAATAAAGCTGTGAAACAGGGTTGTTGTCCTCAGCATGTGGCAAAATGCCCCTATATGAACCATGGCACATACAAAAGTCATATTTTTAAGGTAGGGTTTTTTCTTTTGCTTAATTTCCAAGGAAAGGCTGAATCTGAGTTAATAAAGACCCCAAATCTACCTTTAGCCAAAATATAAAACACACACCCTCCATCTTTTCTACTTCTCTCAAAATAATTTTTATACACTCCCTAAGAGCTACAGAATGTACTGACAGTATTTTTTAGAACAATCTACAATTGTTAAGTAACTCTCTTTTCCATTCTTTAAAGAAAAACTCTTAAAAAGCCTTATTGAGATGTGAGAGACCTGGACAAAAAAACAGCAGTTTATTACATTTTGTTATAACCATAAATCCAACTCAACAGGCTGCGACACACATGAAGGTATTTGAGTTTTTAAAGACCATCCAAATAAATTAGAAGCAATCAATTGACCAAATGTGCATTTCGTAAATGTCAGAGCAACATCTTGCTAATCACTTGCTGAAGATCGAAAAGCACTATTGTCTTGAAGGCATTTCTAGGCAATAATGTCCTGTGACATTGTAGAGGGAAAATGGTTGAACTGTCCCTGCTCATTAGTTGTACCTACATAGAGAATTTTTCAGAAAGCTATTTGCTCTCAGTTGTTGGTGGAGAGCTTTCAGTCCGACGGTAAACAGACCTGTTGCACTGAGTGTTTGAACTTAATTGAACTTTCAGATTCAAACAATTGTCCTTCCTTGTGAAATTAAAGTTATATAGAGTTGACAACTTCACCCTAAAAGAAATGTAAATATGTGCTTCTTGTTTGTGGAAATTTGACAAGGAATAGAGGAGAAAGTAGGGGAGGAGAATAGCGAAGGAGTAGAGGACACATATGCAGGTCCAATTTTCTATCTTGACAGCCAGAATGAGGTGAAAAATCCACCAGGATAGGAGAGATGCTGGAGGGTAATAAAGAATAGATGCCTCTTCCCTCTGTGCTTTGCAGATCGCTACACAGAGGGATTTGACCTTAGTCACTCAGTCTTTTCAGTTTGTCCTTCCTTTGTTCCTTCATGTTCTGTTTCTGTCTGTCTTTTCTTACTTCTCATTACTCTCCCCTGCCACCATGTCTCATGCAACGCCTTGCCTCTCTTCTTATTTCCTGCCTCCTCTCTCCCCTCAAATCACAACTCTTCAATAAATAAGTGGGCAGAAAATTTTTTTTTAACCAACAAGTCAAGCTCAGATTTCTCTTTCTCTCCCCATCTCGCTGTCTCTTTTGTGAGTGTGTGGTTCAGTATTTCTCTGTTTACATTTACTGTCTGCAATCAGAGCTGAGCTTTAAAACAGCGAGTGTACATTACTGCCACAGAGTAACAAGGAATGGGTCTGCTGTGGCATAGCGTTTGTTTGCTTCATACCATATATGAGCAGAGTGACGTCACATAAAATTAGGTTTCCTGTCACCTTGTCTGACTTTTGTGTGTAAGAGTAGACATTAGGGTGACCACATGGTTCTCGGTGATGCTGTTCATGTGACAGACATCACCATAATGAGGCATGCTGCTGTATAGACCAGTTGAAAATGCAGTAACAGGAATGTCAGCAAAGAGAAACAACAGCAGAAGTGGAAGCAGACAGAGCACATTTGTCAAACCCTGCTGTCTTGCCTCTCTCAACCTTTCCTCTCTCCAAAGAAAGTGGCAGAAAAGAGATACACATTGGGAGAATAAGACAAAGAGGGAACATCACACCTTTTTTCCGATCCTGTTATTTTTGTAGCATAAGGCGAAGTGATACCCTCACTGGGAGTCATGCTGGGAGGGGAAGAACATCGGATGGTGGCGAAGAGTAGCAGCCTGCATTGATTCTTGTCTATGCTTTAAGTATCCCAACTTCACCTGATGACTGACAGACGGTATTGGACTGTTTGACTAAGGAAACATTCAGTGCCTCCTTCGATGTGAAGGTGAACGTTGTTCTGCTGGCATTAACAGTTTTTATTCATATTAGAAAAAAGGTGAGAAAGACATTAAATCTGGGAAACCGGGTATAAAAGCCTCCGGTTCACTGACTCACAACAGCTGCTAAGCATAAAAGGTATCTAATTAGAAACTTATATATTTCTGTAACAGATCTTCTTGTACTTTGCACTCTTTTAAAACTAGCAATTCTACATTCAGTTAGGGACCGTCCAGAAATGAATTGCTAAGTTTTTTTCTTAAACCACATTTTTCCATTTTATTTTTTACTTCCCAGTATGGTTTCTCTTTTAGGCTCCATTTTCTTTATATTTTTAAAATTAAACTATTTGCTAATAGTGACAGTATGCCCTTTGATCTTATTAGTGATTGAATGTTGTCTCTAACAACAACAGTGATGTAAATGTATTCAGAATTTTTGCAGACCTTTTTTGTTGCGGCCGGAAATGCCTGATTTTGCAACAGCTATTCTAAAAAATTGCTATGAAAGTTGCGATGTTTTGGGGAGTTTATTTGCGATGAAATTGTGGGAAAGTAAAAACTGCAAAACTAAATGTGATTGTTTCAACTTTAAAATTATAGTTGAATCATTAAACAGTCCCTCCAGGATTTTGCAGAAGAACTAACCTTAACCCTAACTATGCATACTAAAAACAACTTACCTTTATTCTTTCAGCGCTTGCTATTGACTGGGATACAACAGTAACAACTGTTATTTTTTGTAGGCAAATGCGAGACATTGGTATCACACATGTCTTCTGCGTCTTGTAAACTAGGAAGTGAGTTTGCTGACGTATGACAACGTTTTGCAACGTTTTGCAGGAAACTGCGATGATAGGTCAAATTTACGGAATAGTTGTGATGATTGGTCAAAATTTCAGGTCGCACTGAATTCCACAGGGATTTGTTGAATTTGTGTTAATAGTTGTGATCACTACATCGCGAAATAATGGAGGCCTGATTATACGATGATGACTTTCACCATTATACCAGTTCTACATTGTTATATTATTCTGAGATATCAAGGGGAAGGTTGTTGCAGGTTTATTTTTCAGTCAATGGAGTTTCCAAAGAAAATATTACATGTAACATTGGAGTTTCATACAACCCCTTATTTAATTATTTTCAACTAATCTAAACTATCAACTAATTGTGAAAGGGCAAAAGTGCAAGTGTTGTTTTCCCTGGTAGAGTCATTACTGTGTGTAAAATCACTTATTGACGTCTTCACTACTCCCTATTTAGGGTTTTCTAATATGTTAGATTCAAAAAACTATATTTTGAACATTACTCAGGTCTGTATTCTTATCCAGCTGTTTTGTATATTGCAAGGCAGTGGTTAGCTCTTGGTCAGTGACCAACAATTGTACACCACTTCTAGCATTGCATTGTGGAATTATTTGTGCCAACAAATTTCACTATACATTTACAGTAGAACACTACAGAGTCAAACATTATATGTAGTGAACAGTGAACAATTTTAGACACAGCCCAAAAGTTTTCTTTCTGCAAAAAGATCCCTACCACTCTTCACAGCATCAATACATTCAAGGTCTATTGGTTTATACAGAATTACTGTAGTAAAACTCAGGATGCCATAATTTTAGAATATTATTATAATATTAGAAATGTCCATTCATTGCACATTCATCCCAGGTCGTCAAATACCGATGCTGCTTTGTTACACCCCATGGTGTCTCATACAGACGCACATAGAAGCCTACTGCTTAACATTTGTTTGAGATGCCTTTTTAAAGGTTCAGTGTGTAATATTTCTGAGGATTCATTGACAGAAATGCAATATAATATCCATAACTATATTTTCAGTGGTGTATAAAGAACCATTGTGTTTTTATTACCTTAGAATAAGCCATTTTTATCTACATAACCGCGGGCACCCCCTTTTATGGAGGTAGCCCTATTTTGTTGTCATATTTCTACCGTAGCCGAACAAACAACGCTACAGAGTGCGTTTCGTCATCACAGCGTTCGGGTCTCCCCGTGACCCTGTACGCAGGATAAGTGGTTGACGGTGGATGGATGGATGGATGAATAAACAGTCTCTGAGTAGTCTTCTGGTTTATTAGAAGTAAGAAGAGAAGTGACATTTGGACAAATGAACGAGCACACACGTGTTATTTAGCACAAGAGCCGACAGCCTGTGGATCTTTATACCATGAAGCCAGACCGGGACCGATACAAACAGCTGACAGCAGAAATCACGGATGTGGATTTTCCCAGATGGAAGGCTATAATGTGGGACAGATGTTTTCAAAGCGGTGCTGAAGTTGACTGTTTTATGCTGGACAGATAATTAACTTAAGTTTGTCAGACTTTAGCGATGCAAATGAAAGCTGTTGTTTGAAGCTTTTGCTAGAAGCTGGCTATAATCATTGAGAGAGGTGAGGTGTTTCCCCTGTCAATATGTAGTTGCATTAATTTCATATCGCCTACTTATTCTCCAGCATGTGGGTTGGCTTTGCCGGTTACGTTAGCGAGACAATCAGCTGATCAGTAACGTTAATTAGCAATGAAACCTTAACGTTAGCTTAGAGCATGGAAGCATCAGCCAGCTAAACTTTTACTGCCCTTGTAGAAAAATCATGTATGGTTAGTTGCATTGGTTTATTCTCTAGCGCTGGCTTTGGCATGTGGTGTAAAATATGTAGTTGGATTAATTTTATGTATGATCGGCTGATTGTTGGATTAGTTTTATGTAGTTAATCTCTCTCTCTAGCGCTCTGTTTTGGTTTTGTTACATTGGTGAGACAATCGGCTGATCACTAATTGGCAATAAAACGGTAGCTTACAGCTGGAAGCTCAGATCAGACAGCTACTCCCCCGGTAGAAAAAACATGTTGTTGGATTAGTTTTATGTAGTTAATCTCTTTCTCCAGCGCTGTGTTTTTGTTTTGTTACATTGGTGAGACAATCAGCTGATCACTAATAACTAAAAGGACAGCTTCCAACATCGAAGCTCAGATCAGCCAGGTAAACTTTTACTGTGCTGGTAGAAAAAATATGTAGTTGGATTGTAATTTCATGTAGTTCTTCTCCAGCCTCTGTGGCTTTGTTACGTGGACAGAAATGTGACGTTACCTTCCTGAGACAAACAGATGCTGAATATTATTGGTAATGAAACAGCATTGAAGCTCAGATCAGTAGCTAAACTTCACATTTTACTGCCCTGGTGGAAAACATGTCTTTCTTTTTACTGCTAATGGTGATATATGACATGACTGTGTGCCTATCAAGTGACCAATAATAAATACTTTCAGAATTTGCATTAAATAAACGTGTTTTTTGGATATTGCTTCCCCACTGTGCGCACAAATAATTTTTAAATGCCCATTAAAAACGTTGCACCATTTTACCACAAGCTAAATTATGGCTGTCAGTACTACTTTGTGTTTGTGTTTTCCATTTTGGTAAGATTTGCAGATTGCTTATCTAATTAAGCAAAGTGACAGGAGCCTTGATCCTCATCAGCCAATGCCTTTGTAAACTTCATGTATTATGTGGTTTATAATGTACTGTGGTGCAGAAACAGTGACCTTACATTGTCCTGTTATCTGTCAGCGGTCATACTTGGATGCACTAGATGTGATAGTTTTTGAGATGTTCTTAATTTACTTTGGCATGTTAGTCCAAATGAGCCAACCCTCCCAAGTTGTAAAATACTGTATTACAGGAGTATGAGACATTTCTTGATGTGGCTGTTGTTTATTAATGAACAAGTAGTAATAATATTCAAGAAAACATATGGTTTTACTGAATAATTAAGTAAATATAATTTCTTAATATATCTATCTAAAGAAACCTCAATTCTTGACTGGCAACTCTCTGCTATCTCATAGATGACATCTTTGTCCTATCTCAGGCACCGTAGCTATACAACTCGCTTGGACAGGGGAAGGGGCTGCAATTCGCAAACCTCACCACTAGATGTCACTAAAGGTTACACACTGAACCTTTAACACGTGTTTAATGCGGTTTGGTTAGTCTTAGGCAACAAAGCTCCTTTTGAGAATAAAAGATAATGGTTTGGGTTTAAATAAGTAAGTTAGGTAAGTAAGTCATATCACTTAGGTATCGTTAAAATTATATACTTGACTTTTGGGTTCACATGGGACATAACGATCCACCCCAACGACCAACTTTCTTGCACTTAATACTACTTCACCTGAATCCCTAAAGGCTTTTAAACAGTCCAGTCATATAGCCCATCTCATCTAGACACTAAAGGGTACTTTGTGCATCTGTATGAGACGCAGAGGGGTGTGACAAAACATATTTGACAACCTGGGAATGAGACTGGCAGGCATACAGGCAACAGATGCAGCAGTCACCATACAGAGAACACACATGTTTGAGATGAGACTTGAATTCAGATTAACATAAATATGTTTTCTTTCCATTAGTTAAATCTGGTTTTAAACACTCTCTTCCAGTTACCAAGGAAACTGCATTAGGCAAATCAATGAAGGTAATATAACTGGAGAGAGAGAGGGCATACCTCAACTCTCTCACCCCCTCCTCTGCCCCCCAAACAATCTCTGTCTCACTCTGTATGAGTGTGTTTGTGTGTGTGTGTCTGGCCCACTCCCTCTCTCTCTCTTGGTTAGGCTTTCTCCCTCTGTCTCATTTTCTATGCCATCTCCCACTCATCCTCTCCCCCTCTCTTTATCTGCTGTCTCTCCCTCACTCACTCCCTCTTCCCCCTCACAACGCTCGCTTCCTGACAACCACTGCCAAAGGACTAGCAGGCACAGCACATCCTAAGTTTCCATCACTCGACGGGGGCCCGGGAAGAAGAAAGAGGAGAGGAGAGGAAAATAAAATCCTTTCACTTAGCCCAGGTGTTGTGACAATCTGGAGTTCTGTGTTGCAGCCTGTAGCTCCAGCAGTATGGCCTTCACCATGGGATAAAGAGGTTGACTGAGGCCAGGTTTTGGGTGAAAGAAGAGACATTTTCTGTTTCCATTATAATTGACAGAATTTTTTAATCATCAGTTTCAAGTTAGAATAGTAGATCAGAGTGGATCAAAGTGAGGAAGTAGGCGGAGGACGACTACGCTGGGCTAAGGTTGGACAAACTGCTCAGGTTGGGTGCAGTTGGACAGGTCTTGTGTTGCTAGTCGGTCTCAGCCCGGCTCGACCCGATCTGGCTTGGTGGCGCAGTGCTGGGCGATGACAGACAGCGGTCTCCCAAGATGTTGAGTCTGGATGGCTTGGAGATGATTGCTGTGCTGGTGGTCATGGGACTCTTCATTAAAGTCCTGGAGCAGTTTGGGATGTTTGAGCCTGTCGGAGGGGAAGGTAATCACTTTTCTCTGAGATTGGTTGGTTTAATAATGGGACTATGGTACAGTACAAACTGACTTCACAGATTTTAAAGGTGGTGTGGGCGTACGAGTGTGTGTATGAGCTGATTCTTATATCTGCAGTGCCCATTCCCTCTGGTCTTGAGTGGGTTGCAGTCCTATCTGAGGGTTTGGGTTACTAGTGCAACTGTGGGACATGGTAACCCCCCCCCTCGCTCTCTCGCTCTCTTTATCTATCTCAGTCTCACACAAACACACACACACACACACACACACACACACACACAGGGTAACTTTAGCCATGTGTGAGGCCTCCCTCTGCCCCTGGGGTGTGTGCTTTTACCTTTTAATCGATAACACTATGGACAGAGTGGGTCTGAGTGCTGTGTAGAGGCACTTGTCTCACTCAGAGAATGGCAGCCTTACTCTCACTGCACTGTTTAGCCTATAGCCTTTGTATGTATCAAGAGAGAAAATATGGCTCATTTTATTTGCTGCAGGTCACAGGTCGACTCATTTTGTGGTTGAGTTGGCCCAGTGTGTTTTGTCAAATATAATTCAGTTCGAATTTAGTCACATCAGTACTATGTAAAACAGATAGAACAGTATAGCAGCCCTCATTCATCTGTGGTAAATCAGTAGTCGGACATATACGGTCAGTCAATTAGAAGGTCAATTTCCAGATGTCATGTTTAATTATAGTTTAACAAAATGGACACTGAATGATGCTTTTACAACACGTCAAATAGTACCTCCCTGTAAATGAAGGGTTGACCGAAAAGGTCCTTGTCCTGCTCTGGCTCACCCCCGAGTGCTGTCAACATGCACCAAGGCCTTGTTTGGCCTATCTTATCTGGATGAACTGTGTTTTGTCCAATCTAAGTCAAATATACTTTACTTTGTTCACACTTGCTTATCTGCGCTCTTATAGTGACAAAAGAAAAAATGGGATTCTTATCTCCATTGTCCTCTGCTCATTGCCCAGAGTGCCTTGAACACTTTGTGCATTTGGTAACAGTGGCACTCTGACAGGGTCTTAAGTTTTCTTCTCATGACAAGAATCTGCTCCTCTGGTTGCTGGTTAGCTGTGTTCGATTCCGGCCCGCAGCCCTTTGCTACATTGTGTCCCCTTTGTCTCCTGCATTTCCTGTCTCTCTCTTCAGCTGAAGCTCATTTTGAGTCACTATATAAAGAGCAGACATGCAGTTTGGTCCGTTAAAGACTAAACTGCATGTGTTACATACATAGTGTTTTATAAAAACACTATGTAGTTTAAGAGTTTGCTTGGTAGATTCTTCCTGATGCTACAGTATAAGAGACAGTCTCCATCCTTGATGCATGCTGGACTGCACCCAGTAGTCAAGGTGTGCCAACAGCGCCATCATCTCAAAAAAGCTCCCCTTGGAAACCTATGGTGTATGCTACAACACTCTGCATACACAAACAAACACATAAACACACACACTGGAGGCTTCATTTATACTCTCATCATACTCTGAGCGTCATTCTTCTGCATATTTTGACCATTCTTAATGGCAAATGGCAGACCTGAGAGTGTATGTGTGCATGGCAACTCCCCTGTGAGTACTTAAGCTAATGAATTTTCTCTTTAATGGAGGAACTTGGTCCAGATGGCAGAACAACTGTGTTACTCAGACTATCTGCAGAATCATGTGTTCACTGGAGGGCTTGGAACCAATGCACACTCCATATAAGGGCATGTGATATACACTTGATACACACATGTCTCCTTGAGTATGTGCGCTATGTTCATGGGAAAAGCAACTTCAATTGATCTGTTTTGGCCACGTGTTCCTGTGTAAAAATGACGCATCTACATTCATACTCATTTGTAGTCTGTCCCCCTCCATATTAATCCCTTGCCAAGCCAGCGTTACGCCTCTATTAGACAAGGATTCTTTCATTCTTCTTGGCCTTTCTACTATGATAGCGGAGTCTTGTGTTTGGCTGCTTGTGTGGAGTTGTGTCTTTCAGTTACTTCTCTCTCAGGATATTGATTTGCTGACATGAGTTGACTTGACAACAGTTAGTAGTTAGTGACACTGTGTGTATACTTTTACAGAACCCTATTTTACTTTGGCATGACAAAAATAACAGAAAGATAAAAAGGTTGGTAATGGTAAGGGAAATGTCTCTGTTTTGCAAAGCTGAGCTTCCACCAGTGGGAGGTCTGTTTTGGAAGAGAAAAAAAAACAGTTGAAATATTATTTGGGGTTGAAATGCCCTCTCTTCTCTCTCTTGCCAGAGTCATTTTCTGGTGAGACAGAGCGAGACAAGTAAAATAAAGAGACTGTGAGACTCCCATTACTTTAATGAGCTGTGTTGCTGACCTTCCGCTGATTAAAAACACACACACACACAGCATGCCCATACTTTTGTGTTCTCTATAGAAAGTATAATAGGTTGGAAAAGAGAAAGAGCTGGCTGTGTGTGAAGAGGATGTATGAAGTATCTATGAGGTGCACTCTGGTCTGGAAGTTCACAAGGATCTGATTGATTTAAAGCTAATGGCCAAATGGCTGGAGTGTGTTCTTTAGAAGTTTATGAGGGGGAAATTGAAGAGTTGTATGATGGGATGTTCTGGCCTGAGCTGGCTGGCAGCATGCCTGAGAAAAGGGTTTCTGACAACACAGCAGTTTCCTCCAAATTTATCTTGTTCTTAAAGCATTCCTTGGATAGAGTTTGTTGATTTCATTCAAGATATAAAAGAAATCTCAATCTTTGTGTAATAAATACATCTGTATATTTTCTGTTTTTAAATTTATATGTATATTTTCTACCACTTGCCTCACTGAGATTTATTTCCTGCTTTCTCTGTGTATATGTTTGACTAATTGGGAAGCTTAAGGTCTACTGTATGTGTTGCAGTGGCCTGTTTTGATTTTAGAATAAATTGAACTGGCACTGGCCATGATGAGGTCCTGGGTGTCAGGTACATGTTTCAATGCTGCTTCTATCACTTCTGAAAGGCCTTTCATACAGTAATGTCTTTCCATTATGTCAACCCACCATGCAGAATATAAACCTTTCCCGTTTTACTTTGCTCCTTTTGTTTGATTTACATCAGCTCACTGGAAATTTAATTTGAACCTATAATTAGTGTCATTGAGGTGGCATACAGTTGAGAAACAATGTGAAGATCATTTGGTTTAGAGTCCTATGGAGGACCCAAGGAGAAATCCAGGGATTGGTACTCCAGGATATTGCTATAGGGCATTGATTTATAGAGAATATTACAGATATAGATTCTGTAATTATGTTATTTTACTTTTTTATTTGTCAGTTGCCTCCAGTTGTGTCAAATGTGTCTGCCTACAGCTTCTTTATTGCAGATTAAATAAAAACAATTTAAAAATAAAAATAATTTACTTGGACTGACCTCTTCTGTGCAACTGTTTGATCATAAAGACATTGCAGGTATTGTCCCACCTGTGAGCTATGTAGAGCATAGACTGTAAGCCCCGGCCTCTTGGCAGCCATCTTTGTAACACCTCCGGGCAGTTATTTCAAACGTGCTATCAGGCCCCTAACTAAATGAATGGGGAGAGAGCCATAACTGCACTTTCACTGGTCAATGGGACATTAAAACTGCAAAAAAAAAAAGTTAAAAAAGTTTGATGACATTGAAACTGAAGTGCATCTGATCTGGTCACACACTGCTCCTCACTGCCACTACAACATTTGAAACTGTCGCAAACCTCATCTGTGCACTTACATGAGTGGAACTACACGATGGTCTTAATATGTTTCCCAGCTTGGCTGATGATTGGCTTTCTTGTGGGAGGGGTGGGATATGTTCATACAACCATTCATCTTTGGCGTTACGGGCTTTCCGTAAGAGAGAGAGAGAGAGAGAGAGGGAGAGAGGGAGGGAGAGGGAGGGATAAGTGCAGGTAAATTGCTTAGCGGTCAGCAGAGGACCCATTTGTGTCCAAGCACACTCACATTCATTGTAAGTGCCCTTCAATGGATAGGTACACTAATGTAGAAGCAGCATGTATGTGTGTACTAATGTATGTGCAGCATATTTACAGTGAGCTGCATTGCTTCACACACTCTGTAAGGATCTTAGGACATTATAACTGTCCAATCTGATGATATTCTGTGCCAGTCACCTGTACTAGTGCCTCGACCTCAAAACAAATAAAAAATATGTTATCAGAAGCTTATGATTGATTTAACAGCCAGCAGGGGGTGACTCCACTGCAAAAGTACAGTTCCATCAAAAATACTGGCAAAATAAGCTTCCCACCTCAGTTAAACACTTTTAACTGACATCAATTAAAAAAACACTTTCAGTAAACACCTCAGTAAACACTTTCCTAATGAGTTTATGATCTCAATAGTCAGTTTCAAGTCCTTTTCTAATCAGTATGATTTTCATTTTGTGAATTCTGGTCCCATTTAGAGGAAAATAGCCGTTAAAGCAGAGTATACTTTAAGGTGGCGCTACGTTATGCGTACTCAGGCTGATCAGCATTCGTTTTCAACATGGTGAAGCATGACAAAAGTCACCATTCTCAGGATTGTATAAACGCATATAAGAAAAAGATTTCTGTGCAAGTGATCGGATGCCTGTTAGATCTGGTAAATGTGGCACCGTTTATGTTAAGTTAATTTTGGTCACAGTCATGTTTCAGTCAGCGCTTAAAGTAATGCTGTAGCTTTGCTCGAATACCCAGAGTGCATTTATGGCAGGATTAACAGTTTGCAAGGTGCATCCATAATTCACGTTAATTGTGATTTTAACCAGGATGCTTATTTTGGCTAGGGAAAAACAGGAACAGGAAAAAATTAACAGCTGAATCCTTATAATTTTTTCAGTGGTGGTGGTTAAATTTGTATTTGAGTGCAGTAGATAGAAGTCACAGGTCACCATGGTATCACCATGGTACTTGTCACTCACTAGGTAGTCTTAACAGGCATTCTATCACTTGTATATAAATCTGTTTCTTATATTATAAAAGTTTATACAAACCTGAGAATGATGCCTTTTGTCATGCTTCACCATGCTGCAAAAAGTAATGGTGTTGAATACCATTACTTAGTAGTTCCACCAATAGCATAACCTGCTTTATCGGCTATTTTCCTCTAAATAGGACCACAAATTTATTAAATGAACATCATGCTGTATTGAAAAGGACTTGAAACTGACTATTGAGATCACCTCGTAAGAAAAGTGTTTACTGAGGTAATAAATCAGGTTGGAAGCTTATTTTGCCATTATTTCTGATGGAACCAGGCGTCTTTTTACAGTGGAGTCACCCCCTGCTGGCTGTTGGAAAGAATGCAGGCTTGATCTGCACTCGATTGCTTTTTTTCCTTGAAATTGAATCTTGTGGATTGAAACTGAAATGAGAGAAGTCAATATGAATTGAGAGAACTGAAAGTGAAAGTTCATAAAAGGGTTGAATTTTTAGTGAGGCTTAAATATACTTTCAGTTCCAACTGAATTCAGTTTTATAATATTACATTCAGTTTCAAGGTTATTGGAATTCAGTTTCAAACTAATAAATTCAATTTCAAATTATTCTAGATTCAGCTTTTCAATGCAATTATTCAAGTTAAACAATACAAATTCAAACTATTCTATTCAAATTCAGTTTTTTTATGTGATTATTCAAGTTGAGAAATTCAAATTCAGATTTAAATAATTCAAATTCAGATTCGACTGACACAAATATCAACCCATACCTTTGTCTCCCCTTCTGGCAGTGAGAGTAATTACACAAACACTGCTGAGATTGTATTGCGTGCATATGATGTGTGCCTACGGTTGAGCTCAGTTCCATGACAATAATTCCTTATTTAGGTATAGTAAATGTGCCATAGCCTATGCTAAATATTTTACAAATACAAACCTTAAGCATTCAGTTCAACTCAATTTTATTGGCTTGACTGCATACAATACAACACTGCCAAAGCATATTAACACAAACTATAGAATAAATGAAATAAACAATTTTCAATAATAAATATTCTCTACAATGGACCATTTATTTTACAGCGATGGCAGATCCTGGATCTCTCTATATGGGTTGCTACTGGCAAACCAATCATTGCTGGTTGATATAAAACCCATCATTACCCATGTGCCAGCGTGGGAATGACACCACAGATTCAAAAACGCTGGTATTCTGCAAATACAAAGAAATTTGCCTGTCGATGATAGGCTTAATGAGCATTGTGTGAACTCGTTTGGCGAGGGCTTGAATGTAATGGACATTGATATCTATGTAAAATTCCTTCACTCCAGCTTTAAGGTTTCCAATTATTAGCCAAGTAGTCATGATTCTACTCTGTTGGGCAAAGTTGAAACGAGGGCAGTTCCATAGATACTGTAGCCCCTGTCAGTGGTTTGGACAACAAGTATCCTGGTTGTGGCAAACTTTCTAAACAGTAATAAAACTGCAGTGAGTGTGGCAGAGACTGTCCTTGTTGTCCTTGTCTGAGGCTCTTTCTTTCTCTGTCCCTCTGATGGCTAGCCAGCTAGAAGATGAGAGCCTGAGACACAGGAGGATAAGTCAGGGGATATTTAATACACAACTCTCTCTATACTCCGCCATCCCTCTCTCCCTGCAACTCTCTCTGTCTCTATTGCCCCCCCACCTCCCTGTTGCTGTCTGTCTTTTTTTCCTCTGGCTCTCCTTCCCTGTATTTGATTATAGCAATTGTGTGTGTGTGTGTGTGTGTGTGTGTGTGTGAGTGTGTGTGAGTGAAGTGGTATTTGTGTGGCAGGTGCTCTGTGGATAAAAGAACAGAAGTTGTAGACGTTCAGCTGTTCTTCTTCTGACACGTGTCTGCAGAAAGATGATAACATTGAAAATAAACTAATAAATTCACACACCCACACACACACAAACATGCAAAACCGTCCTTGAAAATATCCCTAGCTAACTTAGTAGTTTGGAAGATTTGCATTAACAGAGCTTATCCTTGTATCTGAAGACTTTTCCCATATGCAGCTTAAACCTTACGGCAGTTTATTATGTCACTCTTGATTTTCAGTGTATGCTACAGCAATTCAAAGACCAAGTAATATTAAATGAAATATATTGCCATAGCTGTAGTGGTATCAAAGTAGCAACAATTCCAGGCAAAGCACACAATAAGTACATTTACTCAAGTACAATTTTGAGGTACTTTACTTTTGAGTATTTCTGCTACTTTATACTTCTGCTTCACTACCTTTTTAAATTACATTTATTTGACAGCTTTAATCAGTAGTTACTTTGCAGATTTATATAATTAAAACAAAATATAACCAATAAATTATGTATTTTTATATTTTAAGCTGCCCAGTAGTGTGTATATATAGTAGTTGGAATTAGCCCAGTTGCAACAATAAAGAGATGCTTGCGCATTAATGCATCAATTATTGTAATGCAATTATATTATATTTTGACAGTGGTCATTCTGCATAGTATGTAATTTTACATTTGGTACTTTAAGAACATTTTGATGTTAATATTAATATGTTAATTATAATATAAAACAATTTGAATGCAGGGCTTTTACTTGAATTTTACTATAGGAATGAAATTCTATGGATATACAGTACATACTGTAAGTAATGCTTCTAAAATAAATAGTCAAAGTCCAAGCTTGTCATAATTAAGAACCATTGATACAGTCAAGAAATGTTTGCATATAGGTTTATGTATCAGCCTAAATGAAATTACCGTGTAAGAGGTTCTTTATTGGCACTTTATATGGAACTTTGACAAAAATAAACCTGAATATCGCTGTCAAGATCAAGTCACCATTAAACAATGGAACTATGTGTGTCAAAAAAACAATAAACATGATCTCATCAGAGAAACCACAAAAGTTATAATTAGCTTATGTAATGTTATCCTTACTTTTTTTCTTATATTACAGTTGCTGGTCATGCAGCCTCTTTCTCTGTCTTTTCTTCCATGTCATTTTTTCCCTTTTGTGTCATCTGCAATGTTTGTTTGCAGTTGTGAGGATGGGGGATGAGTTTATCCTTGCTTATAAATTGCTTCGCCGTCCTTTGGGAGAATTTACTGTCTTGATTGATTGATTACGATACTGTCCATCTACTGTTCCTAAATTTGCTAACAACTAGCTCTGCTGTTCACGCAAGGCATTTGTCCTATTGATAAAAATATGAAAAGGACACTCCAAAGTTTTTTAAAGATACCATATGTAAGAATGTGAAGCAATTTACATGTATTCATAGCTTTTTACTGCCAATATGTGAATGGATTGTAATGTAACTTTAAAAAATTAGTCTGTCTTGAGTGGATAAGGTCAGCTAATTCGTCCAGACTCCTGGGGCTGATCTCGCTGGTGGATATGCAGGCTTGCCATTTGCAGGTTGCTTTGTCGGCTGGTGTTGCAGGGTGGCTACGTTGCTGCTGACTGGATAACTAGCTTACTTGTTCACAAAATACTGTCTGAGTGCATAATTAAGGTGGGCCAACGATGCATCCATCCAATGCATTTGCTCTCTCTTTAGGTCCAAGCTGGGTTAGTTTGGCTCTTAACATGCTTTCCTCCTGGAGCAATCATAATATTTGCTGTTTGTCCTGACTGTCGGAAGATGCCGTGGGCAGTGATTGTCTCAAGGCCTGCTGTCCCTAATCCACTCCGTTGATGAGTGGATTTCTGTCTAAGGCTAATTAAACGATTGCTTTCTGCTAACCAGGAGTGATGCAAGGCATCCATGAGTCTGGCGTTGGTTGTTTGTAGCGTTGGCTGATGGGGTGATTTGCAGATGGAAAACTAGTCAGTATCATCAAAGTTATTATACACAAGTCATGCCACTCAGCAGCCATCTTGTCAATGCCTCCGGGCAGCTATTTCAGACTAACAAGACCAGGGTCCTATCTGACTAAAAGGGGAGAGAGCCAGAACTGCACTTTTACTGGTCAGCTACTGGACTTACAATTGCTATATATGTCAGAGGAGCAACTAGGGATTAAGTGTCTTGCTCAGGGACATATTGGGGGATGGGTTGCAATGAGGGATTGAACCCAGGTCTCTAAACACCAAAGGCATAGTCTTATCCATTGCACCATCGCCACCCTAATCAAGACTACACATGGAAATAAACCCCTTGTATACTGTATGTTTTGAGAAGGTTTTCTAAATTACTATGTTCCCAGTCATTCACTCAAGAACGTGAAAAAAAGTGTGAGAAATGTCTGATTCTCACTCTCAATCCATTTATTTTCTCTTTTTTCTCTTTCTCTCTCTCACTACATAGTACAGTAAGGGCACACAAGCCTTGTGGCTGGATTCACAGGGATAAAACATTTATGTTGGGTAGACAGTGGCTATTATTCACCCTGTTTCACAACAACAAAGTAAAGCTACAGGCTGCTGTCATTCTGCCATTGATTTAACTGCCAATTTGATCTTTATTCATGGCTGGCTCCCAATAAACATTTAGGATAACCTTCCTTTATATTGCTGCCAGCTGGTTGAGATTTTATTCATGTTGAATGTTTCACTGTCTTTTGTTCCAATATTAATGTTTTGTTTGGCTGGAAAATTGTGTCGGACTGCTCTGTAATACAGTTGCAGTGTCAGTAATTTCCACTTAAGATTTGTTGTAGTGGTCTTTTTAGAAACAAATCTTTCAACAGCTGAAACCAAACCTTCAGAGAGCTAAGATTCAAACCCTATTACCTGCTAGAAAGTTATTTTTCTTTCGTATCGACCCGATCAGGATGTTTACCTGATTTGGCTTCTGGCAGGAAACAGCAGAGCAGAGTGTTTATGATTTGATGGAAATAAGTTTAGAGGATTGTTGTGCACGATGCAAACCCAATTTAGATTGACTGCATTACACACTCAAAAACAAGGATGCATTTTAAAAATCTTAAATGCATTTCAGTGCCAGAAAAGGAGGTTCAAAGTATAACAGCTTTAATGCTGTTCGGTCTGCTGTAGTTTTATCTGAAACATTGTCATTACAGCAAACATGAGTGTTGCTATCTTTTTCAGTATTGGTTAAATGTGTGAGTCAGTGTGTTGGAAATTGTTAATGGCTTGTAATCTTTCATTAACCTCCCACTGTTGGTCTGGGCCTGGGGTTGAATTTAAATGAAGGACAATAACAAAGAGAAAGGAAAAATAGCTTAAGGTTAACAAAACAGTTAACTGCAGGGTTGCTAACCAAGTGTCTTACCTTGCACTGCCCTCTTCAGGTGTAAAAGTTAATTACTGGAATATGTGTTTGAGAAGGTTAGAGGTTTTTAGCCATGTGCTTGAATGTGATGTTTTTAGTGTTGAGAAGCACTTGTAGGCTATGATAGTTAGTATTGTATAAATGCATGTCATCCAATTACTGAGAAAAAGAAAGAAACGACTACTAATATTAATATTTCATAATAGAAGATTATTATGAAGGGTCTTTCTGATTTTTTTTTACCGAAAGAAAAATGACATGAATTAATCTATATTTTTGATTGTCTTTAGGATCATCTTGCTTGGCTTACTTTCTATAACAAAAATGTAAAAGAACAATTTGGTTGTAAGTTGTTGATTGTGGTTGTACCTTGATTTAGTAGAAATGCTCCACTCATTCACCCCTCCTTCAAATATTCACATTTACCACCTAAACTTGTTTTCAAGTGTCACATAAATTTGTGTCCAAACAAGACACATGGCATATAGAGCAACATCAGAGAAAACCTCTCTGATCCCTCCGCCTCACCTGATTGTGTGCACGTTCTAAAGAAAACTGTTCATTAGCAGCTCTCTGTAGTTTGTACTGAAACGACTCGGCCTCAGAAGAATGAATGTGTTTTCGTCCCACCTCGCAGTATTAAAAATATCCTCAAAAGCTAATGATCTATGCAAATGGACCTCTGCTTTCACTTATCTAATTGGAAACACACTAGCCAATTTTGAGCACCATTTGTCAATGACCTCCTCTGTGTCTCCTTTGCTGCACGCATTCACACATACACATACACACACACTCCCCCTCCTCTCGCTCTTAGACATTTTAATCAGTTTTGAGAGGAATAATTGCCCAGGTAGACGTCTAAATATGGAGGTATTTCAATTACTCTGTGTGTCTGGCTTCAGGCAAAATATGTCTCACAGAGACTAATCAACTAAGACTGATTAATGTAACATTTTATTACAATCTAAGCATGTGTGTGTGTGTGTGTGTGTGTGTGTGAGGATGTCAATGTCTTCCGTAGATTAGCATTCAGGTAAGTGAATGTCCATCATTATATGAAGATCAGAACATCTCTTGGGATGAATTACAGGCATCCCTTCCTCATGTACACTGGCCGTAAACAATTTAGGCTAAAATAAGCTCCTGTGATTTCTCGCCCTGAAGGAACCTCACTGCCCTTACAAGACCTTTGGAAGTGATCAGTAGAGGTCAAAGAAGAAACATCTGAGGAACTTTTCTAGAAGCTGTTTTGTACGCTCACCACTGGCCTTCTAATTATATCACTCACACTCTTAATTTCCAAGTAAATGGAGCAACACTTTCACTCTGTTGGACACAGACTACACAGAGCTCATATCTGATTAGCTTTGAAGTAACAGCTGTCATGTTGATGTGTGTGCATATTTGCAGTTATGGATGTGTTTCCATTGTTTACCTGTCATATTAAGAGAAGTGTCACAGATTTGGTGATCAGAATTGAAAGATGTGTAGACGCTAAATTTAGTAGTAGTCGGTTTGTCTGCCAGTCATTGGCTACTGGATGGATTTCCATGAAATGTTGTATAGATATTCAAGCTCCCCAGAGAATGTATTCTAATGACTTTATTAAACCCCTGACTTTTCTTCTAGCACCACCATGAGGTTGACATGTGAAGTTTTGAGCGCAGAGTCCCCACAATTATTGGATGGATTGCCATAAAATTTTATGTTCCTTTCATTTGTCCAAGTCTTAGTTTATGACCAAATACCTGCAAAAATAATGACATTCACCGTCATTATTGCTAATTAGTATATGTTAGAATGCTAAACTAAGATGCTGAACATGGTCATTGTGAGCACATTGGTATGCAGACATTGTAGCATTTAGAACAAAGCAGCACTGTGCCTAAGTCCCAGTCTCAGAACCCATTGGCAATTGTCTGAAGATTATTTAGCCTCTGGGGACAACGGCCTATGTTTCACACTTCTTGTGTAGCCAGCAGATATGTGGATAATGGTCATCCGGGCTGATCCTCTCTTGTGCCAGTCATTGTTTACACTCTGATTAGCAATCTCAGAACCCATCGGCTATCTTCTGCCGACGATTTGAATGCAGATACATTTTTTAAAAGGCTAATAAAAAACTAATCTCTTTGGTGGTTCTGAGTTGGATAAAAAGCTAAATCATTGTCAGACGATAGGCCATAGGTTCTAAGATTGCATTTTGACCAATGCATTCTGTACCTTTTGCTCTCCACACAGACTGTTTACCTGCATTTTTATCCCATTTGAACAATTACACATATGAAGTATGTCAATTTAAAAGATACATTTGTAAGTCAAGAAAGTCGCAGTTTGTCGTAAAACAGTAGCAATTTGTTTTGTGTGAAACTGCTCAATGAACTAAATCTCTCATTTTCGCACAAAATACGTCACCGACACGTTAGCGCTTTAATGCTAGCTAATGTTTATCGCTTTGTTGCTACAGGCTAACTTAGCTATGTTCCACGCACAAATCTCACTTGATGTGTTTAATCCAATGACTCCTGGTCCTTTCATCACATCATCTACACATGTAAAAATCTTTGACGTTATAACTTCAGTAACGTTAGCTTCAGGCGTCAGTCATTGAGGGAAAAAGTTATCACACCCCATATGCAACATTTTGGGTTAGTGGACTGTAATTAACTGTAGCTGTCACAGTTTTATATTTCAACAGTTTATGACAAACTTGCAAAAGTATCTATCAAATTGACAAATATCAACATATGCAGATCTCTGTTCATAGAGATCACAGACTCACAGAGCCACTATGGCTGTGTTTTTAGACGTTACTGTTGGTTCAAAAGCATCACCATATTTCAGTATGAAGCAACTCCTAAATAAATGCTGACTTATTAGTCATTGAGATGCTGTTGAAACAAAAGTTATGTTTAATCTGGACATCTAAAAAAAAAACTCACTTCTCAACCAAATTTAGCCTACAGTAACTGAGACATCAAGACATTGAAGGTCCGTGCAACAGTGAAGTAAGCTAAAATTTATATTACTGTTATTAGAACCAACCACAACAACAGTAACAAGTTCAAAGGTCAGTGCCTTACAATATTCCTGGAATCACAGAGCCGTCATAAATTAGACTTAAAGTTAAAGGGGTGGGGGTTTTTTTGTTTTTTTGCAATATATTGATCTTACATTTCTGTCTCAGTATATGACAGATATCCTAATGTTTTATGTAAGCGATAATGACAGATAAGCACGACCAGCCTTAATCTCTCACACTTTCATCCTTGAGTTTACTCTCAGACTGTGTTTGAGAATATACTGGCCTGAATATGTCACTGTATTTAGAAATTTATGTTCCCTGTTTAATTAGTCATGCCTATAAATGCAGGCTCTAGGTAGATTAGAAATCTCTATAGATGACGAGCTTGAAAGTAGTTCATTTAAAGTATTCATTTATTGACCATTATTCTCAAAAATGTTATCTTTCATCTCAATTTATATGACAAGAACCTTTTGTCTGATCCTTCAGTGCCATCAGTAAGTCTCCCTTATTGTATTTAGAGCAGCCGACTGCCACAGTTGAGTCTCTCACACATTAAATGACAGTGATTGATCCCTGCGCACTTTGAGGGTCCACGGGCCCAGTTTGTTACATTAACTCAGTCTGGGGCTACAAAATCATTCCTTTTTGCCATTTTGTTTTCCAAAGAGCATGCATCTGCCTTTGATTAAGTGTAGGTTGTTAAATTTCACAAGGCTGCTCTAAGATGTGTGCTCCCCGAGGCTCAGCAGCGATACGGTAGCTCTAGGCCTCATTTTGCCTCTGAGAATCATTAATCACACTACAGACAAAACAAGCTCTCCATAAACTAGACAGACACATGCATTTATATAATTTATAAAATTTACAACCTGAAAGACAAAATTATTCTTTTAAAGTGCTAGACACTAAATATTCCACCATCTCACACTCCTGTTTGTTGGGTGAAAAGGAGGAAGTTGTATGATGTTTTCGTAGAGCCACAAAGTCCGCAGAGGAGGTCAGCGTGTTGGATGGCTTAACAAGATGTTGCACTGTGACTCGAAACGTTTTTTTTTAACCATGACCATGAGCCAAGGTTATTATAGTTTTGAATTTTTCATTAGTTTTTATTTTTATTTTTGTTTTCAATTTCAGTTTAGTTTTAATTCGTTTTTAACGTGGGTTTGCTAGTTTAGTTTAGTTTAATTTTTTGAAAATGGTTAGTTTAGTTTTTATTAGTTTCAGTGTTAGTTTTAGTCTTGTAACTGTATTGTCAGTTGTAGATCTGTATTTGATGCTCTGTTGATGCTTGTATGTTGTTCCTCAAATGTAAGTCGCTTTGGATAAAAGCGTCTGCCAAATGGGTAAATGTAAATGCCAGGTTCAGTTTAGTTCAGTCCAGTTTAGTTTTTTCACAAAACATTAAAATGCAAGTACAATCATTAGAAATAATGCAGATTTGTGAAAAGGGACACCTTTTTAAAGCTATCTGAAGCTTGTACATAGGGGCCCAAACACTAAGCAAATATTTGAAGTACTAACACATCATCTTAATAAATAATACAAATAAATGAAGCACATGCAGCCTACAGTATAATTTCTAACCTACATACAGAAAACCCTAAGAGCTAAACTACCCTAATCCTACTACCCAGTGGTCCCAAGAAATTCATTACATCAGTCTCTAGTTCTATCAGTCTTGGTTAAATAGGCGAAATACAATAAATGGAGGTAAAATACAATTGATGGACAGCTAAGAAATTGGAAGATAGTGTAGGCCACCCTTGGATGCCCCCCTTGGAGCCATAAACAACAGGTCCCTAGAACCCTGAAGGCAAGTATGACTGGAAAGCAGTTATATTAAAATCTAAACCTTTATTAATCAAAAATAGGTATTAAAACAAGGTGAAGCACAAAGCGACAGGTTGGCTGAGATATCACTGAGCCCATAAAACACACACTAGCTGACATGCAGTAAATATAATGACCAGCAGACACAGTTAACCCAGTGCTAGGGGAGCTCACAATCATTGTACTAGGGACAAGTTCATCACACATGCAGGATGAGCACTAAGCCAGACCATCAGAACAGAACAAAACAAGGAAAAGAAAACCACCAAGACAGTGACTCATTACATGCAACCCAAACTAAACACAACTATATACAGCAGTTGCACTCATATTATTGTGCACACACGTATAAAAGATAATACAAAACATGTTCCAATGTTCCCATGTGCCGATCCCTACCTGGGTCTCCCCAACAAAGTTACCCCTAACGTTACATGGGGCTCTCCTCGTAACAGCGGTCGCCACGCTGAGGCCAGACGCCATCCTGGCCCCCGGGCTCTCTTCACGGATAAAGCAATCTTGGCAGGACAGCCACATGACACGCAGTGGGCCAGCTCTTCATGCGGAGGACAAAATGATAACAAACCCGCGGCTCACCAACAGGTCAGTTAATCTCCGCGCGCACCGCTTAGACACCGGCCAGACCAACTACCCCGCAATGTCAGTTCCACTGGCTTCAACGCTTTCATTTTTGCCATTGTGATTTGTGACTAATGGGGAGGGTTAAGCCGAATTATGTATATCTGCTTTTAGGGACGTCAAATCATAAAACACTAACGTGTAGTTCTGGAGGGGAGTTACAAACAAGATTCTGATACCTCTGATTGCATCTATCGGTGCTGAGTAATGATCTAATACCAGTGCTCTCTTTATCCCAAATTAAATCTCACAATCATCTGTATTTCTGCAGGGAACACATTAGAATACTTTCTGTGTAAGGCAGTACAAGGTCAGGGGTTGCTCTCTGCAGCCCACTGTGACCTAATGACTAAATGACTGACAACGGAAGTTGATTTTTTATAATGAAACTGAAAAGAAAGAGTCGATCATCTGGCCAATGCCCAGTCAGTTTACAGTAATAAGGTTGGGATGGGGGTAGAGTGTATCCCTTTGCTATTTAGAATGATCACTTTCTAACCTTTCATACCTTCATCAAATCCCACCTCAACATTATGTTTCAGTGTGTTCAAAAGGCTATATTCTGTACTGTACTGTAATGCCATCTTGGTTTTCTGCTTGAAATGTTAAAAGGTCTAAATCATTCTTACACATAGCCCCCATCAGGTTTGTTAAATCCATATGGGATGAAAAATGTTAAACCAAATGCATCCTCATAATTCCCTTCTTTAAAATCCTCCCCCCCCCCAGTTTTTCAGTTCCAGTTCTTTAGAGATTGAGTCTGTGGTAGGATGTCAGTGTGCCAGATGCCAGATGTGACATCAATATATCCCATGCCAACTGAAATATTCCCCACTGTGCTGGATTATATGCAATACATGTTATAGCCAGATTTCACCTCCAGGCCGTGTGTTTGTGTGTGCATGTGTGTTGACTTTACACTCAGGGGAGATTGCCACATCTGTGAGTTTGTCCACAGTAGCCACTGGGTCAGATGCTTCGCCACTCTGTCGTCACAGCCTCCCTCCTCCCTTCTGTTAGTCTTTCTCAGTCCTTCATTTTCCCCCTGTTACCTCTTTAAGCTCGTATCATTTTTTTTTGGATTCAGACATTGCTAGACCCCTGGTTGCTGTTATTGCCGTTAACCATTCCATCTTGCCCCTCCTTTCCCCATCTGTATTCCTATTTCATCTCCAAATTCATTTTTCTCATCTGTCTTATGTCCCTCCCTCTCTGTTCCCCTCTTAACCTACAAGTAGTACTCCTCCATCCTTTTCCCTCCTTCCATTTCTCCTCTCCCTCCTCTTTCCCCCCTTCATTCAGTCCAATCACTGACCCAATTAAACATGAGGAGGGACACAGCAGGAGGAGAGTGACGAGGTAAGGCAAGAAAGGAAGGGAGAGGGAGGACAGGCAGGGAGTAGAGAGTTTGAGAGTCAGTAGCTGGATAAGCAGAGAGAGTCAGGAAACAATTGCTGCCAACCTGCCAGGACACACATGGTGAATTGTCCGAACTTCACCTGGAACTTAAACAACCTTTGACAGCCTCAGAGGCGACGGGGGTGGAGCAGCAAGTCGACAGTCCTGCTGCCACGCACTTATTGTTCTCGATGAAGAAGCGAGGAGAATAACAATCTACCTTCAGTGAAGAAAGCAGGCGGGGAGACGTGCGGAGTTAGGATGGCCAAATACCGGCACATCGAGGGAGACTGAGAGGAGAGATTGAAGAGACGAAGACGTTGCATTCCTGGTTGGAGCTGAGGGGGGGGGACGTGGTTGCCTTGGGGCAAGAGAAAGATTTTTGTTGACAGAAACAGAGAGAGAGGAAGGGGGGAAAGGATGCATCTGTTCTTCCAAGACAAGTGGGAGGTGGAGGGGCTGCAGACTGTGGGCATCCTTCTGGTGGTCTGCAGCTCGCTCAAACTGATGCACTTTCTGGGGCTTATCGACCTTTCCACGGCAGGTAAGAGAAATGGTAAGAGAGCGAGAGAGAGGCGCCAAGTGAGAAGTCAAAATGATGAATATGGTGAGGGGACATTAGGGGGAATACACTCAGATGGAAAGGGGAGTGTCTACATATGTATTAGTGTGTTTATAATGTTTAAACATAACAAAGTAGTTTGCCCTGATTTCTTAATTAAATAGCTGTCACACCTATTTATGGTCCTGTGTGTATGTGTGTGTGTGTCTGTGTGTTTGCGCAGATATTTGTCTGAGACTGACATACTCACATATAAGTGGATGAACGTTAAAACTGATTATTTTGCTGCATTTATGACAGAACGGAGATTCAAAATGTCTAAACAAATACATTTGAAGGAATAATTAAATACTTCTTACATCTCTTGCCATTCTTACTGTGGTGAGGATGTGATTTTTTAAAATATCTTTTTTGTTTTTGTTTAAAAGGGCATTCCACTGATTTTATACGTCAAAATCATTTTGCTACTCGTGAAGAGTGTACTTTCCAAAATCTGAAAAGATGACCCTGGTGATGTCATCACAAGCTTGGGCTTGGGGAGTATTTATATTTTTTGGGCATTTTGCCTCTATAAGATTAGGTACAGTAGGGATGTAGACATGAAATGGAGAGGGAGAAAAGGGGGGTATGACATGCAACAAAGATACCTGTCTGGAATGCAACTGCCATGTTTCAGGGTGGGTTCACACCATAGACTGTATATAAGAAATGGACGTAGTCATCGTGACATCACCCGTTGGTTTGTGGACTGCCGTTTTGAAGCCTCGAGTTTGGCCGATAGGGACGTCAAGTTTTTGCAACCAGGAAGTGCCCGAAAGTGACGATACGGCGGAGCTAACGGCCGTGTGGAGCTAGCTAGCTTGCTTAGCTAGGTGCAACTGTAACTCATGTTAACTGTCATTTTAACTGGGCTGATAATTTTGTCTAGCGAACAACAGTCTTAAAACTAAATGTACTCACCAGAGAAAGTGAACAGCCAACTCCTAATAAGCTTTTTCAACGGCGCTGGTTAAATTTACACAGCGCTGAGGGTACAAGTCGGCTCTAGCCTGATTGACAGGTCGCTATGGTAATGACTTGTCAATCATAGATAATCCCGCCCTGAAACATACTCTGCTTTTTGGTCTATTTTAAAATAAATGGGACCATAATTTACTAAATGAACATAATTTTGCATTGAAGAAGACTTGAAAAGTCTTTACTGGGGTAATTATTCAGCTGAGAAGTAGGGTCATTTTCCCATTTTTTCTAATGGAGCCGGACTTCTTTTTGCAACCAGAAGAGTCGCCCCGGCTGGATTTTCAATAGAATTCAGGTTTCAGGGACTTCCGCATTTGCTTCATATTGTAGACCGGAAGCTTCCCGCTTGGTTCACACCTAAAGGTCCAGTTCCTGAATCAACCAATGTGAGGATGATACATTGTTTCAATTTTCCAGCTGATCTGGTTTGTGAAATTGTAAACAAAAGCTATGTGGTTGAAATGGCGTTTGATTATTGGTCATACAGTTGCATTTTTTATGACTAAGCCTGACTTACGAATAACAACTAGCAAACATCAAATTTTGCTAACACAGCCAAACATCAAGCAAGTGCAACAACACAAGACATAGCAATATTACTAACAGAAGGAATGCCAGCTCAATGTCTGTCCTGCAGCCTTTTATTTCACGAAGCTCATATCTTGGTCACTCTCTGTCATTATTCTTAGCTTTCTCCGTCAACATCCTTTTCTGTCTCTTTGTCTCTGCCATTAGCTAAGGTTACGTCCATAAAGGCTGCTGAGCCCGGTCATGTTGTCCATTCGCCTGGCTCCAGCACGACATGCCCGCCGCTCTCCCCCAGCAGCAGCATAATGTTGCTTAAACTTGGGTGGCAAGCTAGCCAACAAAGCTAGACAACAACGATACAACAGTAATGTTACCGATGTCCAAGTGTGTAATCTAGTAAGTTTGTTAACATCAACTTGAGATTTTTAGCTAGCAGCTAAATCTCTGTCTGGCTGATTTTGTGCGAGTCTGCAAACATACGCAAACATCAAGCAAGCACAAAAACACAAGACAAAACAAGCCAACTAATAAGTTATTACTTACTAGTCCTACAGAAAGAAGGCCAGCTCGACATCTGTTCTGCATCCTTTTAGCTATTGCCGACGCCAACAAGTAAAATGTTTGCTCTCCTAGCCATATGTTCGTCTACCGGCACACTGCTGATGCATCGCGTAGTACACCCGTAATTGAATTGAATAGATTGGCTCCCTTGTCACTGATACCCATCCAGCTATTTGTGTCGGTATCGGGCCGATATCCAATATCACTTTGGGATCAGTGCCATCCCTAGTTCTTATGCAACTTCTTAAGTATCTGAGAAACATTCTCTTCAGTATTCAGGAGGCAGCTCACTTTGTTGTGAGATCAAGGTTGTCCCATGCTAGTTGACATTTTGGTAGCAAAGTCACCAAAACAGTAAGAGAAAACCTTTTTAACCAATTAAAACATACACACACATACAATAGTACACTTCATCCTAGTATTTGTTCGAATGGTGTTCACACCAGAAATGAACTGCTTCAGAGTTCACTTGACAGCAGTCAGAGACTAACCCCTTTGAGGTGGACTAGAAATTTGGTCCACACCAGAGTTCGAGTCTGGTGTCCACACCTACCCAAACGAGCCACACCAAGGGGGTAAATGCTGCAGGGTTTGGTTCAACCAGACTAAACAAGGCAGGACACAGTGAGGCCACATATTTTTAACAGAAATGAAAAGTAGGAGTTTGGAAGATGTGAGCTTTTACCAGACAGCAAGGCTCTAACAAAAAGCAGATGCATTGTGGTAAATGTAGGATCCGGTGTTTTTAGCCCCCCTGCGTACAGGGTCGCGGGGGGCTAGAGCCAATCCCAGCTGACCTCGGGCAAAAGGCGGGGTACACCCTGGACAGGTCGCCAGTCCATTGCAGGGCAGATTGATCCATATTAGGGGCTAGAAGTCAGGAATACCTGCTGCTGCACTGATTTTGAGCAATCTTTTCTTTTATGCCTCTAATGAGTCGTGTAATACTAAATACTTGGATTGCAGTTAAAGAGGTAATATACTTTTTGGCATTTTCCCTTTCCTTTAATGTCATATCTTTTTTGTGCATGTAATATGTTTGCAAAGTGAAAAAGCCCAAAGTCCACTCCAAAGGGATTTACAAGCTCCCACAGAAAACACTGCTTTGAACTGCCTGAATACAGCTCGATTGTAGTCCAGCCTTAACTTCCACATCCTCTCTATGTCACTGTGTATCACGCGTCATAATGCTCACCTAGCAGGTAGTGTGGCATGCCTTCAAAACACTGGTGGAGAAATATACTGAGCTGCAGCACACACAGTGACAAGACTTCCACCCGCTGCCTCCCCTCACACCCACCCTCCCTACAGAACGTAAGATACCAGTGCACAGTTAAATGTTACGAATGAAAGATAAATTTGTTACAAATGAATAACTTACCACTGTGAAACGTCTTCCTCCAGTATAGGTTGTGAAGCTGGTTTGAATTGTTTTGTCTCGTTTTCGGGATCATGTATGGCTGAACCGAAGCCACATGGTTACCGAAGCGACTTTGTTTTGGATCACTATACCTTGCTTGTCAGGACCCGCCCTACTCTGCTTCTGATTAGCAAGTACCCCCTTACCTAGGAACTCCGCATGTGCAACTACCAAAGATCTTATAGAAGTGAGATGCCTCACTTGGTAGCTACAACAGAGCATACAACACACAGGGGTGAAAAGAGATGATTACATTCAGTAACAGTCTCAGCTCCTTATTGGTCAATGCAAAAAAAATCTGGTCTGATTCTTCATCTGCATTACTTTATTCTTTTGCCAAATCTTCTGTATCTACGGAATAGACCATCTGCTTCATGTTTACACCGGCAGGCGCATGCCCAGTGTACGTGAATGGCCACTAGATGTGCGTTTTCAGTCGTTTCAATGTAGACAAAGATCAACTTTAGCTAAAATACTGGTGTGGACGGAAATTGTATTTGTTTTAATTCTCTGTTTCTAAACTAAAACGGAGTAGCGTAGATGGGGCCTACAGGCACATGAAGAACCAACTTGAACCAGGAGGACACATATAAGTTCTGATTTTATGCTAATATATGTGATTTAAAATGCAGTTCAACTTCTCTCTTCACTAAGTGCCATGAGGACCTGGAGGTAATACGTAGCTGAAAGGTTCACTATTGGATCTGCACAACTAATCTGTATCTCCATCAGCAGTATGCTGTATCACTGTGTTTCTAAACTGTAATATGTTTTTTGCCTTCTTTTCAGTTTAGTGATTACATGGTTTCTCTGTGCCTCGAGAAAATTCTCAGATCTCTTGCTTATGGTTTATGAAACACGAAGCTCCTTTAAAAGTTACTGGATATTGCCAAAATGTGTTGCCATCAAGCTAAAAATAGAGCTGCTTTTCTTATTTCCTGAGAAGTTGTGATGGTCTGTCAGTGTACCCTAGGAGAAGCTATTGAACTGTAATTGCACAGTCACCACAGGGCATGCTGGGTAAGGGTGTCATAATGCTGAAGAATACAGAAAGTACCCCTCTCCCCAACGCTCTCAACCCACCACCGTCTGATGAGAAATAGTATTTACTTTTTTGCCTACTCAGGCCAAAATGCTCTCATTGTCAGTGCCACTCAAAAAAACAATTTTAACTTCAAAGGCTGGAGAACAAATTGATCACGTTACTTCATTAGCATAGTGAGCGCAGTAACCTACTTGTTTTCAACAAAGGACACAGCATTCTGTTAATATCAGATACAACTTCAATTAAAACAATAGCAACTTAGTTTCTATGATAATAGATAGATAGATAGATAGATAGATAGATAGATAGATAGATAGATGTTTTATCAAATATAGGGGACCTTAAAGAGAAGTGCTTGTGTGCGTGGGCATATTAAAATCAGGTTAATCCCTCTGAAATCAAACATCTATATTCCAAGACAGACTTGGCCAAGACAGCTGGTGCACATTTACTCAAAGACATCACAACAAGCAAGAAATTTCATCACCAGCAAAGAAGAGAGGGCTATGAGACGGGGAGAGAGGAAAGGGTGTCTCATATCTGAGCAGTGACAGTTTCCAGAAAATCCAGCTTTCATGGTTCTTACAAGTATTTCAAGCTTAGTGTCCCATGCAGAGCAGAGGAAGTAGAAATCATGATGTTTTTTTTGTTTTTGTTTTTGTTTCTTACCTACCTCTGTCCAGGCCTTCAGAACAATCAGTTGAAATTAAATTTAGTCTGCTCACACCCAGCGACAAGTTGTACAACACAATAACAATAAGGGTTGAGAAGGCTACTTTGAAAATGTATTTCACAACAGTTACTAATACATACCTCATAAAAACTACAATCTTTAATGCTATACAAGAGCAGAGTCTTTGATACCGTTGGACTATGTTTTTTGTCACTGATAAATACCTGTCTTGTCTCTGGTCATGTTATGTCCGCTTTTAAACATGCTGTCGTACAGCCCCTGCTAAAAAAGGAAAAACTCGACCCCTCTGTTCTCTGTAACTTCAGGCCCATCTCTAAACTGTCTTTCTTATCTAAAGTCCTGGAGAAAGTAGTTTTTACCCAGCTGCAAACATTTTTAATTAATAATAATGTTTATGAAAAGTTCCAGTCCGGCTTCAAACCCCGTCACAGCACTGAAACGGCACTTTTAAGAGTTTTTAATGATTTGGTTTTAACTGTTGACTCAGGATTCTCTGCCGGTCTAGTGCTCTTAGACCTCACTGCTGCCTTTGACACTGTTGACCACTCAATCCTCTTGTCACGGTTGGAAAATAGTGTGGTAATCAAAGGTACTGCACTTACGTGGTTTCAATCCTATCTAACCGATAGGAGCTTCTCTGTCCACCTCGGTGATTATTCCTCTGAGACAGCCCCATTTACCTGCGGTGTCCCTTAAGGTTCTGTCTGAGGCCCCATCTTATTTTCTTTGTATATGCTGCCCCTGGCCTCCATTTTTGAGAGGTATGAGGTCTCTTTCCACTGTTTTGCAGACGATATTCAAATTTATTTGCCCCTGAATGTAAAAGCAAAGGGCTCACTGCAGCGTGGATGAATCTAAATTTCCTCAACCTAAACGGAGACAAGACAGAGATCATAGTGTTTGGACGCCCTGAACTGCTTGATGTAGATTCTCTTGGCCCTTTAACTTCAAACAGCCGCTCAACTGTGAGGAGTCTTGGTGTTGTATTGGATAGTGTGTTTACATTTGATAAACAGATATCCGCCACTATTAGATCCTGCTTTTTCCAGTTGAGAACTATAGCCAAGGTAAAGACCTATCTCCCTCCTAAAGATTTGGAGAGGGTGATAAATGCCTTCATAACTTCCCGCCTTGACTATTGCTACTTCTTATATGTGGGCTTAGACAAGTCATCGCTTCAGCGCCTGCAGTTAGTCCAAAATACTGCTGCATGCCTCCTGACAGGAAAGAAGAAGAGGGACCACATCACACCTATGTTGCACTCCCTCCACTGGCTTCCTGTTTATTACAGGATTGATTTTAAAATCTTACTTTTAACTTTTAAATGCCTTAATGGATTGGCTCCATTGTACTTAATAGAGCTTCTTCACGTTCATACTGCAGCTAGAGTGCTGAGATCCGCCAATCTCCTTCTCCTGGATGTACCCAGAAGCAGACTTAAAACCAGAGGAGATCAAGCCTTTAGTGTAGCTGCTCCAAACCTGTGGAACAACCTGCCAGTCCATATGAGAACCGCCCCAACTCTCGAACGTTTTAAATCATTGTAAAAACACATCTCTTTTCTCTGGCATTTCCTTCGACTTAAGTCTGTTATTATTCCTGGCAATTTTAATATCACTATATATCGTATACTGTATATTATAATGTTTTGTTGCTGTACTTTTACTGTGTGAGTAGTGTCTTGTTGTTATTTAACCTGTTATTGTTATTGTATTTAACCTGTGAAGCACCTTGGCCAACCTTGGTTGTTTTAAGTGTGCTATGTAAATAAAATTGATATTGATATTGATAAGAGACTATCTGTAACTTTAAACATAACCATTATATATACCTTAAGCACTGGTGTTTTACTGTATTGAGGTGTTTAGACCTTGCTAGTGTTTCCATTTTTGTTTCCTACTTTATATTTGTCCTTCCATACTGTATCTTGCAAATTGAAATATATATTTCATTCTAATCCACTACATTTAAACTAACAATAGTACATAAAGAAGTAAAAATTGACAAACGATCTCACCCCAAGGTCCATTTAGTTGTTGTTCTGGGTCTTTCGATTGTTACATGATCTTTCTCAGCATGTGGAGTTACCCAGTTGTCATGAAAATGTTTTCTGAGTGCCCAAAGGACTTCCTGCCCATGTTGGCTTAAAAGTTTCTTTCTTGACATTGGAAACAGCAATTGACAATCTCAAGGTCCATTTAGTAGATTAGTCCATTTAGTGACAATTATCTTCAATTTATTCAACCATTATCTTCAATCAGTGACAACATTATGACATCCACCACTGCTTAGAAATGCATTGTGATTACTTTGCCAGACAAACTTAAATATTTACTTTTTTGTGTTTGTTTTATAAAGGTAAAGATCAGAAATGGTGAACAATGACAGGAATATCTTTTGTAGATGTGCATACAAGCAAAGGCAATACTCTCTATATTTAGTCTCCTCCATTTTCTCCTCCATCTTTCTTCAGAAGTACCCTAATTTATTCTTATACATTTGACTATTGGTCAAAATATTTGATAAACATTTCTGTATTGTGGTCAGTTGTTGGGTCCACATGGAAAAATATAATGTACTTACACACACAGAGACCCCGGGGCAGAGAGTGCTGGATGTATTAATGGATGATGCCAGAGACACAGGTCAGGAGGGCCAGAGTCGCTGAGGCTCCATGGAGCAGAGAGACAACAGGGTGTCAGAAGCTAGATAATCAGTGGAGGTGCTGTGGTTCTGTTGGTTTTCTTCACATCATGGCCTTCATTCCTCAGACCGCTGGGGTTCTGCTAAAAGGGGTGAGGGAACTGTTACCATGGAAACTAAGAGGCAAGCGTAAGTACGTGGGTTCATGTGTTTTACTTCCTCTATCTGATTTTCATTATCTTTGGCTGTGAAACACAGCCAACATCATGAGGTTTGCTTGCTTTGAGATGAAGTGGCATTATGGTGGTCGACGTGACGGGCTATAGTTGTTGCAGTACATTTGTGTGGCAAGTTATATTCCACTATGAAGTGAAGTCCTTGTTTAAATTGATTGTGAGTGAAAACTGTTGATGTTTGACTTGATGTGTTTTGAATTGAAATTCTCCGCTGGCATTGAATACAGTTTGCTGAATGTGGCGTGGTGATATGAGAGCCAGTCTGACTGGGGACACACCGTGTGTTTCTAGGGGTCACGCTGTGTTGCTGTTGTGTGGCAATATCTACTGTTTGAAGTGGTACTCGTGGTCTCCCATCGCTAAGCCAGGTCAGCGGGAAATTACCAATTTGACTTGACGGCATGAATCACTCTGATGTTGCATCTGTCCGTTGCATGGAGTGTGTTTTCGGTTTTACAGGCATGTGTGCATGTGCGTGCGGAAACAGAATTACATTTGCAGACTTGAGTGTGTGTGTCTAACCTATTTGCTATGGTTGGTGATTGCAGGTAATCCTTCCAACAGCCAAAGCAAAAAAACCATAAAGCAGCGATTCCTCAAGCTGCTGCCATGCTGCAATCCCTCGGTTACCCCCTCAATCAGTGAAAGCAAGTGCTCCTTCACTCTCTTTACATCTGAACTTCATTGCATGTGTCCAGCTTCTTTAGGGGACTAAAAAGGTTCATACAGACTCTTGTATGGATACAGTCCTGTACTCATAGCCACCGCAACAGACAGTGCACACATTAATCCACATACAGTCACATAGGAACACACAACCCCACACACGCTGAAACACTGGTGTTGTTGCTGCTAATGGGTCAGACCTGTTTTCCCATTTTGTGATTCTAAGTGTGTTCTGTTCTCGTGGGCAATGGACCGTGCGTGCGTGTGTGAGTCCTATCACAGAGATACCAGGCTGATAAAGATTAAAGTGAGGTCAATACGAGTAGGATCTAGAGGTCTGAGAACGTATAATATATGACATTTGCTATGAGTTGTCAGGTATTTTTTGGAGAAACAGATGGAACGAGAACGGGATGAGGAATATCTGTTAGTGACCACATTTCCACACCTTTTAAAATGTCTCTTCTTCATTTTTATTAGCGTTAAATCTCTTCTCTCACTTCCTTGGCATTTAGGGTTCTCCCCACTTTCTTCAGTGTACTTGAGCTTTCAGACAGGAAATTCAGTCGTTTTACAGATGTATTACTGACCATGTTTTGCTTTGTGATATGAAGTGCTGTAACTTATGATGGAACAAAGATGTGTGGAAATTGCTTGATATAGTAACCTCACAATTATGGATAAAAATTGCATTCATGTTTTGATGCAGTGATAAAATAATGATGAACATTGTTGTAAATAAAGGATAGTATTTTGCTCTATGAATAAAGTATAATACTTATATAATACTTGCATGATGAGCTCAGTGTCAGTTTCATTATAATTTGTTGGCCAGGTCAGGGTAGTGATGATGCTAACTGACATTGGTCTCTTCCTCACACAGACAGCGTGGAAGATGACTTTGAGTTATCCACTGTGTGCCATCGCCCTGAAAGCATGGACAAGCTGCAGGAGCAGACTAAGTTCACCAAGAAGGAGCTGCAAGTGCTCTACAGGGGCTTCAAAAATGTAGGTCTGGCTGAAGAAGAGAGCGATGAGGCAGGGGAGAGAGATGGCAAATCAACAAATAAACCTAAAACAATCTGGTTCTAGTTACATCAATATGGGAGTTAGAGCAGTATCAGTCTGGTGAGAGCTGACGTTACATAGTAGTGCTTTATATATTCTGTGCAAGGTGGGAACTAATGAGTTTTCTCACATTTGTATCCCAGGAGTGTCCAAGTGGTGTGGTGAATGAGGAGAACTTTAAGACCATTTACTCCCAGTTCTTCCCGCAGGGAGGTGAGTTGCCAACTTCTACCACTAAAGCTGAAAAGCTGTGTCCATAATACTTTAATTTACACCGTTTTTTTCTAGTATAAATAACATCATTCATCTGATTCTGTAGAGGTACACATGCTTTTCATCATCACAATGAAATGAACTAATTAACTCATTATAAATTTGCTCTGCTGAACTATAGTTCTTGCACTGCAAAAGGGTGAGGCCATTTTTCATTTCATGATATTTAGGTTGATGAAATGTTAACCACTCGCCTCCAGTTGTATTTGAAATTATTCTTATATCTAGGCTATATTTAGCCCGCTGCTAATCCTAGCTGTTCAAAGACTTTGCCTCATGTTTCGGGGGCACACGGGTTACTGTAAGTCTCTACCTTTGCAGATTCAAGTATGTATGCACATTTCCTGTTTGAAGCCTTCGACACTAACAAGAACGGCTCAGTTAGTTTTGAGGTGAGCTCTATTCTTATATCGGCTTCCTTTTAAGAGATAAAAGAAAAATATGTGCTCCAAGTGAAACTTGCCACCACAGCTGTATCCACAAAGATGTGTATTCCCTCTACATACCTGCCCACAGAGTTAAGTGCTGTGAGAAAGATTTGACTTAATTTACTGTGTCAAGATTCAAGTAATGCCAAAACAATACAGTTAACTGTTCCCCTTCTATCCCAGGACTTTGTATTTGGCCTGTCTATTATCCTGAGAGGGACCATTAATGACCGGTTAAACTGGGCGTTCAACCTCTATGACCTGAACAAGGACGGTTGCATCACCAAAGAGGTAACACACACCCATGTCACACTGGTCACACTGTTCTTTGGTTGCTCTGAATTACCTGCTTTAATGGCTTCTAAGCAGGGCCGTAGCTACCAGTGAGGACTTTAGCGCCATGTCCTTGGTATGTATAGGGATGTTAAGGGTTTTGGCAACCTACTATTATGTATAAATTTCAATTTAGGAGGAAATCGAGTGCGGGAATTGGCTGAAAGTTATTGATCACTGGCTTCATCAACTTTACTATGTCAACTATGTCAAACATACAGTATATATTTATATAACCAGGATATAAGTTATTTTTGGGTGTAACTGAAAGAAAATAGTCACACTCTAACAAAACGTACACTAGTCATTTTTTTAATGAAACAAGGACAAAAAATACAATAAAATCAAATTATCCTAAAATCTTGTATGTAGGCTTCTAGGAGTCATGACCTATGTACTTTCCAACATTTCTACATTCTATAATAAAATGTTCTCCCTTTTGTCATTCACTTTCCAGGAGATGTTGGACATCATGAAGTCCATCTATGACATGATGGGGAAGTACACATACCCCAATATGCAGGACGATGCTCCAAGAGAACATGTGGAGAGCTTCTTCCAGGTCAAACTCAACAGTCTTTATTTTCTACATTGAACAAAATTATAACCCCACACAAATATATTCTGTAAAAGAAGATAATGTACAAAATTAATTCAGTACAATACTTCTTTAGTGAGTAAATCTTTGGCTGCCATTTCTTTTCTTTTAGAAAATGGACCGGAATAAAGATGGGGTGGTCACTATAGAGGAGTTCATCGAGTCATGCAAAAAGGTGGGAAAAAAGGAAAAGCGGACTTTCAAATCCTAAAGAAATACTAAATATACTTATTTGCATTCTTGCCAAGAGGTAGATGAATACACTCATGTCTGTGCACTAAGTGTGCAGCTAGAGGCAGAAGCCGATCAGCTTAGCTTTACATAAAGACTGAAAGTCGGGGGACATAGCAAACCTTGCTCTTTCCAAAGTTCAAAAATCCTTCCTCCTGGAAGAATTAACGGAGACTCATCATTTTGCATTTCTGTTTGTGCACAGACAAAGCAAATAAGATATAACATGTTAATTGGTCCGGTTTAGAGGTGCTGGTAGCTGGATCTTTTTACTTTGGACAAAGCCAGGCTACCTGTTTCCCGCTCTTTATGCTAAGTGTCTCCCGGCTCAAGCTTCATATCAATTTTCTCACCTAAAGCTCAGCAAGAAAGAAAATAATGCAAAATGTCAGCCTATACCTTTAACCCTCACTTTCCCTAGTGTGAATCATTTAGGTAATACTCCTTACCCAAACCTCTTGTCCATGTCTAGGACGAGAACATCATGCAGTCCATGCAGCTGTTTGACAACGTCATCTAAGAATCTGGACCAGAGAGGATGCTGGCACCAGGGAGAGGTGTGTGTGTGTGTGTAAGAGGAATTGGAATTGGAATTGAAAAGAGAGAAAGTGATTGCAAATGTAAGTGTGTGTGTGTGTGTGTGTGTGTGGCGCCGTCCTCTGACTTGCAAGCTTGTGTTTGTGTGTCTGTTGAGAGCTGGGAGTCCTGAGGGCACCGAGAAGCCCTCTTCCTGGACCCCAAGCAACAATGGAGTTTTCCCAACTCCCTTCCTCATCATGCAGAACCTTCGTTTCACACCAGAAACACAGAGAAAGAAGGAAAGCAGTGGACTCACAGGCACTGGCACACCCAAGACCCCTCAACTGTTTTATTTTAACTTTTATTTATGAAGTTACAGATGAAGGAACTATATCAGCCTGTAATGGCTGAACTCAGAGGGAGGAAGTTGCTCCCGAACCTTGATCTAACACTTTTCCCCTTTTCCCTGTGATTTGGATTTGTGAATCTGATCCTGCCTCTGTGCATGTGGGTGACACCTCCCTGGAGCCGCTAGCCGTATTTACCCCTCATGCCCCGGCTATAAAGAGAAATGAGTCTGCTGCCATCTAGTGGAGGAGAGAGAGAAAGACACTTCCTGAGGAAACAACTGATGAATTGGAGATCCAAGCGTTCTTGTTTCATGGGGGTTCAAGTGTTGTTTTCCATGAGGAACTGATTTCAGTATCGCATGATGATGTCACTAATATCCAATTATGTATTTACAGAGATACTCCAAAGTCTGCTTGTCTGTCTGCTGTTCCTAGTCATTCACAGGTGCCTCACCCTTTGTGTATGTGTGTGCGCATGTGTAACAGAAAGAGATGTCACCCATCTTACTCTAATGGGACAATACCCACCTCCATTCATGAGATTCTGGTAGAATAATTTCCGGCCTTCCAAACTATTACAGTCCTAGCTGTAGGTGTCTATTAACTGTTGTATATTTTCTTGCATTCCCAGTGGCGTGGTAGTAGGCAGTACGTGGGGATTGCACAGTGTTTGACAAGCTCCATCCCATCCCAGCTTCTCTCAACACAGGGATGGCATACCACAGTCGTACTTGTCTATCAATATACATTCAAGGGGAATTTATTAGTTTGCAGACTGTATTTGTGAACTTCTTGTAATCGGAAATGTCACGTGGTTGTAGCAGGTTCTGCCACTTCAAAGAAAATCTCAAAACCCTAGTTGCATTAAATTAGGCTCATTCAATTTCAAAGAGGCATAGTGTGTGTGTGTGTGTACACTGTTAGTGAGACATGGTTCGATATTAATTTTTTATGCCCCCCATTCCGTATTCTCCCTCTCTCTGTAACACCAAAGAGAAGATACATTTAAGAGGTATAGAAAGCCACTCTAAATTAAGACATAAAGCCCACCCGTGGGTGAAGAGAGAGGGGGATGCTGTGTAGTAAGTAGGGCAAGGGGCAATCAGAGATAAAAGGATGTCATTTTGTAAACCGGCACCATGGTGTGCTGTCCAAACAGAAGTGTAGCTTTAGGTTATAAACCCACTTGTTGCACTCTGATGAATTAATTATTTTGGGAGAATTTGCAACCACGTATTAATTTCCTTCTTTTCAAACTAGAACTACTCTTAAATCTAAGTTGGTGTAAGTTGAAGAGGCACTCAAGCCTGTGATTAAATAGGCTGTAGTGTCATTTAAATGCAGAGAGAATAAACACGGAAAAGCAATAATGTTCTCTACCACGTATCAGCACCTTTGCACTCATCCGACCTCTCATTCCTCTCAGAGCACAGTATTACGGTGTCCTAGGGCCCTGATGAAAATATGCACATCTAACCCTGCAATTATATTTTTTCCTGTTCTTTTACTTTTCTGGGGGAAAAAGTGGTTTGGCTCTGATTGTTCCTTGCCAACAGTTTTTAACTTCCATTCCTGACCACAAGTAAAACCTGTCTATACCCGCATGTACTGTGTCTAGAACAATGAAAACCTACTAACCCGGTGTACTGACTGTCTAGTTAGCTAGCCTCAACTGGTTGCATTATGTATTGAAAGTGTATATTTTGTACAGAGACAATAAAAATCACAGTTACTATGCAAAATGGACTGGAGTTTGAATTAAAAAAAAAAAAAAAAAGACTGTACATAATTGTCTCATTGCTAAAGACTATCACAATTTTTTTTTAATCTTATAATGCATTATCACAATGTCAACAGGAAACAGTTCATAACTTAAATATACATAATCATACATATATTCCCAATAGCCACATCTGATTCAACTAAAAGGCAGTATGGCCAGACACAAGGCAACAGGTGAGCAACCGATCTGTAACAAACTGTTCGTTCCAAACATCCTTTTAAAACTGTGTACATGAAAAACAGCACTTCAGTCTACTTAAGATTATACCCTGCAGACTTCTGGCAGGCTGAAAACCAAATATGTACCCTTCACTGGGAACCATATTGCTGTGTCACTGAAGCTCAATAGAAAGTGAAAAACTGCTCGTTTTTGCTTGTGCATGTCTTTGTTTAATTCCTTGCTAAACAAAACACTTCACACTAAGTTGTTGCCTTCTGATGGCAACATGCATCCACAAATGGTTTAGTCAATTCCGCATCGACAGCCCTGATGTATCTTGCAATTTGTTTCAACAACACTCAAATAACACCCCTGCTTTAACAACTGTGGGATGAAATAATTGAATGTCACCATGTGACAATTACTTTGCAGCAGCACAGAACAGATGCTTCTGCATATGTTTAAAAGTCTAGTATAAAATGAAAAACATTTCTCAGTTTTCTCTGGATGCCTCGTGTACAACACTGCTGACTCTTAGAAGCTTGTAGTGTGGCTAGAAGGGATTGGATTTGTCCGCAAAAGGAGCAGGCATTTACTTGGGCATCTTGCGGAGCTCTGCCAGAACCCAAATGGCCAGGGAGAGAAGAGCAACAGAGCCAGACTGGTGAACTGCTGCCAGTGGAGTGGGGACATACATTAACAGGGTGCTGATACCGAGGGCAACCTGAAGAGCACAAACGCACAGAGTTTAGTTACACTGAAGAGTAATAGACTGAGTTCCCATGTTTCTGGGCTGATTCTCAGCCTACCTGTCCATAGGCCATTGCTGTGAGGAGGCTGATGGCAATCTTAGCCCTCCTGGGCAGCACCATCCTCCGTGAGAACAGATAGAGGCCTGTAACTGCGGTCAAAGAAGAGATTCCCTAGAGAGAAAAAAAAAATACAGAAGACCTTCAACAACCTAATTCAAATGTACACAATTTTACATTATAATTATGACATTTTGAGTTATTATTATTATTATATAGTAGTTATTATATTATTAAAAACAGCACTTTAGTGATTATTTCTGTTTAGAAATAATAACATACCAATATCCTGTGGTCAAACTGCACAGTTGTAGGATTTTCAAAGAAGTTCTTCACAGCAGGAGAGAAAGCCAGCAGATCATCAGGAATCCATCGTTCTCCCATCTTAGGGAAGGAGTTATACACCAGCCCAGCATCCAAACCGGCAACAAAAGCACCTGTGTAAAAGCATTTGTAAAATTGTTACTTAAATTCTGCAGTTTTTATACCCCCTTGACTGTCCACATTATGCTCTACAGTAGATTGCACTGTACTACCTTAGCTTCAGGTATGAAACCGGAAGCCAAAGGATCTTTTTGCATCCCCACAGACACTTGACTCTGAGAGCACTGCCATTACTACATAGATAATTCTAGAGAAATGCAGTCACATATTTAGGTTTATGCCATTACATTCACACAAGAACAAACAGTACCTGAAAGAGCAGTAAGGAAGACAAGTCCACCAGTACCCTTGGCAAACCTCCTGAGCTGCATGAGACGTTTGGTTTCTGCCACCTATGAAGGAGGTGCTGTCATGAATAAAAAAATATCTACTTGCAAACTGTGGGACATTTGCTAACAGAGACCCAGGTTAAACCTGTATTTAGATGTAGAAAAAAAACTATAATAATAGGTGTTTAGCTTGTAGGCAAGAGACTGTCTCTGTACCTTATGTGCAGGCATCAGCAGAGTAAGTCCTGTCCAGAGACTGGCACAATAGAGCAACAAGGCAGAACCAAGGTGAGCACTCAGACGATACTGGCTGACCCGTGGGATGTCATAAGACTCAGGCTTCTCCTCCAGACCACTTTTTACCATGTACCACCCCAGAAGGCCCTGAGAGGATACACACACACACACACACACATTTTTGACAACTTCCCTAAGATCCTCTCCCATCACCACAGCTGTATTTAGTCTTACCTGGAAGAAGACAAATCCACAAAGCCCCAGCACTTTCCCCTTCATGGAGCGAGTCAAGTATCCTTTCCTCCAGAAGTAAATGGTGGGGAGGATGTATGCAAGTCCTACAAGCCTACCCCACATGCGATGACCCCACTCCATGTAGAAGATAAACTTAAACTCTGGCAGAGTCATGTCATGGTTCATTCTGGGAAAACACAATGACAACGGATAGTAAATTTTGACATAAATACCCAACTCATTATTTTGTTTACTACAAAACACTGAGATATATTCAATTTCTTCTTTGTGAAAGCTAATTAAATGAAAATATAGGCCTGTTTTTCCATGATTAGAATAGGGATGGGAATCGCAGGGTACCTCACTATTTGATACGATACACGATGCATGGCTCATGATAATATCACAATTCAGCAATTCTGCGATAATCGATCTATCGATAGACAATCCTAAAATGATACATCACGATACCTGTCTAACTATGAATCCAAAATGCCTGTAAAAAAGTTCTCCATTTGCTGCAAATCCAAACTGTTAGATATACTGTAGTACAATTCTGCAGCACATGTTTTTCAGTCTGTAAATTAAAATTACAGAACTTGAGAAACTATGAAATTTTAATATAATAAACCTTTCTTTATAAAAAAGGCACATAAAATTCACTGAATTTTTTGCTGAAAATACAAATTGCTGTGTACCATCTAAGCCTAATATGTACATCACATTATATTGACAACTGTTCAGTGACACAAGATTGCACTGCCCTTTCTCCACCTAGTGACAGCTGTATTTTTAGGCCACTGGGAATTTTGGGTTTGAGTTCTGACCGTTTGGTGTTGCTGTAGCTAGTCAGTGAGGAGTGCTGAAGCAGATCAAGTCAGTGAAGTTAGCAGCTCGTTTATTTCACACAGAGCTCAGGAAACATATGCACTTTTAGTATTTGTATTAGTATTATATTTAGTATTACACAGTATGTCGCTCAGGATGTTCAGCATGTGAAGCAAAATGTGTAGTTTATGTTAAGATTATATTGTCGCGAGTCTAATGTCCATTAGCATTTTAATGGAGATTCCCGTTATATGTTAATATTGAGCTAACCGTCAAATCGCTAATTTTTATACATTTTATGTATCGATATGATGGGCTGAAATATTGATACAGTATCATAGAAAAATGTATAACGATATATTGCTGTGTTGATTTTTTGGCACACCCCTAGTTTAGAACCACTGCTGATTTTTTATTTTTTTTAACATTACAGATTTAACTTGAGTTGTTGTCAAGCATTAGTCTGTGAATTAAAAGATGTTTATCAATTTGGAAAATGACAGCAGGCTACAAACTTGCCTTTAAAACTGTACAAATGTGTGTCTTCTAAGACTGGGCCTTACATTTTGAATTCAGGAAACTGCTGGTACTTGGAAAACTCAGCCTCCCACTCTGCCTGTGACTGAGGTGGCTTCATCTCTCTCACCAGATGCCAGTCAACCATGGAAAGCCCAGATTCTGTTAGCCTGATTAAAACAAATGAACATACACAGTAAGCACCTATCAGCAGCACTTCAATACAAGGATGCCTTTTATATACACAGTATCAACACATTTACCTTGTGACACCACCCAAGACAACAGCTCCAACCACCAGCCCACTGCAGCCGAGTAACCAGCGACCCACTATGCGATTTGTGGCTGCGTTGGGGACGATAGATGCTGCTGGGGCAGAGGAGGCCCCTGCCTCAGCTGTGACTGTGCTCTGACCTCTCTTCACAAGCCATTGCCGTAGCTGTGGACTCTTCTGAGGTCGTAAATAAAAGGAGAGATGGAAAATAAAAATAAAACAACACTGGACCACATAACTTCTAAATTTATGTACCTAAAACTGCCATGTTTATCTTGCTGACAAAAAAGAAGAAGAAATCTTAATCCTACAGCATACAATTATATTGTAAACAAAAACTGTACTTTCAGTCTTGTCATAACAGTTTGGTCAAGACCCTTTTCTGTTTCATGACACATGACAAAAGCCCCCGTACACAAAGCCAAGTCCATAAAGAAATAGTTTTCCCAGTCTTGTGTGGAAGACCATGACTGGCCTGCACAGAGCCCTGACCTCAACACCATCAAACATCTCTGGGATGAACTACAACTCAGATTAGGGGCCAGGCCATTTGACACAACATCAGGGGCCAGGTTTCAAAAGCTTGTCGAAAGTTTACCCCGAAGAATGGAGAGTCTTATAGCAGCCTATTGATGTCCATTGTATAGAAGGAAATAACAAATCACATACAGGAGTAATATTGCGGATGTTCCCATAGTTTTGGCCATGTAACACATGATTAACCAACATGTTGACTTTATACTGATGACAAGTTAAGAGATCCAGGAGTCTAGACATAAGGACTGCAGGCTGACTGGTTGGTTGTTTGGATGGTTGTTGGGGGAATTTAGTTAACGTTACTGGAAAACGCAATATGGGCACATTTAGGTTATTAAGACATTCACAATATCGGTTCTTTCATAGGTTCCATTCATTTTTCCAGCTTTAACGTTGATTTGACAGTTAACAGATCAGCATGATGGGAGGTCGCTGAGTTTTAAAAAAACTGTTGGGTTAAGTGACACATGCGCGGACGTGACTGCTAGCAAGTAACGTTACAACCAGCCAGGTAAAGATACCTGCACTTAACTAACGTACATAAACGCGAAAACAACAAATTGTCGTAAAATCGTGTCGTAATTATGTTGCTTCAGCTTGCTGTGCAGTGTGTGACCTTTTTCATGCTTATCTAATGCTAGTTAGCTAATGCTAGCAGCTAGCTTTTATACTCACACTATTGTGTCGTAACGTTAGTCCCTTGCCGGCATTTCTGCAACCGCAAAAAAACGTTGTCCGTACTGAAGAGAGTAACATCTTTGTGCCCTAATGTCCTTCAGCACCGAGATGGTCCTGCAGATGATGTAACGTTGAAAGATGAAGCTTAGGTAAAGGATGTTACACGCCCACCATGTTTCTTAACTAACAGTTCAACTTTGACCTCATGACGTCACAACAAATCGACGAGCAAATTAAGATTTTATTTTTTCTTCGTTAGACGAGAAACACAATATAATATATATCCAACAAACACGACAAATAACAAGATGATTTATTCTTTTTTTAAATTCCACTGTGCAGAAACGGGGCGTCCAGGTGGTTGTGCATGTTTTATGTCTTAGCGTATCCTGCATGAGCGGTCACCCCACTCCCTGTGGACCATTAACTTTGTAGCACCGTCCACCGGCCAAACCATGTGTTCGAAATTCAACTATCCGGAAAACGCTGATCCACTGGTGTGGCTGGGTGTATAACTTATGAGTTGTGGTCAGGCACTCAGACAACATGTACTGAATTCATGTCGCTACCAATCAACAGATAAGGTCTATGAATCGATAGGAAGTGGATTTGACAGGTAGTTGTTGTGGAAATTACCATTGTTAGTCGAAGGATTGTGGACGTGTTAACAAATTCAAACTTTGTCTTTTTCTGTCCCTGTTTGTCTTTCTCCCATTCCAGACTGTCAGTATGGCAGAAGGCTTTTTAATGGAGGTGTGTGTGGACTCCGTGGAGTCTGCTGTCAATGCTGAACGAGGAGGTTGGTCATGTGTAGTGAACACTGTTGAGCTTTTTCTGTTAAACCCACCATGGCCTATTTGCTATTGCTATACTGTCATACTTGAAAGTAAAGAGATAAGGTTTCAGTCAATCAGACCTGTTTAAGCTCCGTCTCAGACAGATCTTAGTGTGTGATCAGTGCACATGCAGTCGTTATTTCATTTCTCAAAGGTCAATAAAGGTATGGACCATGAAGGTACAATTAGGTGCAGTATGAACATTTGTGTCTCCGGACAGGTGCAGGCCGACTTGAACTGTGTTCTAGTCTTCTGGAGGGAGGACTCACTCCCAGTCTAGGTGAGCACAGTTCATTTCTTTACAGATATTCATGCACAGCCCTAAGGTCTTGAGTGTCTGCTAAGACCACACAAGCACGCAGAATCACATATGCCACCATTATTTACTTTTCCACAGGTCTACTGCAGGTAGTGAAGCAGTATGTCAAAATTCCAGTCTATGTGATGATACGGCCACGCGGGGGGGACTTCCTGTACTCAGACCAGGAAGTGGAGGTGATGAGGAAAGACATAGAGCAGATGAAGAGTCACGGCGCTGATGGACTTGTGCTGGGAGCCCTGACAGAGGATGGACGGGTGGACACAGAGCTCTGTATGGAGCTACTGGGTAATGTCTGCCTGTATATTTGATCTTATCTGTATGGGCTTACAAGGCATGTAACAAAAACAACCAATGGTGGATGAAGTATTCAGATCCTTTACTTAAGTAAAAGTACTAATACCTCACCGTAAAAATACTGTTGCAAGTAAAATTACTGCATTGAAAATATTACTTAAGTAAAAATATGTAAGTACAATCAGGAATATTTACTCAAAGTATTAAAAGTAAAAGTACACAATACAGGATGAAAAATGTCCCCTGTGACTGTTAAACTATTATATATAATACCGGTAGATTATTATTACTCATCCATTCATGTAAAAGCAGGATATTACTGTTGTAGTTGGTTTGGGTTGAACAATTTTGTATCACACTGCTACTGTTTTGTCCCAACCTCAAAATTATTAAAAAGCAGTAATTCTTCCCATTTGTGAAGCTTAACCATTCATTTTTTTCTACATGAAATATTACAGTTAGCATAATAGTTGTCAAATAAATAATGTCAATCAACGTGTGCGTAAATGTACTAGCTGTACTTGTATAAACTGTTGGGTACTTTAATTTATAAAAAAAAAACATCATCTTTTTTAAACTTTTCATATGTTTTGTGTGTAAAAATCTTACTTTGTAAAGTAAGTAGTAACTGAAGCTGTCAGGTAAATGTAGTGGAGTAGAAGTAGAAAGTGGCAAGAAAAGAAAATACTCCAAGTAAAGTGCAAATCCCTCTAATTTTTACTTAAGTACAGTACCTGAGTAAATGTACTTAGTTACTGTCTGACACTGCAAACAAAGCCAACACATTTATAAGATCTGATGTACTTTAAAACTATAGGTCCAAACTTAATTAGATGGTTGATCTGTTGTTCACATTGCTTTCTGAAGTGTACAAAAAAGTGTTTTAAATGTACTATAAACATTTTATCTTTTGACATAAGAGTTTCAAATATCAGAACATGCAACATTTAAGGATTTAAAAGCTGTCAATAATGCCTAATATATGTAGCATTGTTTATCCCTAAGTCTAACGTAGGAGTCTTGGTGCACAGTGTTTGTGAGGAGAAATCAGTCCAGTAAAATATTCCTGAAATCTGAAAGATAGAATAGAAAAGAATACAATAGAAGCCTTTATTGTCATTATATTACCATGAATACAATAAAATTGTGCCCTTTCCAGTGGTGCTTAAAAATCACATAATGTAGTCACAGAAAAGGTTCTTACATTTCATTACAGCTGGTTATTTATGCTGTAAGAAACTGTGAGTTTTACTCACCCCCTGATTCAAAGCATAGTTTGTGTTGGCAGTATAAACTAAAGCAAATTCAATGAAACTGCACAGCAGTACGGCATTGAGCGTGTAGGCTCATGTGTTCGGAATGTGCAACTTTTTTATAATGCAACTTTGCAAGTGGCGTGTTGTGTTTGAGGTTTTGTATAGTTCCATTTTAATTTTTCTGAATGTCGCTTTTTCCTCTCCAGCTGCTGCTCGACCTTTGCCTGTCACCTTCCACCGAGGTAAAGTTTTCATTTTAAATCACGTGACTTGAAGCTTTTAAAAATATTTGCAGCTTCCAGCAATTAGACTTGGGAAAATATCAGGAAGACTCAATGGAATAGAAGCCCTTTTCGAGGGTTTCCATCAGTAATTCCAAGCGTGGCACCTAAAAGGTGCAGGAAGTAATATTGAGTCTCAAGTCATGTTATTAAACTGATATTGATCCTGCTGCAGCTTTTGACATGGTTCATGACCCAGCGGTTGCTCTGGAGACACTGCTATCATTAGGGTTCCAACGTGTGTTGACAAGTGGCTGTGACACCTCTGCATTAGAGGGACTCCCTGTCATTAAACGGCTCATTGATCAAGTATGTATAAACTATATGTGTGCATACATATTTCCATTCAGGCAGATGAAAATGGCACAGTTATTTATCTGTGCTAGGTAAATGGCATGTGTCTCTCCCGTTTCACCACACTCTCCACCTTTTCTTCCACTCAACAGGCTAAAGGGAGAATAACCATCTTGCCAGGTTAGTACTTTAACTTTTCTCTTGTATGCGGTTTATATTTATTTTTCTCTTTATTTAGCATTTTTTTAATACAGGAGGGGGTATTACAGAGAGGAACCTGCAGAGAATTTTAGAGGGTTCGGGCGCTCAAGAGTTCCACTGCTCAGCTCGCTCCACCAAGGATTCAGCCATGAAATTCAGGTTTGTTTAAATCCAGGCTCAATTCATTTAAAAGCTGAGAGGTGGGATCCCATGATTGCATACATTACAAAATGTCCTGCCACTATAAGGAATTAAACAATAAAGCATTTTTATTTTTTGCTGTGTGTCTGACAATGTTTCCGTGCGCAGAAACACCTGTGTGACAATGGGAGCTACTTTCTCGGCACCTGAGTACGGCCTGAAGGTGGCAGATGTGAGCAAAGTCCGCACTCTTAATGCAATAGCCAAAAATACCTTGTGAATGGGTACTGGCTAATCATGACCGACTGCAAAACAGAGACTTCAAATGTGATCCTGATTAATCATATGAATATGTCATCATTTATTTTCACTGAACCTCACAATAAGTAGATATTTCAGAATTGCCACAGAGTGCTGTTTTTCTCATTTTTTAAATCACTGATAAAACAGTCTTTGTAAAGTTAGAGCTCAGGGACAAAGCCCTGCAAGTTTGTGGACTGGAAAATGCAGTCTGTCTGCATACCTGTATGTGACCTCAGAAGTGGTGTAATAAAACACACTAGATTGCAAAATGAAATTAAAAATTTAAATAACAGTATGTTTTCCAGTTGCCATAGAGTTGACCTGTATTTATTTACAGCACTCCCTTTTTACATTGGAAAATACTCTATTTTTTTTCAAGGACAGAAACTCTGTGACTTATTTGTTTGCTCAGAATTTAATTAAAGTCTGAAATCAATTCAACAATTCAGTGTACTTTTCCTTCATGGTTGTCCAATGTCTCTTACAATTAAAACCAATCTCTTGTAATTTTTCATGTAAGAAATTGGCCGTACTAATGCAGAGCCAGGCTTCATTTACTCTAGTTTTAATTGTTGTTAATGAAGTTTAAGAGGTTAGAGAGTCATGTGACTATCTTCATGTTCACTGATTTCTAACCAGGCTGAATGAATCTGGTCTTTAAAATGGTGATTTAAATCTTACAGTGAAAACTGACCTCACAAGCAGCATTCTGGCTGTACCCAAGTGACAAATGTGAGCGAGTCGGTGAACCTGTGATGTCATTAAGTGAAGGAGCAGATCAATAGACAGTCAATGGGTCACTGTCATGGCATGAGATTATGTCACATCAGTGTAAACGGTTTTATACCCTGATTTGATCCTCATGTGTTTACAACTACTCAATCAACTACAAAGGTCGATTCACCTTGTCTGGGGGGGCAGTAACAGGTTAACTTTCAGCATAAGACACTGTTTCAGTAAGCAGGTTTGCTGAGTCATCTGGATGACCCCAGAACCCCTTCAAAACTGGAGCTTTACGCTATCCAGTTACTTCAATAAACCTACTTTTTAGAAAAGGCCGGGGTCAGCTGTAATAGCATATAATTCTATCATGTCTTATGTCTGACAGCATTGTGGTTCAATATGATTGATGAACTGTTCCTGATGGGATGATTTGTCTTGGTCTCATTACGTTGAAGCGCAGTTTTATACATTGATTTAATTCTCTTCTAAATGAACGTGACAGACACCTAAATATTCACTTTTGTAATAAATCTGTTTGACTTAACTATAACTATAAAATGTGGAGTCTCTGTAAGGTATGTATCCACCTTTGGTGTGTGTTCAGAGAGCAGAAGCAAGCAGATATAGTTGAGTTGGATGTTTAATATTTGAGTTTATTTATGCGCAGAGATTGCCCAGCTCAGACATTTGTATTTGTTACCGCAGTATACCCTACAATATATATTTTATGTATGAGAGTAGGCAAATTGTCTCACCTATTTATTTTATTATCTCTGGCTATAACTATGAAAGGGCATATTTCTCAGAGCCCAACATGGTGTATCCAAATGGCTTGTTTTGTTATGTTAGCTATCCACGATTAACCATGTCATCTCTAACCATAGCCACTCTGTGTTTCCTTTTTTGTTTGGCTTTTTTCTTTAAAGTGACCTTTGCCTCTTCTATGTTAATGTTGCACCTCAGACTGGATAGGAAACAGTTTTCAGTTAAATATTTATACACATCCCTAGTTTTAAATTACTCTCAGTTGTTGTCCGTTACAAGCAGCAAATATTTATTTTTGCCATTTTTTCAAATACAAAATGACAACATTTTTCTGCTCAACCTTAGCCTCTCTTTCATCTGTGTTTGTCACCCCCCTCATCATAGTTTCTCCCAGCCTCAGCCCGTGTTAAGTAATTGCACTACACTGTCTCGCTACACTGAGCTGACGTACGTACAGGCTAATTATCAAAGAACATCATGCTCACCTTTATGCACCATAGTTAAATCAGATACAGTGCACTTTGATTACGTATGGGTTGTGTTCATGTGTCACATGGCTGTCCTTGGGGCTACACACACAATGTGTCAGCCAGCTTGTGGCCATGCGGTGTTATCAAACATGTAATGATTAACCATCACACAGACAGAGTAATCTGTTTAACTGCCATCACAGTCATTGAAAGACTTTTCACACACATTCTTAAATACATATATAATAATGCCTTTGCTAGATATTATAGAGTGCTAATCCAAGAGGGGCTAACTTGATTAACCAACTTTTGAGAAGGAAAGCTTTTTGGATTCATGAATTAAACACAATTGAAACTCATGGTCTGAATGAGACACTAGATTTGAGCCCATTCCTGTGATGTTGATTATTATGTCTATCTCTGAGGTGGGTTTTTCCTTCAGAGAAAGTTAAGATACCGAATGTCTTACCCTCCCTTTTAGGGATATATGGTAGAGGTAGGAACGTCAGACTATTTTGCCTTAAGATACTTGTGACTTACATATGTTAAAAATATATATATATATTGTGATGTTTGTTGATCTGTTTGGATAATTATCACATTCTTGCCGTTTATATTCTAATACTTTGTATAAGATGCTGATTTTATAGATGTATATACATGAGAAAGGTGTCATGGAAAAAATTGATTGTGCTGGTCACATGACCTGCACAGAGTCTTGCACACCATGCATCGATCCATCCATCTTCATCCGCTTATCCGGGATCTCACTTTAAGTGTTTTTGTAATTTCACTGTGTGAGCCTGAAGAAGCAATGGGCGAAACGTGTTGCTCACAATAAAGGTAGTAAAGTCAGATCAGTGTGTGGTAGTTTGTTTTTTGACTTTACTTATATAATAATATTTGTAGCAACGTAAATTATTACATTACTACACTACAAGTCTACCTGGGTCATGCTGAGTATCCATTTTAATCTATTGCGATTTGATCAAGTTTTATCACAATGTTTGCTCTTTGCCACTGGGATCTCTGTTTTTGTTAGTTGTTTGATCAGAACTTCAACAAAAAAATGCCGTTGATCAAGTGTTTCCCTCTCTTCCCATGCAGACTGACTCACGCAAACACACCAGCAGCAGTCCTCTTTGTTTCCGTGCTTTGTGTTGGTATGTCTGGTAGTAATTTACCTCTGGAGCAGTCTTTAAAAAAATAGCCCAACATCAGCATGGCACAGTAGCAAGTTGTTTTTTCTTGGACTCCAACTAGAGTGAGCTTATCCTTTGTTTGAATTTCTAGAGGACACAAACAAGGAAAGTAAATCTATACTCCATGTCTCTTTGACTTGAATCTCTTGTGTATGTGAACTGTGTATTTTGGTAGTGGAGCCCTCCTGCTGATCAGAATAGGAAACAGACAGAGAGGGGGGAAAAGCTAAGCAGCCCTTCCCTCTCCCAGAATACCCACCAGTTAATTTTTCACAAACATTCTGCAAGATTTCCAAATAACACTACAGCACCTGCAGCAACCTCGTTTGAATGAAGGACCGTCTGAAACTAATCTGATGTTACTTGAGTTCTGAAAAATTGGTCTAGAAAGAGTGAAAGCATGCAGAGAAGTGGAAAAACAACAGGAAAAGGGGTCTAATGGCCCACACCCTCCACTTCCCTAAACACATTCCCTTTTTTGGTGGGCTGTCCCCCTAACACCAAGAAAAACGGCTCTCACTTTTTTTCCCTCTTACATGAAGGCATCTGCCTGAAATGGTGAACTTTAGACACACGTGAGTGTTGAGGAGTGTCTGTGGGCTGATGTTAGGCTGGATTTGAATGACTTTGACAACGTTTATTGAGTTTTCTCATTTACACATCAGGAGGACTGCATGTGTGTGCTTCTTGTAGACATCAATCGAGTCACAGTTGGCTGTTACAGCGGAGGGCGACCTTTAAGATTTTCTGCCTGAAAAGAAAGAAATCAAGTTAAGAATTAATCCATCCATCCAGTCATCTAAGGTCGACTGAAGCCATCGGTGTGGGCCATGTGTGCCGCAGCACTGGAGGAGTACTGTGGGTCCATCTTCTGGGTAAGTTCAAAAGCCAGGGTTAATGTAGCTGAAGGGAGACAAAGTGGGGTTGAGGGAAATGGCTTTATTGTGGCATTAGTTGACAGTGTATACTCTTAAGATGAAAAACTCTGAATCATGTGTAAACTTTAACACACACACATATACATGTGATCAATAACATGTCACTAAATTCACTTAAATGTAATGAGAGAATTATGGAAGATGGATGCAAGAAAACCTTTACATTGTAATACAATTCAATACCTCTGAGCCTTTTTTTTATTTAAAGTACTGTTTTTTCTGTGTTCGAGACATGTTGATTAAAATTATAAACCTCAGTGACACTCAATGAAAAAAGTTTCTTCATAAACTATTATTGCAGTAGTTCTATATTTGTGATATTTTGTACAGGCTTCATGTTATTGCGCCGGCCCCTCACAATGTGTTGTCATGAACGATATGCTGTAGCTATGAAGGTTATTATATTATTGTTATAAAAATAGTATATTGTGTGAAAAGGATATCATGTTCAAACAATGTTTTATTTTGAACTTTTATCTGAAAGCACTTTATATGTTTTCACCCCTGTGCACAGTGAACTCAGTCAGGTGATTGGCCAATAATGACTGTTAAGTTAGACATGACTCAGCATGTATGACAACTGCAGCGCGGAGCTACAAATCTACATCTTCAACGTACAAGGCAAAGAGAGGCAAATTGTTTGAGCTGAAACGATGAATTTATCTGCAACTGTTTTGATGATAATCGTTTGTCAGTCATTCAAACATTCAACACACCTGCTTTTCTCTGTAATCTTTCATTATTAAACTGAATATCTTTGGGTTTTGCAATTTAGGTTTGACAAAATACATTTGAAGATGCCACCTTGGGCCTTTTCAGGCTTTTTTAAAAACTTCTTTTGACATTTTATAGACTAAACTGTTCATTCATTAATTAATGAGCATACACATAATTGCAGTAAAGTTGAGTAAAATACCTTCACGTTAATAAACACCTGACACAGCAGATGGCAAGTGCTTGAAACGCTAATTAAAGCTTTTAAAATATATTTTAAAGCTTTCAAACACCACAGCTTCTGTACTATGTCAGGGTATTTTGTCCTTATAACACATTAAACTCCTTCAGTGTTCAGCTCTTTTCACTCTACATTCCTGTTAGTCCCCATTGCTCTCTTCTCCGGAAGTGCACATTAAACATGCTGTTACAGCTGTAGGCAGGGACTTAATTAATCACACGTGAGTCACTGTTGATAACATTTCTAATCAGGGGAGGTGTGGTGTTTCCCTGCGGTGTAAAATAGAGCAAGTGCCGGGCATACATGGATGGGACATGTGTCTGCCTTTCTGAGATTAGGAGGGCAGCCCTTTTGTTGGGCTCTGACATTCAGTGACAGGGTATCCTTCGCATGACAGATTCTGTGTTTGTGTGTACGCACCTCAGAATGCTTCATATCTGAATAGAGAAGACCCAGACCTCCCAGTATGTGTAGAGCAGACGGTGCTGGTCTGGATCCCCTTGGGGTTCCTGTGGCTCTGTGCACCGCGACACCTGATGTCTCTCTTCCGGAGGACACAGGTGAATACAGGACACCTGTCTAAGCTCTACCTCTGCAAACAGGTAATGCACACAGCAATAAAAAAAGAAACAAGTAGACACACTGTTCCAGTCATAATGTGATGCTGAGAGGAGAAGAGGGAGCTGATTTTAATTACTACATACTAAATACCAGAAACAAGTAACCAATGATTAATAAATCTTGGTCCAAGAGGTCATAGATAAAGTGATTTCATTTCCTGTCTCAATAGGCTAATTTTGTTTTTTGTTTATTTAGAGATAAAAATTGGACCACCTGCCTCTTAAGCTCCATGTGGTGTCATAAAATCATCTTGTACATGTACACTTCAGCAGATGAATGCAAAAACATCTCATGTGTCAAATCATCTAGTGTCAAACTCTGCACATACATCATTCTGCAGAGTGAACCAGCAAATAAACAAAGAGTGAATATTTTTTTTTTACCAGTCTGTCTTTTCTCCCCTCAGCTTGTAGTGTCAATGTTGCTCATGACGGCCATAGCAGCCCTGGCAGTCACATTAGGAGAAGATTATGGTCCAAGCAAAGACCCACCTTCAACAGTGAAACATCCTGCTGTATACTACGCAAACCCTGTCCTGTACACTGTCACATGGGTAAATATAGCAGGTTTCACATTTATATGTTGGTGCTCATGTAAAGATGACATGTTTTCTATGTACTGACATGTCTTCTTTGTTAGATCCTTCTGCTGTTGTGCCAAGAAGGAGTGAGGCGGAGGGAGGGAGCAGTAGACTCCACCACCCTCTTCGTCTTCTGGTTGCTCCTTGTTCTGTGCGACGTCTTCCCTTTCCAGACCTTCCTACGAGAGGCACTCAAGCTGGTATGAGCCAAGGAGACGTTAGATCAAGTTGGGAGCAAAGCATTAAGCTGGAAGAAAACTGGAATCATTACTCGATTACCCCCGATTTAAGCTCTTTATTTATCAGCAATTCACCATTGACTGTTGCATCTCCTTCACCCATCTCCTGCATCATCTTTCTTACACTCATCTTTTGACCATCAGGGAGAGATCACTGATGTCCCTCGTTTCTGCCTTTTCTACATTTCCTTTGGGCTGGAGTTGATTGCTCTCATTCTCTCTGCTGTGGCTGACATCCCTCTGGAAGCCAAGGAGCTTGTAAGAAAGGTACCTAAGCACCCAGAGGGAGGCATTTTAAAAAATATATTTTTGTTTTGATACTGCAAAATTCATAATAATGAAACAAATATAATACTCTGAACCTTCATCACCTCAGCCATCTGTGTGTTATTTGCCTTTCATTGTTTTTATCCACAGAATCCAGAGGCAGGTGCAGCGTTTTTGAGCAGAATCACTTTCAACTGGTTTAACAGGTAAATTAAAAGTTGCCACAGAGTCCCAGCAAACGCCCACTAATGTTCGCCACAATGTTCCAAACTTTCCATGCCTCTGCAGTATGGTGCTGAAGGGGTACAAGCAGCCCCTGGTTCAGGAGGACATGTGGGAGCTAAGTGAGGCAGATGGCACTGCTTACATCAACCAACGCTTCCAGCATTTCATGGAATCGGATTTGGGAGCAGCTCGGGTCCGGTTCCAAAACAGGTTGAAGAAGAAATGTGTTGAGAGGGGAGACAAAGCCCAGGAAGAGCCCTTTCAAAATGGCCTTTCTAATGGTCTGGGGAAAGGCGTCAGTCAGGATGTGCTTATGATGGTAAGAATGTGCAGAGAAATATACTTAACACGTACATGTACAACACATTTTCTTGCATTACAAATTGATTTTATTTTAAGTAGTGCTATTGATTATCTGTCAGGTTCCCCAGATTTATTCTTGTTAAAAATAGAGAATATCAATCTTTGCTTAAAGGCAATGTTTAAACAATATTTTTCTTCAGGGGGAAAAGGGAAAGAAAGAAGATGAAAAGAAGAAGGAGAAAAAGAAGGAGGAAGAATATCCCAATTCATGGATGATTACCACCATTTACAAGACCTTTAAAGGGATTCTGATTGAATCGGCCTTCTTCAAACTTCTGCAGGACCTGCTGTCTTTTGCTAGTCCTCAACTCCTGAAGTGAGTGAAGTTAAGTAAAGTCAAATAAAATTGTCTCTTAAGCAGCTAAGCGGAACACAAACCCTGAACCTGATAAGTCACTCTCAACGTCAACAAAGTTTATTTTTACTACTTCACTTTGTCAGTATTCAGTACAATCATTAACTCAAGGTCAGTAAACACGATTATACACAGGTGGATGTTGAACTGTGGCGAAGAAAGCCACATGGAATTCAGGATAAGAAATTAGCATTTCTCACCTCAACACAGAGCACAAGATTGAATTAATTGTTTTACCTTCCTATTACTTCATCAGTTGTTAAATATTAAATTAATCTTGATTATGATAATTGATTAATTGCTCTGAGTAATTTTTTAATTAAAAAACAGTCAAAAGTCAATGTAAATAATTTAATGTAAATATTTTGTTTTCATTCCTCCCCTATGACCGCAAACTGAATCTTTAAGTTTAAACACTGATCCAAATGTTTTACCATTTTCTGATATTTTATAAGTCAATTTATAAACAACTTATTGATTAATTGAGAATGATAATAACTTTCAGTTGCAGCCCTGGCCTCAACATCATTTGAGGCAATTCATTAGATTCACAGGTTTGTTTGTATGTTCTTTGTTCACATATGAAGTAGTAGGCCCACTCCCCAACACCTGTAAACAGACTTTGATATGTAAAATCAGTGGAGTTCCCCTTAACAAATAACTATTCACAACTTATTTGTTAGTTTAAACATAACTTCATAACCAGGGTCTGATGAGGGAGGGTAAATGGTGAAGGAAGAAAAAAAGTTAATAAGACGCAAAATGAAGGAAAGGGTAATAATAGATTCTGGAAATAACTTAATTGCAAGGGTTGAGCTGCCCCATTAATTAAGTTTTTTTTTCTTTACATAGGTTGATGATCTCCTACACTCAGGACACATCCAGGTATACCTGGGAAGGGTATCTGTATGCAGTGCTACTGCTAGTGGTGGCCATTCTGCAGTCTCTGTTCCTGCAGCAGTACTTCCAGCGGTGCTTTGTGCTGGGGATGAAGGTTCGCACTGCCATCATGGCTGCCGTGTACAAAAAGGTAAAAACACGAGTGACATCACAATTAAATTGTCTAACTTGACGTCAGACTGTGTTTAAAAAAAGAAAACCATTTACCCTGCCAGTTCATGTCAAAAGAAATAAATTACTGCTTGCAGTATTTGCTCACTCACCCAAGAGACTTGGCTGATATAATTTTTTTCAGTGACATAATTGTCACTGAAAAAAGTAACATTTTCTGCGTGGGCTCAATGTCTCAGTCACACTTGTATCCTACAAGCTAAATTAAAAAAGGCAGTGAGGGAGATTTTCCTTCATTAGGGTAATATCACACTGGTTTCCCCAGGTCAGGTTAGAATCATTTACTGAGCTGAAGTAAGCCAAAGGTGACAGCTTCTGTCTCTTCTCTCTGTCTGATGTTTCACTGACTGACCCAAGGTCAAGATTATCTTTATTTATTTTCAGTACAGACAGACTGACTAGCTCACTTCAGAATATTATGTGTGTGACCTCAAGCTCCCAATGTAAGAGGAAAAGCATTTTAATCCTGGCATCCAGTAGGATGACTGTTGAAGAATTGTTGTGAGCCAGGTCTTGTGTGAAGAAGGAGTTTCCGAGACTGATTGAGACTTAACATAGCATGGTTTCTTGAGCCTGGCCGAGGGCATACAGTGCCAGCACACAACATGTGAACACATCAAATGCCAACACCAAAATCTTATGTTTCTCTCTTCCCTCTAGTGACTGTAGGATTTTTCTCAGGTCATCTTCAATTCATCAACAAATCTATCTATTGTTTAGACTCCAATGCTACATTACATTTGAATCTATTACTATCCATGAGCTGTACTCTAATCTGTGGAGCCTGTAAGTTCATGAGAGAAACTTGTCTTACCTTTTCCTGTTACATTAATTAAGCCCTGTAAGAAATATCACTACCACAAATTTAGGCTAATTAAGAATGACCTTGTATGGGATAAATATTGTGCACCAAAATGGATTCTTCAGATTGTGGTGTTGGCTAGGCATTGTGTTCACACACTGTATGCTAATGCTATGATCTCCCTGGCTAGGCTTTAATTAACAATGCTGCAATGTAAGTCATCTTGAGTTTCCTGAGATCTCCTTCTAAGGGTCAACACGGTAACCAGAATTTTCATAAAAGATAATAGCTGTGCCACCAAGAGCCGGCCGCATTTGCAGGAAGTTTAAGAAAAATAATTAGGTTTTTGTTGTCTCTGTATCTTTCATCATTTAGAATAATTGCAACTCTCGCCAAATTGTCCTCCCCTTACTTCCTCCTCATCTCCATCTCTCCCTACAATCCCTTCTTCATCCCTTTTTCAAGGCATTGGTGGTGTCTAATGAGGCTCGTAAAGAGTCAACAGTTGGGGAAACGGTGAACCTGATGTCAGCAGATGCCCAGCGCTTCAATGATGTGACCAACTTCATCCACTTGCTTTGGTCCTGCCCTCTGCAAATCATCCTGTCCATTGTTTTCCTGTGGCTTGAGTTAGGACCTTCTGTGCTGGCAGGACTGGCAGTCATGGTGCTCATGGTGCCAGTCAATGGACTGCTAGCCACCAAGGCCCGGAACTTCCAGGTCAGCAGAAATGCACACACATACAGGATGGTTGTTACGCCTTTAGAATATAGTGCACTGTACAGAGCAATAGACTTCCATTTTTAGTTTTAAGTGAATTACAGCCTAAAATACTTATGTCTTATAAGTAATATTGAATTAAAACACCAGTGACATTAGAAATATGGTGCATTAAATAGGAACACAATGCACCAGGACTGACATATTGAACAAAGGTTAAGGTAGTGAAATGTTAGCAAACTCCCGGTACAGTCTCCTTCAAAAAGTGCAAAGATAAAAACACTACAAAAAATGTAATATTAGTGGTGGCACGGTAGCACACCTGGTAGAACATGCACCATGTATCAAGGCCAAATCCACTGCAGCGGCCTGGGCCCTTTGCTGCATGTCATCTTCTCTATCTCCCTTGCCTTCCCTTCTCTACTGTCATTGTCAAATAAAGCTTTTAAAAATTATACTTTTTTTTTTACGTCTGATATATTGGAAGGGTCACAGGGCGTTTAGAGCGCTTCACTCTGACAGTTCATCTCATATTCCATTCTTTGTTAACATTTTTTCCTGTTATCATTCTCTACTTGGCCTTGAATTATGAGCAGTCTCTATAGATTCCATTGGACTTGTGCTGAAATGCTCTGGTATATTTTAACTCCCCTTAAGAAACAGCATCAAGAGTGAAGCTTTATCAACTCTTGACTCTATTTAAACAACACAAACAATTACTGAAACCACAGAGTCTGAGAAGCCTCGAGGAAAACAGGAAAAAAACAGGAAAACAGGGAAAAAAAACTGATGCAGCTGATCCATCTGATGCAGTCCGCATCAGATGTTTTTTTTCCTGTATATTCTGTTGAAAATTAACAGTGCGCTACATCCTTGCTGATTTATATGGTCTCTTTTTCAGATAGAGAACATGAAGTTTAAAGACAAGAGGCTGAAAATCATGAACGAAATACTTAACGGGATTAAGGTGAGTGCACTTATTCATTTATTTCATAGTTAATAGTCCACTGTCAAAGACAGCCTAATTGGTGTGACCAACTATTGTGTAAAAATAGTTCGGGGGGCTAAGTGAGGACTTCCTCCGATGAAAGGCTTTTATGTCTCAGGAAAAAGCTGAAATTTTAATCCTGCAGTGCTTTCTTTTAAACTGCACCCACCACCTGTGGTTTATTTATACTAACATAAAAGGTATGAATGCTATACCCCACCCCTTCCTTTTCCGTGTCTCACACAATGCCCTCTACTCCCTCCTCCCTCCACTTAATTTTTTGCCTTGCACCAGATTCTGAAGCTGTATGCATGGGAGCCATCCTTCCAGGCGCAGGTGGAAGACATTCGGGGCCAAGAACTGCATGTCATGAGGAAGTTTGCCTACCTGACGTCTGTCTCCACCTTCATCTTCAGTTGTGCTCCAGCTCTGGTAAGTGTTTGCTTCAGTTTTTTGGCACGTGAAAAGAAACTGTTTAGGAGTCTGGAGGTACGGGTTTTAATAGACCAATAGTGTCTCCCCGAGGGCAACAGAGTGAATGAGTGGGATGAGTCCTCGATTATGTCTGTGGCCCGATGAAGACATCGGATTATACATATGTCAGTGAGAGAGGAAAGCACTCGCATATGCTTCATATAAGAAGCAGTAGGTCAAGGATGGTCTTTTATTTCGTTTTTGCAGGTTTCTCTGGCCACATTTGCAGTGTTTGTAGGGGTGAGCCCGAGCAATGTGTTGACTGCTGAGAAAGCTTTCACTTCCATCTCTCTTTTCAACATCCTCCGATTTCCCCTGGCCATGCTGCCCATGCTCATCGCTGCCATTGTGCAAGTAAGGGAACTACAACACACAGTACATGCACACATGACAAACCTATACTAAAAGCCCACTAACCTTGTTTTTTGACACTTCAGACGACCGTGTCTAGGAAGCGCCTGGAGAAGTTTCTGGGAGGTGAAGACCTTGAAAGTGACATTGTGCGCCATGACACCAGTTTCAGTATGTTCACCATCAGCATTTACACCTGTTCCACTGCTGAGCAGTGAAGCTTATTCATCTGTTTGCTGGTACATGCAAAGTACATTTGTCCTTTCTGTCCATCTGTTTCCATCTAGACTCTGCTGTTAGCATATGTGATGGTTCCTTTGCTTGGGAAAAAGAAGCTGAGCCTCTGCTGAAAAAGTATGTTTGATATATAACTTACACATTTGGATATTTTGCCACAATGCTGTCATGGTTTGGGGTTTTTGTTTTATATTTCCTGTTTTGTGGTGATGTCTATTGTTCATATCTTTTAACTGCACCCGCTCTGCCTCCGGTCTTATCCCTTGAGTTCAGCTACCCTACGAGCACTGTTGATCATGAAAAACATTGTATTTGTGCCTATTTTACAATACTGAACATATGTATTCTGTTGATGTTTGCCAGTGTGTCCTTGGATATCAAGCCAGGTCGACTGGTAGCAGTAGTGGGAGCTGTGGGCTCAGGAAAGTCCTCTCTCATGTCAGCCCTCCTGGGAGAGATGCACAGCATCAAAGGCTTTATCAACATTCTGGTGACACCTAATTTCTGTCTTCACATCTGTCTAACTATAGTTAGTGTTTAGCCAAGTACATAATGTGTTAGGTTGTTGTTCCACAGCAGTAATAAAGGAATATTTCTTTCACTTCAGAGCACAAAAAGTGATTCAAGAGCTCTTTTCTTAGAACTGCAAGCCCTTGCATTCCATAAATCCAACTGACCAATCTTTTGAGAAAGTTTTGTGCTAGAATGTTTTTACTGCAAATAAACAGCACAGCAGTTAAGTTCACCTTAGAGACTGCTGCATACAGTGTAGAAGTCTACAGGACAAAGGTGCTCAAAGAACCAGTTGATCCATATGGAACATGGAATAGCTTGAACCTTTTTAACTCACTGAGAAAAGTCAATGCTGCTGGAGCATTGTGAGTTCAAACTGTTTTCCAATGAATTCCAATAAGGCTTTCTAACAGTTTCTATAAAAACCATAGTAGTTAAATGGAAACCTGTATGAATACCCTCTTCCAAGGCAGGGGGCTGTACAAAGGTGTGGTTACAATAAACTCTGTGTAATTTCTCTCTGTCCAGGGTTCCCTTGCCTTTGTGCCACAGCAAGCCTGGATCCAGAATGCCACTTTGAGGGATAATATCCTGTTCGGCTCTCCCCATGAGGAAAGGAGGTTCCAGGAGGTGATACAGGCCTGCGCCCTGGCCCCTGACCTGGAGCTACTGCCTGGGGGTGACCTCACTGAGATTGGGGAGAAAGTAAGATTCAAAGATTTGAGGGTTCAAGGATTTAAATATGATATGTTCTGTTGTTGTGTGTGTGTGTCTCATGCTGTGTAAACACACTCTGGATGGTCAATGAGAACATAATCATAATTGAACATTTGTCTAGGTTGGTCCCAAAACACAAAAAAAAGTGGCAAGAAATGCCCCTTATTTTGAAAGACAATCAATGTTAGTTATTGTTCAAACTGTTCTCGACTGCCACTGTTTTTGCATCCTTGAGTCCATTCACTCGAAAGCAGATTTACTTGCATTACATTGTTTTTGTACTGTTTTGATCTTCAGTCTTTTCAAATATAAAACCAACTTGCAGAGACAAATCCATGACAAAGAACATAATGTTTGGTTTTTGGAATATTAAATTTTTTCTAAAGGTTGTGATATTGTTGCATAGAAATATAGTTTTGGTACTAAACGAAAGGTTGAAAATATACATGAACATAGACGTATCTCAGTATGAACATTTAGATCTAATATTGGCAGTTTTCTCCTTCACCTCTGTCTTCAGGGCATCAACCTCTCAGGGGGTCAGAAGCAACGTGTGAGCTTGGCCCGGGCAGCTTACAGTCAGGCTGATATTTATCTATTAGATGACCCCTTGTCTGCTGTGGACTCTCATGTAGGAAAGCATCTCTTTGACAAAGTGATTGGACCCAACGGACTACTCAAAGACAGGGTTTGTGCTGAATCTACATTAATGCATTGATAAGTATTAAATGGTTCACTTCTTCAAGGAACAACAATATATTTAAATAGGTATCAAAAGAGATTAATAACATTGTGATATAATGGATCTGAATTATTCCATAGACATGCTGGTATTCTAATAAAATTGTTTACTGCTTAAAGTGAATTGTGATTTCACAGCTGACACCAAGTGTTATCTGTACAGACTCGTATATTGGTGACTCATGGAGTAAGTTTCCTGCCATACGTAGATGAAATAGTGGTCTTGGTGGATGGAGTGGTTTCTGAGGTTGGAACTTACAACAGCCTTCGTGCCAGCAAAGGAGCCTTTTCTGAATTTCTAGACACATACGCCAAAGAACAAAGTAATCGGACCCATTCAGATTCAGGTAATTTCACCTTTTTTGCACTATGGATGGAAGCTGCACCAAATACTGACCTGTTGTGGCACAATCAATCAATGTGGCTGATGTCTGCATATGGGTTACAATGTGATTATGAACTATACACAGTATGGAATTATTTAGATGTATACGCAGCAATGACACTTTTTCATATTTATATAAAGAAATGTGTCTTTTTGTTATGATTTATCTCAATTTCCTAAATGTACTGTGTGAGTGTACTGTTTTCCACATTTGTAAGACACCATGTATAATATGTGACCACATACAGATCTTTGCCAGGACATTGCAGATGTAGAGCTCATCCCTGAAAGAGAGGACACTCAACCTGACTCTCCTTTGGAGGATACGGTTTCTGTCACACTGAAGAGAGAGAGTAGCATCCGCCGCAGCCAACGCAAGGGCAGGTTAGAGCAAGGTGAAGTGGTGGGTGACAAAATGGAGAAATGTGTTTGAGTGAGGATTATGTGGGGGTGCTGGGCTTCTTGTAGGTCACATGAGAAAGTCACCACTATTACACACATTCAAAATGCTGTTTCATATAGTATTCCTTGTCTTCATGCATAGCATGCAAGAACAAAATTTTAATCTCCCACTAAGTATTTTTTGTCTTTCTGTCATCTTTTTTGTCTTTCTATCTAGTGTCAGACTCAGAAAGACTAGTTCCATACGAAAATTAGAAGATGTTGATCAATCAAAGAAAGGCCAGAGGCTAATAGAGAAGGAAACAATGGAAACAGGACAGGTAATCTAAGTTCTTGGTCTGCCTAAATACCTTTTTTATTTACAACACAAATTACACAAAATTAGAACATTTTCTTGAGCCTTTTTTCTTTTCTATTCAGGTGAAGTTTTCAGTGTACATCCAGTACATGCGTGCCATAGGCTGGGGATATGCTGCCATGGTCTTCCTGTTTTACTTCACGCAGAATATTGCTTTCATCGGTCAGAACCTGTGGCTGAGTGACTGGACCAATGATGCAGTGGAGTACTACAACATAACATACCCTAACTGGAAGAGGGACACCAGGGTGGGAGTGTTTGGAGCTCTGGGAGTGGCTCAGGGTAACTGAACCAAACTCATTATAATCTGTTTTATTTAGCAGATATTTTCAGAATCATGTCAGTTAGCTTCAAAGCTGAAGTTAAGTTTATTTCTCATAGTGACAGTAAACCCGGTCTCTCCTTTTTTATGGTTGTTTTACAGAAATCGATATTAGGGCTGCAACTAATGATTTCTTTCATTGTTGATTAATTTATGGCTTATTTTCTCGATTAGTTGTTTTGTCTATAAAATGTCAGAAAATGGTCGTCTAACATATTGTTTTAAAAGAATAGTTTGTGAATACATTTATTCACTTTTTTTGGCTTAATCAGAATCAGCCTTATTTGCCAGGTATGTGTACACATAAGAGGAATTTGACTGTAGATTGCTCACGATGTGCTTACTTATACAATAATACAATGATAAAATCAAACACAGGCTACATAGCGAACACATATATACACACTGTAAACAAAGACAACAACAATATAGACAGTAGTGCAATGAGCAGAGTGCAAAGGATGCAGGAGTGAATTATTATTACTATTATTATTATGTACATGTCAGAGGTGGATGTGATATACAGGTGCACATACACATATATGCATACATGTACACATTGCGATGGAGCATAGTGCAAAGGATGCTGTAATAAGTATTATGTGCAGGTGTTATGTACTTGAGGTATGTGGATTTGATATACGATATATACAATATTAAATATAACAATATTAACAGTATGAACAGCTTTGAAATAGACAATGATGAATAAATAACAAGTGTTTGGCTACGTAAATAGAGCCAGAAGGTTATCAGCTCAGCTTATGCCACATAACTTTACCTAACACATCGAGAGTGGAATAAATCTTCTTATCTAACTCACACCAAGAAAGCGAATAAGCATGTTTTCTATAATTACATCAAAACATTTTTTTAATTCTAGTCGCCTTGAAAGAAAAAAGCATTTGCTAAGGACCTATATTTGTCTTATGTTTTTTAGCAATTGACTGTAATTGACATACCATTGAGAGATTGTTTAGCAAAAAGCAGAACCTGGTGTCTTGTAGAAGTGCAGAGGATTTCATATTTAACAGTGAACAGGACAAAAGAATAGATGATAGCACTAAACCTCAGGGAACATCAGAATAGAAGACCTTGAAGTGAGGAGGTGCTGCTGCCATGTTAGCAAAAACCTCTCAAACTGTTGACAGCTAGCCTACTTTTGTCGAATTTTGAGGCTTGTCACTAGAGGTGAACTTCCGTGCTTTTCCCCCAAGATTCTAGGTTCATGTTGAAGCCATGATTGAATCGCCCATGCTGACAGGCATTGTAATAGTAATATTGCAGCTGTCTTTGTTTCATTGTGATGATAGCACCAGTTGCTCTGACATACACACTCCAACTGCTATTTCGCAAACTACTTTTTGGAGACCTTGCAGACTAAATCAATTTTCTGTCCAGTCGATTTCTTTTTAAATATAATGTGCTCTCTTTGACTACATCCCTCTAGACAGTACATGATTTTGGAGCCAAGCCGTACATGTAGATGTTTCTTATTATCTGTTTTTTTTTTACAGTGTGGGAATGTTTAATCATGTTAATATTTGTAACAGCATCTTACTGTAATGTCTTTTTGTTTCTTTTTTGAAGATGAAGTTTCTTTTTTGAAGATCAATATATATATATATATATATATTATAATTGAAGATACACAACTAAACAAATGGATTAATTAACATTTAATAGCAACTGATGGATCTTTGGTCAAGAAGAAATATACTACCACTGCTACAGTATCACTACTAATAATAATACTGAAGGTCCAACAGGTTTTGCTCCTGAATACCTCATGTGTGCTTGCCTGCAGATGTGGTTTGGTTTTATCCATCCTCTTGTCAGATGAGGGAATAAAGAATGTGAATGATTGAATGTCACAAAGCCATAATTGGCTTACCGTCCTTTCTGTCTTGGCTGTTAGCCTAAGTACTTTTTTGTTGACAGTTATCTGACAACAGAAAGAAGTTGTGAGCCAAGCTAAGAATTATCTGTAGTTCTTGAAATCCTCTCTAAAGCACGCTTTATTCACCTCTTGGATTTTTATGATGGAACTATTATTGCTAATCAGCTCAGGATCTTTCCTGACATGGTGCTCATTTTAGTATATGTAACTTATTAGCCTACAGGTGAATACAGAAGTGTAAAGAGCACTTAAGGTCTTAAATGTGGGGGCCTATATTCTTTTCAGTTTAAGATGAGAAAGTAATAAAAGCATGCATTTATTTTTATGACTTTCCTGACTAGTAATGGACATTTTTTTTTTTGTAATTAGAGAAAAGTGCACTTGAGTCTTAAGTTTGTACTTTTCAGCAAACTTTTGAGCAAAATGGATTTCACTGGGTGAAGGTGTAGTTATTTATTTTAGAAACTCTCTCCTTTTATGGCAGGCATCTTTGTGTTCCTTGGTACACTGCTCATGGCCAATGCTTCTGTCGCTGCATCTCGCATCCTGCATACGAGGCTGCTTAACAACATACTGCGAGTTCCAATGGTGTTCTTTGACACTACGCCCATTGGAAGGGTGGTCAACCGATTTGCAAAGGTAGGATTTATAACTAACATTTCCTATTTGTTCCTAATTTTCTTGCTTTCTGAGGTTCTGATATGTAGTGCATTCTTAAGAGGGATCCCGAGTCTGCAGGTATTAATGAAAAACAGAGATCCATTAAGATTAGATTGTTTTAATCCGTTCTCTTAAAGCACTTTTCCTAATTTTCCCATAACTGTTTCTAAAGGACATTTTCACAGTGGACGAAGCTATTCCACAGTCCCTCCGCTCCTGGCTCATGTGTCTGCTGGGCGTACTGGGGACACTGTTTGTCATTTGTCTAGCCACTCCTTTTTTCACCATCATCATCATCCCTCTGGCCCTGGTCTACTACTTTGTACAGGTAAGTTTGCCAAAACAGTTGAATACTTGTAAAGTACTTATAAGAGGTTGAAGGAAAAAAATATTAGTTTCTTAAAAACTAAGAAAGGAATGCAAACAGTGAAAATATGAGAGAAAGGCTTGTGGCTTTTTAAAATAGAACCCAATGAAACCCTCCACTGTCGTGTCTGTCTCTCTCTCTCTCTCTCTACCCCTAGCGCTTCTATGTAGCGTCTTCAAGACAGCTGCGTCGACTGGACTCAGTGTCTCGCTCTCCTATATACTCACACTTTAGTGAAACGGTTTCGGGTTTGTCAGTGATAAGAGCCTACGGCCATCAAGAAAGGTTTCTAAAACACAACGAAATAACTATTGATGAAAATCTCAAGAGTGTCTACCCATGGATAGTGTCAAACAGGTCAGACACAAATCATCAACACATCCGAGCGTGTTCTTTTTCTAATAGGGTTTTCAGTTTGTTAATGATGAATCCTGTTTGTGTGTGTTTGATCACTCTGCAGATGGCTGGCTATCCGTCTGGAGTTCCTCGGAAACCTGGTTGTGTTTTTCGCTTCTCTGTTTGCCGTCATTTCCAGAAAGTCTCTGAACAGTGGCCTGGTTGGCATGTCTATATCCTACGCCCTTAATGTCAGTGACTGATACACACACTCTACAGTCGTAATAATGATATATGGTATAATAATTCTAACAACAAAACCCATTCCTCTCTCCTATTGGGGCTTTGCAGGTAACCCAGACCCTCAACTGGCTGGTGAGGATGACCTCAGACCTGGAGACTAATATTGTAGCCGTGGAGAGAGTGAGTGAATACTCTGAGCTTGAGAATGAGGTATGTTGAAGTGAAAGCTATTCTCTGCATTCTAAAACCACTACAAAAGACCAAACCACTGTATCAAATTCCCACCATTTCCTTGAATTGGATTTGCACTTGACATTATTTTTCCTTTGATTCCTTTCATTTTTCTTTAATAAATGTGATGACCTTTCACATGTTCTACGTTTGGTACAGAGGCTTATAGAGACTTTTAGTGTCTTGAGAAGGTGTCATTTTGCCATTTAATGTGTTTTCCTTTCATATCAGGAATAGACAGATGTGTCATAGCTTACCTTAGCAATTTCTTTCTACAGGCTAAGTGGGTAACTGACACTCGGCCTCCAGAGAAGTGGCCCACTGCAGGAAGGCTACAGTTTGAAAACTACATGGTCCGTTACAGACCTGGATTAGACCTGGTGCTGCATGGAATCACCTGTGCCATCGACAGCACTGAGAAGGTCTGTGTGTATGTCTATACCTGGCGGTGTGTGTATGATCAAATATATCTTAAATGGACTGCCAAATAGATAAATCCCATGTCAATAGTATTGTTCTAGTATGCAGCTAATATGGAATATCAGACATGTAAATAGATGACTATAGATATAATAATAATAAAAACATAACACTTCTGTTTAGTTATGCTGTTTGTATTTTGCAATCAGTTGTCACATGCTCATACTGTACATGACTAGTAACATTAAATCTACAAAACCTGTAAAATCAATCAACAAGAGGTTTGACACTGTGGCAAATTTGTACCTTTTTTGAAGTCAATTTTAGCACTAACCTACAAACTCAAAAGGACTGTTTATATTGCAGTGTCTTTATGATGGTGAAGCCAATGGTCTAAAAGAAAATGACCTACATTTGAATTTATTTTCAGTCCCATCTCATTTTGTGCCTTTCATCTTTGCCAGGCAATATTGATGGTTTGTTTACTCTAGTCTGATCTCAGATTTTTCTTTACAGCAGGCTTGACTGAAGTGGCCACGTTTATTTTTACCTGGATTTTCTGTTGATGAACCTAGAATCTTTCATCATTTGGGTTTTTTCTATATTTGCAGTGTGCACACAGGCTCACTATAACCCCTATATAGGTGCTTTATATACAGTGACCCTGAGGGTCAAAACACAACATTTCACAAAACACAACAAGATTTCAGAAAATACGACATTTCACAAAACACGTCGACATTTCAGATTACGGAAAAGGTGGGACAACTTGTTTGTGATTGGACAGAACCCTGATAGGAAGTCCCTGGCAACAGTTCAGTGTACTTTTCTGTGTTCTACTCTCAGCAATGTCTTTGAACAAATTTTAAACTGAGGTTGAAAGGATGGAAGAGGGGATTGAAATCATAAGGGAACATTTTGTAATGTTGTGTTCAAACCCTCAGAACCAATATAGCGACGACCAATGATAGGTAATTCCTCAGATGTGTTTTGACTTATACTCTTTGACTTAAACATAAAATTCATCCCGGTTCAAAACACACTTCAGTGTTTGGACAGCTGGTTTAACTTTCACAAACTCAGTGTAGCACACATAGCCATGTGACAAAGCTTCAAATTACTGCTTTAAATTTCCAGTTTTGTAGAATACAAATACACACTTTTTACATCCAGAAATAGACGATTTTTGACTAGAGGATATAAAACATATAAAATGATGTGTCTGCCATTATGTTAAGTTACCCTAAATGATGTCTCTCACTGCATCCAGATTGGTATAGTGGGCCGCACGGGAGCTGGGAAATCAAGCCTGACCAACTGCCTGTTTAGAATTATTGAAGCTGCTGAAGGTCGTATCCTCATTGATGATATAGATATTTCCACAGTAGGCCTGCATGACCTCAGAAACAGGCTCACGATCATACCGCAGGTATACACATAAACATTATAACTCTAATCCACGCACAGCATTCAGTTTTTAATGGTACACTGACCTATTCAACCGTATGCGGGCAGGATCCCGTGCTGTTCTCCGGGACTCTGAGGATGAACCTGGATCCATTTGACAAATTCAGTGATGAGGACCTCTGGAGAGCGCTGGAGCTCTCCCATCTGAAGGACTATGTAGCGGGGCTGCAGGAAGGATTACAACATGAAGTCTCAGAGGGGGGAGAGAACCTCAGGTGGGTTAACAATAAATGTTACTCTTCCACAAGATACAGCAAATGAGAACTTCTGAATACTATTACTTGCTCTGAGTGTGAACCAGTTTACTTTCAGTTGGTCATAAAAATACGGTACACAAACATTCCTCCTAAATGCATCGTAAATGTCCTCTCCAATATTCTCTATTCCTTTATTTGTTTTCTATTGCATTTAGTATTAATTGCTTCTGTATTTCCCCCTTTCCCCTTAGGTACAGTACTCATATAAATAAATTTAAGTCTAATCTGAGTAGTGCAAATCGTACCAGAGCAAACACACCAAGACATATTGAAATCATAATTAGTACTCAAGGCTGGGCTGGACTGGCATTTTTGGCCCAGACTGACCCTGGACAATCGGTCGAATACCCCCCCACCAGCAAATCCTTGTGGGCCACTTAAACATGACGACTGTACTATTCCCCCAAACTAGTACAAAGCTGAGTAGTAAGTGCAGTGGACAAGTGGATCAGTTCAAGTGGACTAGTGTACTCACTCACGCTTGACTGACTACTTCGGGATCAGAGGTGGCTGTGGAGTACACAATATCCATACTCAAGTAGTCTACAGCTTCCTGTTCTTCCCTGTCTCTCACCTCCACTGCTTCCTCAACAACCTGCTCTGACAATGACATAGGGAGAGATTATTAGAAATAATTAGGTGGAGTATTAACAAGATTTGAAATGCAGATCCAGAATTCTTGCAATTCCCTGACAAAGATGTGCAAAAGGCTGTATAATTTCAACAATACCATACTGGTAATGACCGATGGTTATTCAGTTAATGCATTGAGCTGTTCAATGTTTTTTCACTGGAAACTCACCATCTATTCAGTTCATGCAGATTTCAAGTATCCAAATATTGATGATGATCAATAAATCACCTTTCTGTTTTTCATTTAATGTTCAGAGAGGAGTAATAGACCTGTGTATAGGCAATGAAATCAAATGTGTGCTTGCTTAGTTGGGGAGTCTGAACTACAGTTGACCTCTCTGCATGTGCCTTCCGCGTGAACGTGCATGCTTAGTGGACAGCAGCACTAAACAGTTTGAACATACTGTAGGTGGAGAAAGGTCTGGAGTAGGCTACATGTTGGCCTACCCACAAATAACAGGAATCCATACCATGTATATCATAATAGTTACCTCATACCTGTAAATAAACATAAGACAACTTTGTTGCCTGCTCTTGGAAATATATTTGGAAGTGTTTTTTAAGCAAGAAATGATGACTTATGTAAATTTGTGGTTTATTGTCATCTCTGTGCTCCAAAAACACTATTTTTAGCATGTTATTCTCTTGCTAGTGTTGGGCAGAGGCAGCTGCTGTGTCTGGCCCGGGCACTGCTGAGGAAGTCTCGGATCTTAATCCTGGATGAGGCCACAGCAGCTGTTGACCTGGAGACAGATGACTTGATTCAGAATACCATCCGCAAAGAGTTTTCACACTGCACTGTCCTCACCATCGCCCACCGCCTGAAAAGTGTTATGGACAGCTCAAGGTGAGTTAAGCTGGGCGTATTCACTGTATGATTTGAGCCAGTTTTGATTTACGTACTTGTACAGCAGGAATTAAATAACATTTCTAAAATCGCACTGTGTATGCCTAGGGTCCTATATAGCGTCCTATAAAATACTTTGACGAGTTGTCTCAGCACTCATTTCACTCCTGTCAATGGCAACTTTCTTTCTTCCTGCTCTAGTTTTGTTCTGCGCATGGTGTGGAACCCACAAAAACTCAAAAAACATTTATAAGAGTGTTATTTGACAAAATAATCTTTACTCAAGGTCCACTTGAAGCAATAACTAGGAGGCAATGTATTTAAAGCTTTGAGCTCTCCCTCATGCCACCTGCAGATTAATATTAAATATTTTCCTTTTTTGCAAGCTTATATTATGTTGTGTCATAATTTAAAATAAAAACATTAAATCTTAAAATAATGCAGACAGCAATGACAATAGTTTTAACTTTTTAATTCTGCAGTACATTATGAGAGTGAACAGGATGCACATGTTGGGACTGATCTTAGAGGAATCCTGTATATGCAGTTGTTCTCAACAACACCTGTACTGGAGCTCACCAGAGTAGAACATTTAGGAAAAAATGTCCTACTCATCTATTCTCCTGCATATTCCTTTATCCCAGCAAGCATTTTTAAAAAGGCTGGGAAAAATAGGAAGCTGTTTGCCAGTCTGTTGCAGGGCTTCCCACAACATTCACACCTTAAATGAAACTCTAATATAATATAATCCTTATCTGAAATAAAAAGCATTCTCTACCTTCTATTCAAACAGATGATGGATGGTCATATAAATGTGTACACATCCATCTCCTTTACATTAGAGCAGGAAGTTTGTCTTCCTACGCCAGCATTGATGACGTGTACACTATTCAGCAGGTTTCTATTTCTGACTGTGTTTCTCCTCCACAGGATAATGGTGCTTGATGCTGGTAAAATAGTGGAATTTGATTCTCCTAGCAACCTCCTATCAAAACAAGGCCATTTTTTTGCCATGGCAAAGGATGCTGGGATAACACTGGAAGACATTACAGCTCTCTGATTTTGCACTAATAATTTTGATTTGATACATGACATTTGTTGTTTGATTTAAAAAGCTGGAATGTGCATGGATATAAATAAATATTGTAATATTTGTATTTATAGGAAGAAATATAAAGAAATCATATTCTGTATGCAAATCATTTTATATGGGGAAAAGTAAATATTCTTAAATACTGCTCAATTGTTGCATAAATTGTTTGTATAAACTTCTGTTTCAACAAGGGGTCTTAAAAGGAATAGTTTGACATTTTAGGATATAATCAAATTTTATGACGAAGAGTCAATTGAGAAGATGGATACCACTGTCATGCTGTTCAGTAAAACAACGATATAATGCGTCCATAATACATTATAACAACTGTTATAATCACTTACAAACATGCATTAGGCGCTATAGCAAAGTTCATAAATCATTATGACCTTTAGATTTAATGTTTTATAATTAATAGTTATACTATTTTATACCACTGTGCGCCAAAAATCCCTGACCATGTTCCATAGTACATTATAACCATTTACTCTGCCTCGTTATAAATACACTTTAGTCACAATTTATAATTAGTAATATAAAATGAAATAATAGCTTATAGTAATGTTTAATGTGATATAGCATGTCTTTGTTTGTTTTAAGTTAAGTGTTACAGGTGTACAGGTGGACATAATACCACATGAACTAATTATAAGAACTTATAACAAGTATTTGTTTGCTTTTAGTAAAGTGACACATTTTGTGCCGGAAAATTTTTACCTTATGAACAATCAGTATGAATTTTGAACAGTTTAGCACAAAACCACAAGTTAATTACATCAAGGAAACTCATTCTCACTGGTTTCAAGCTAAACTGGTGTCCTGTACACATATTTAAATTATATTTCAGTTACCAGAGGAGTCTGACATCTGATTATTAAAGGAAAGACGCTGGTGACCACGGAGGAGCTGAGGCTAGTAAAGTAAATTAGGTATATAAACTAGCGCACCAAGATGGATCGCCGCCCTCTGAATTGTAATCTGATTGAATCGAGGTGCCAAGAGATTCTCATCCCTACTGCCCAAACATAATTCTCATTCAGTTACTATAAAATGGTCTTTAAAAAGTTTGACAATTGTCCACTGCATCTGTTAGGGCCTGTCCATAGGTTCGCCATTCATGTGTGACAACATCTAAGCCAATGTGTTCTCATCTCAATGAGAATGAATTTCCTTGATTTAATTAAGTTGTGTTTTTGTGCCCCTGTGATTGACTGGCGACCTGTCCAGGGTGTACCCCGCCTTTCGCCCGATATCAGCTGGGATTGAATCCAGCCCCCCGCGACCCTGTAGGCAGGATAAGTGGTTGACGATGTATGGATGTATGGATGGATGGATGGATGGTGTTTTTGTGCAAAACAGCAAAATGTTCAAAATTCATACTGATTGTTCATAAAGTGAAGAAACATAAATAAAAGCTTTTTTCCTGCGCAAAATGTGTGTCACTTTACTCAAAGCAAACAAATGCGTGTTATAAGTTCTTATAATTAATTCATGTAGTATGTCCACTTGTAATATATTATGCAGGGATGGATGTTTTAACACTTTCTTAAAACAAAGACATCCTATATAACATTAAACATTACTATAAGCTATTATTCCATTTTATATCACTAATTATAAATTGTAACTAAAGTGTATTTATAACGAGGCAGAGTACATGGTTATAATGTACTACGGAACATGGTCGGAGATTCTTGGTCCACAGTGGTATAAAATGGTATAACTATTAATTATAAAACATTAAATCAAAAGGAACTTACAGCGCCTAATGACTTATGAACTTACAGCGCCTAATGCATGTTTGTAAGTGATTATAACAATTGTTATGTCCTATGGAAGCATTATATCATGTCATAAATATATGCATAAGTCATTATAGTGATGATTTTCATGGAAAGTGTTACCAACAATTGATATGAAACATGTTAATTAGTGAGCTTTAGAAGGCTGGTAAGCAGATTTGTTTACTTTCTGGCAGAGCCAGGCCAGCTGTTTCTCCCTGTTACCAGTCTTTATCGTAAGCTAACTTAACCGGCTGCTGGCTGAAACTTCATATTCAGCATAAACATATGAGAGTGGTATTGATCTACTCATTTAATAGTGATTCCTCATCTTTGGCCACATAAAGCATCCTAAATGCCTGTGATTCAGACGTGTGTTTATTTCTGCTCTCACAATCCATTTGGGTTTTTGATTAAGGCTAGGGTTAGTCTCAATAGAATACATTCAGGTCAATAAGTGACAAAAACAAGGTTATGAGTGTTTCTGTGGCAGCAGTGTGTCCAGTGCATTTCTAATCCGCTCACTAGTAATATCAGGTGCACATTTACATCTGCATGAAATATCCAGAAGCAATGCTGATTGTGGAAAGGGTCACTATGTTTCACTCAGTAATTTTATTGCTCATTTATATTTTCAACTCACTGTCAGACTGTCTTGAATATTATAGCAGCTGCACTGACTTGGGATTTTTTTATTCGCCACTGTTGGGAGGGAGATGGATTAGGTGATGGAGAGACAATGAGAGAGTGAGAGTTACAGACAGAGGGAGAGAGTCAGAGAGGGAAGGAGGGAGACAAACAAGGAGGTTTTTCTTGCTCATGAAGAGAGCTGCTTGGCTTCATCGTGCATTTTTGCCCCTAGAAGGTAAGTCTACATTTATTGATCTTATACACCTTCAAATTAAGTGTAAGTAATAAGTCTATTATATGTAAGTGTACAATAATGGCTTGCAAACAATTATCTTGATTTTGCAACCGGCTATACTGGCAGTGTAACAGGTTATACAGTGTGTGCATGTCCAATTTGAATTAGACCTGTCCTAAATAATTAAAATGAAAGGTTGACAGATGTATCTTGTTACAGTGCACTCTGCATGTTGTGCCCTATAATTAGTCATTTATATGCCTCTAGATTTGACTCCAACTGTGTTGATGATTTGTTCACAAAAGGTGGCATAATTTGTGCAACAGGTCAACTGATTTATCCCTCTCCTTTTCTTCTCACGGGAGGTCTGTCTCTTATAAAATCTCCGTGTAGTATGGGAGAGCACAGCAGGTGCTCCTCTTAGCTATTTCTGGAACTGCTAAATTGTGCACACCAAATCTATGCAACACCATGAAAAACATAGGTATTCCAGCACTCATTTAAAAACAGGCTTAGTTACTCATTTAAAAACAATGTCTGAAAATCATCAGTCATCCAGGTCATAGTTACGGTGGTCAGTTCTGAACTGAAGAAGCCTCTTGGATGAGAAGTGAAACGTCTGCCCTTGATTTAACCCTCCTTAGAATGACATCTGATCTGAATGTTTGCTATGTCCAACATAATTGTCAGTTAATCAGTTTAATGTATTCTAACATAGTGGAGGAACCTAATTAATAGTAAACCCATTATTTTTATTATACGTAACCCAGCTGAGTTATGGAATTTTATCTTTTTCTCTATAATGTCTTTCTAGTTCTCAATCAGCTGCCTCACCATGAACCACTCAGGGAAGATTTCCTTCCTCTTCAGCTGCAATGTCAGCCCAAGTGAGATGCCACAGCTCGACATAAGTGTCACCAAAAGTGAGCCGCTGACAATTGCTATCCCCATGACCATCTTCTACAGCATCATCTTCTTCTTCGGAGTATGAAAATTCATTTATTGGACACACTTGACACACAAGCCAATTCTGTCAAAGTGGTATGCGTATAGCATTAATAATATGCTGACACTGTAGACCACTAAATGCCATCTCCTCACACTCTGCAGGTCTTATTCAATGGTGTGAGCATACTGACCCTCCTCATGGATGCTCATATGCGAGTCAGTGCCATTCGTTTCTACCTTCTCAGCCTGGTCATATCAGGTACGCACTACCATGCGCCTTATGGAAGGCCAGGAGTAACAATATTAAATGGAAATCATTCAAGGAAAATTAAATTAAATTTAATACTTACTTAAATTATAATCTAATAAAACAATTTCATGTTTTGAAAACACATAATTTCTGCTAAACTGTGTAAAAAAAAAGTGTCAAATGGACATTTAATTGTCAGTTGCATTTTCAGATTGAAATTCCAGTTTCCTACTGAATGTTTTCAGGCTTGTTTCCTGATATGTATTAATGTTATACAGTGGATTTACTGAATTGGTATCAACAGGTCCCAATTATGGCAACTGCTTTTCATATTCTGTTTCATTATAAAGATGGTCATGTTGTACTTTGGAGTACACTGAATAATAATTCTTTATTATATCTAAATTTATTTTTTCATACATAATTTCAATTTAATATTGTAAGCCCTGGACTTCGGCAGTTCCTTTTTAAACTCCACAGCTACGTACATTGTATTGCCTACTTCAAGCAACCATCCTCAATTCAAAACGTTCTAAATTACCTTCATCTCCCTCTTTTAAAATTTTAGACATTCTGCAGCTGTCAACTATTCCGGTAACTTTGTATCGGTATTACTGGGAGAGCTACCCATGGCGTCTGGGCCAAGCCGTATGCAAGGTCTACTTTATGGTCCGCCAAGTGTACTGTGCCACCACAAGCTGGGTTATTGTGACCTTCACCACTGAGCGCTATGCAGCCATTTGCCACACTATGTGGTCTGTCTCCAGCCTGAAGGTTGAGTACTTGCAGAAAATAAATATACTACATGTTTCTTGTTCATACTCATTCTTTCTTCTTCTTACTCTAATTCTTTCAACATAAACTGCTTAACATATCGCAATCTCAGTCCCGGCTGTTCTCATCTGCAGCCCCATAATGGTGGAATAAGCTACCAGATGCCATCAGAGCAGGGGCAACCCTCTTAACTTCAAGAAGCTCTTGAAAACTCATTTCTTCAACCTGGTCAGATAGAAATAGCAGAATGGGTTTCTTTTACTTCTGCTATATTTGCATCCCAGAATGAAATGTAAAAAAAAATAAGGATAAGGAAAGTGGCCCATACACAGAAGGCCAATCTTTTGAAATGCAAAAGACACATAGTGAAGAAAATGTAATAAAATACAATGTGTAAAATTGCATCCCATATTAAGCATTTCATAAAACTATGTGAACTGGAAATTCCTACCATCTCTCTGTCCTTTCCAACAGAAGTCTCGTTTGCCGTGCCTTCTTTTAGTATGGATCATTTCTCTGGTCTCAGCAGTACCCTTTGCTCTAGTCTATGACCAGACTCGTGCCTGCATCCTGGACTACAAAGCCACTACGAGAGAAGATGCCTTCCATGTCTCCACAATGTGTGAGATGATAGAGCCTGATCCTGCACACATCTACAAAGGAGCTTTGCTCCTGAGAGCGGGGTTCTTCTTTCTGGTGAGATATGTGCTGTTGAACAGATTGTATATGCTTACCTGCATCAAACACAGGCACTCTACATGCCTCTCCAACTACAGGTCCCACTGGTCGCCATCTTCACACTTTATCTGCTCATCCTGCTCTACCTGAGGAGAAATGGACGTCAAAGGAGAAACATGGGTCTCATGCGGCTGGATCCAGAAGGAAGACGAGATGTCCAGTGTCATCAGAATGGAAAGCTACTTTTAAATGAAAAGCGGGCTCTAAAACTCATGGGTGAGCCCCAGAACAATGATGAATGAATGGTTGTTTAGGTCTTGTGGTGTAATAGTAAATCTCTAGAGTGCTTTGATGTATCTCAGTCTGATGAAGACCTTATGAAGGTTAAGTGGCAGCTCACTCCAGGAAGTGAGACACTGACTTTTTATTCACATGTCCATGCAAAGTAGTGGATGCTGGAATCTCAACATTTAGTTTTAGCCAATGTTTCCTGGCCAATTAGATAGCAGCAGAGAAGCTGGACACTATATGAGGTGTTGTTGATGGTTACCTCATCATACACTGTCAGGATCTGACCTGCATTTTTGAGGCCTGGCATTTAGACAATATATTAAATGCAAACGTATTGCTTAACCATGTTGATGTCTTTCAAGCAATGCAATTCTGCTATTAAAATAATCTCTGTTTTTTCTTCCAGGTGCAGTTGTAGTAGCCTTTTTTGTTTGCAACTTTCCAGACATTGCATCATCATTGATGCAGGTCTATGTGGTAGTGTGGTCAGATACCGTCCTTTCAGTATACACAATCCTGAAAACGTACTTGTCCCTTCCACTGTGGTATATCAATGGTGCTCTGGACCCGCTGCTTTTCTGTATTTCGTCACACACATTTCGCAGGGCATGCTGGAGAACACTGGGTAGGCTCAGGCCTCACTGCTACTGGAAGCATAGGGGCATGTCTTGGCTGCGGCAGAGAAGTTCTACTGAAGAAGCAAGCACACCACCCAGAGAGATGATTGATGGTAAATGCTATGGAGAGAAGATGGACAAAAGGAGAAATGAAGTCACGAACAAATCAAATCAGAGGGATGGAGGTAGCACTGATGAAAGCCCCTTTCAACAACAAGACTCTAAATTGTGAGTGTTTAAATTTTTAACACGATTATAGACTGAACACATTCATGACTTTGGGATACAAAAATTAAATACATATTTTTCCAAAAAAATCTGCTTTTCCCCCCTTAATTGCTGCAAGGGCATCTCAGAGAAATCTAGCTCATGTCATATGTTATCTACGGAAGCCCTAAGCAGCCATCCATTCAAATATTTTTCTTACTCCGTTTCGATAATGAAAATGAAATAATTATCTCGAGATCTCGAGATGAAGAATGTGTTTTTTACGTGATAACGGGATAATTTACTCGTGACCTCGTGATAACAAACCAGTTGTTTAACACAGGGGTCGGCAGAAACGTTTCATGATAGTAATTTCAGATTTCAGATTGGTATTCAGTGTGACCGGTTACCTCAGTTGGTAGAGCACAGCACTCACAGTCAAAGGGTTCTGCGTTTGATCCTTACTTAAGACCATTTTTTTTGTTTTATCTTTTTATAATCCTCTTCAACAAAGTTGTTATGAAGAGACTGTTTCAAATTGCTCACAATAAAGCATGTACTGGACTGTGTGCGTCCCGGTGATTGGTCCACATCCATCAACCTATGGACTTTTCATTTCCCCATCATTCACAGGCAGAGGAAATTCCTGCTTCTCAATCAGGGAAATCCATTCGAGGTGCGAACTATGATGGAGCCAGGGAGAGCTTTCCCCTTAATAAGACATGAACTCCCAAAGCATGCCGATTCCTGTATTAAATTTTTGTTATCTTGAGATCTCAAGATAATTATTCCCTTGTCAGGGGAAAACAACATTTGTTATCTCGAGGTAATTCTCCCGTAATCATGGGAAAACAGAGTGAAAAATATTTGAATGGATGGCCGCCTAGGGCTTCCGTAGTTTTCAGTAATTTTTTGTAAATATTGTTTACTGTGTCTACAGAATATGTGGAATTTACCTGTATTGTGATGCCAACATTTATGTTCTCATGTAGCTTTTGTCTAGCTAGAAATATATGATTAGTGTTTAAAAACTTATATTATTGTGACAGATGTGAAGACATTTATTGTAGCAATGCAATTTTTTTGTATGAGATATCATATATCCCACATTTCTAGAAATGTGGTCCTAGCTACTGCTTTAGCTCAATGTACAACTGTGCAAAAGATTACTTGATGAGATGTGGTAGTGTGTATTACTATGTTAAGTTTGAAATATGTATTCTTCAAAAGTGTTATTCAGGTGCAGCGCTCATATACGCACGTACTGTGACATACATTTTGCAATGTAGAGAACACAGAGAAGGGACAAAATGGTCAGATTAAAGAAGACTGAGGGTTTGTACATTACTAATCCATGCATTAGCCTGTCACAGTGTCAAATGATGGGTTAGCACCCTGAATGATTCACAGAGGAGTTGCTTACTGAGAGTGTTAATCACAATCGTGCTTTATTGTATTCTAGCCTAAAACACTATTTGGGGCTGATGTAGCTAAACCACATTTTTGAACCAAACTGATTTGTCTGTAAGTTTCATGATTTACAGTATGTGACAGAAGTATATTTTATACCTTTGTGAGTGTGATATAAATGCATATTTCTGCCATATATGAATTTGGCATTGAGTGGAGTGGAGTAGAAAAGTATTTGAGTTGTCAAGACAACCAGCCACAGGAGACATGATGACTTAGCTGAGACCAGCTATCAACACATTACTCAAGGGTTCCTGATGATATGTAAAGTAGATACCCCATTAATGAGCACAGCCTGTGTCAATTGTCAATTCGTATTACTACTGCACCTTTTCTATTGCTCATTAGAGTTATAGGCTCCCTTAGATCCCTGCTGAATCTTTACTGACTCTTGAGTTACTCACAAACACAAAACATAGCGATGTTTGATTTGATTAGGATTTTAATTTATTTAGGTTAAATAATAAAACATATATGTCAAAAACACATACATGTGTATTTGAACCCAGAGGATGGCACAATAAAGTCTTAATAACCAGATTTCCATTGTGGTCCTTGTCGAAAAACAAAACATTTCGTTGTTTAAAGATTTAATCTTAAAAAATTAAATAATCCCATACAATATCTAGTTTTATTTCACAATGTTTCACTATACACTGTTCTCAGAAAAGCACAAACCAGGACCACACACCATGCAAATAAGCAGAAAACCACTGTCATAAAAACATAAAAATAGTATTGATTCATTTTTATGTTGTTAAGCACACCAACTCCTTGAACTTCCATTTCCCTTAAATTCCTCCTTAGGGAGTTTCAAAGTTAAAACATAACATGTGTTACCATATTGTAGGACAGTGCTTCATTGACGCTACATCACACTTACACTGAGTGATTGAAAGCCAATATGTTTTAAGGCAGCACTGCAGCATTACATCACATAAAAAATACTTACAGTAGTTGTCTTGTGCATAATTTTCTACACTTTTCCTGTAATTCAGCATATATTTGGGCTCTCCACTAGAATTTACTGTGAAGTTCTGGGGATTTGAACAAAGCTTGACTACACAGCAATGACTAACAACTGCAGGTTGAAGAGGTTAACCACAACTGCCTATTAAATGGTGATGCACTTGCCTTGGATCAGTGGAAGACTGAGGTTGGCACACTCCTGTAGACTGATAGTAGACCTTAACTGGTAATGGCTCTAAGGGTCTCACCGTCTTTGTTTTGGGGTACACATTATTCCAAACTTATTGTGAGCCAAACAACGCCATCTCCTGGAGATTTTTTTTATGTCTATGCCCTCTCTAGGCAAAAAACACCATGTCCAAGAAGAAGATTCCTATTGGTGGAATAACACTATAAAGGGCCTTTTGATGCCAAAATGCTTCTGTGTTTTAAGGTCTAACATGACCATGCCATAAAAATAAGCCATTTTAATTGTTAAAAAGAGATTGCCTTTGAGTTGGATTTGCTTTTATAGTATCCAACCATGGCTTCAGTAAGTCCACAATCCTCCATGTCTCCATCCATGTCATCTTCTGTGATACAACACACACAAAAACATTATAACACGTTATTGGCCAATATATGTAAAACACACACACGTACACACTTTTGTGGAACAGAAGCCGAGAACCATCAGAAAAATGGCAGAGTTAAGCATAACTCTATGAACGCTGCTAGCTAAACCAGACAGGGTGGGAAAAAATTAGTTGCACTACCCAAGTCTGCAGGGAGAATTAGTTCATACGTGTACCAGCTTGACAAAACCATAGACTGTGTAAAAGAAGTGGACATATTCACTGTGATGTCCCCCATTAGGAAAGTGTTTGCTGACATAATAAATAAAGTGAGAAGTAGGGTAATTTTTTCATAGACTCCAATGCAGTCTGATTTCTTTTGCAACCAGTGGAGTCATCCCTGCTGGCCATTAAAATAATGCAGATTTAAGGCACTTCTACATTGGCTTAACTTTTCAGACACAGAGGTTGTCACCTGAGACATTTTCACTGTCTTAGGTGCCATTTCATGTCCGGGAATGCAATGAGGGATGAACCTGTTGCTATCAACAATGATTTTGTACATTTTAAATTAGAGCAGCAATGATTAATTTAATTATGGATTAGTTGGCAACTATTAAATGAGGAGTTTAAAGGAGTTCATTGCACTAAAAATACATTGTATAAAGTGTGGTCTAGCTGTAAGTAATGTACAATCCAGTACCAAAATATTTAATGAAAGATTTGTTGATTGGATGTATTATTAGGTGGTTGCACAGTGGCCAGTACCATCATTGACCAGTGATCATCAGAATTCCTTTTGTGTATACAGCTAATCAACCTCCACACAGGAACTCTGAGAAGGTCAGTTGGAGGCATATAAGAAGTGCACAAAAAAGCTGCTCTAATAGACTTTTTTATATTAACAAAAGATCAAATGACTTATTATTATATCAAAGGGGTTTCTCATAATAACAGACCCACAAGGAATGAACACCCATCTCTACAGTTCCAATGGTCAGGATACATTTCCATTCAGGGACCTGCACAGACATTTTGTTGGGCAGGGCTCAAGTGAAAAAAACAGCACTTCTCAAAATTATTTATGATTTTTTTGACAAAACGTTATTTTTACTAATAATTTGTTTATTTTTGACAAGGCAGTAAACCCTTTTAATTATTTTGGTCTTATTGGATTACATAACACTTTTCATTGTTACTTGGTTTCACATTTGAGGGAGGGTTATCTGTATCATGTAAAGGCAGGACACGTTTTCATATAGGCTAGTGGTCAATTTTGAGATTTTGGTCTATTTTGCTTTTGTCTTCTTTGACTCATGGAACAATACATGGAAAGAAAACTTCCAAAATACACATTTAGATGGAGTTTGTTTTAAGCCTACCTTTCACCGGTTTGCATTAGTAGATTTCTTCTAAATGAACTAAAACAATCTAATCTGCATTTTTAAACATAACATTTCAAGGGGAAAGAGTCTTGATGTAATTCATTTACTGAGGAAGCTCTGTGGTGACATGCTTTAGTTTTCTTTATCCTATTCACCTGCAGTGCCTTACCTAACGCCTAATTTGCATATCAATGTGGCGATCCTGATTACATTATTAGACACGAATTTTACTGTATTCACCTGTTGTGTCTACATTAAGTAGGCTACAGTAACATTAGCCTGTATGACCAACCATGATAAATTGCCTTAGCTTGACTTTAGCTAACTTATTACATTAGCTCAGCTCATGAGTCATACATATTAGTAAGACTTATACTTGCCTTTTGTCTTTTTGCGAATTAGCTGTAAACTCGAGGCACTGGGAGTTTAGTCTTTTGTTCATCACCACTCACCTCCACACAAGCCAAGAAAAACACTGCTGGGAGGGGCTGCTGCCTGTCTGCGTGTGTGTGCGCTGCTGCGGGGAGACGCGGAGCGAGCGAGAGGGAGAGAGAGAGCATCGGAACTCCACAGTCTCATCTCCTGACCTGATATTTTTTATTCAGTAAATATATTTATTTGACAGGAAAGCTGTGCACAAACAGGAATATATATACTGTATATAAATTAATTTATATATATATATAAAAAGCATCCCAGAAAAAAGGCCACTTTCTCTTGAGGAAGAAATAGGGCAGGTGCTTGAGCCCCTTTTGATGTCTAAGTGTGCACGTGCCTGTTTCCATTTGTTTGTGACTTCATTCTATATGAATCTCTGAACAAATGTGGGAGTCAGTTCAGAGGTCTGGAACCAGGCAGGCAATTTCCCTTAGCACTAGCATTTTAGAATATTTCAGGTCATTGTTTTGGTCAGTCTCACCGCTCTTCAACCTTGTTCTCAAGAGCAGCAGGCTTTTTCCAGTGAATATGACCAACCAGCACCAAAATGCAAACAGACAAATGTTGGTGAACACAGGGGTATATTTAGCAGCTAAAGAACCAAATATTTCCATCAGGAGTTGGAGGAGACCACCCAAAAGATGAGTAAATATTGAACTTCAGGTGTCAGGTGGATAAAAACTCATCTCCAATTGATTGTTAATATCGCACTCTGTCTGCTGGACGTAAATAAGCAACTCTTTCCCAACACACCAACTGTATGATAGCCTAGAGCTGCCAAAATGGAAAAAAGAATCTATCAAAAATTAGTGAATGTAATTTCAATTTTTGTTAATTCAACTGGCTTTTGTAAAAAACTATTGAAAGTGATGAAAAGTGTATGTTTATATTATTGGTACTGGACTGTATTTGCATAGTTATGGGGCACCATGTCTAACACAACCAAAAATTAAAATATGCTTAATAAATAAATAAAGTTCCTATTAAATGCACCACAAAAACATTACAAAATAAATGTAGGCATTAATAAAATTTTACAATGATGAAATTGATATATCTCTTTTAAGTTGTGTATTATTTAACTTTTTCGTTTGAGGAAAACGATTTGGATGCTTATTTATTTATTGAGCATTTTTTTATTTCTGTATTCACTTTCGGTTGTCCCAGACACAGTCTGGAAAATAGCAGTGTTGGGCAAGCTACTTGGAAAATGTTGTGAGCTAAGCTACTAGCTACTCTACATTAAATTAAGCTTCACTACACAGAAGCTACCCCCCAGTGAAATGTAGCAAGCTAAGCTACAGCAGTGTGGCAAAAGTAGCTTAGTTACATCTAAGCTACTTTTAATTTTTTAATATTTTATAGTTAGGTCTATATTTATGTTGAACTACCATTCCACAGGAGCAATAGAAGACAGACTAAAAGCCTGCTCCAAACAGTGTGTGTGTGCACGAGAGAGAGCTAAATCAGACACACAGAAACTCTCCTACTTACTGCCATATCATTGCAGCTAAATGTATTTCCTCATGCAACAGGAGAACCACTGTTGTTTGTATAAAGTAACTTAATTATCACATTATTAATTAATTATATTTTTATTTATTTATTTATATAGTTTATGTGAATTTGTGCTCTGGCAACATTGCAGCCTGAACAACCTAAACATTCATGGCAATGGGTGAGAAAGAGAGAGATCTCTCATCTCATGGAAACAAGTTTTCTCCTCACTAGAGGACGAGGTGTCCAGGCTGGAACCTGATCCTTCTCACAAGAGGTGTTAAAAAACTATCACAATAGAAAGTAAACTCAGCCGCGCGCCTTTATTTCCCTGAAGCAAAGTCGCAGACATCAGCCCAATGATCGGTACGTGATGTCACCGTCACAAGGAAGCCCTTCTGGCTCCCTACAGCTCACCGGTCTATTTCAGCGAATCATAACGCCGTGGGCGGGGCTAAAGATGAAACAGCGGAAGATTCAAAACGAAGATGGCGGCTGAAACTGAAAAGTATCCCCAAAACAATCACAAACTGGACAGAAGGTAAGTTACCAACTTTTCGCTTAGTATGTCGTATTAATATTAACATGTTATAAAACTAAGTTTCCAGGATTACAGCTAATAAAATATCTTTGTTGTTAACTACTCAGTATTGTAACTTAACGTTACCAGACACATTACCGCGTTAGCCAACGAAGCTAACCTAGCAACAGCTTGTTACGCTAACGTTAGCTAATTAAACTGTATGTAATGTATGCCAAATAACGACCCCTTCTTAATTAACTGCTAAAGTTTATGCACCAGGTCCAAGCGTTTCCACTGTTCCTCAATACGGAACCCCCCCCGGCTTCTGTGTTTCTCTTTAACAGGGGGACAAACTGCAGTGTGTTTAATAGACATGAAAAGCCAAACTCAAGCCAGCCTGTGATCTTTAACCCAGATTTCTTTGTGGAGAGGCTGAGATATGAGTATCCACAGGCCTTCACGGATTTGGTACTTAGCAATATCACTCGACTCATAGACCTTCCAGGGGATGAGTTTTCCCAGCTCACAGGAGAGTCTGAGCTCAGGGTGCCCTCCGCCAGTGGATTTCTACGTTCCTTCAACTTCCTCAAACGAAAAGGTTAGGCAAACAGAGCTATTAGTGTGCTTAACGTTACCATCTTTGAAACGCGGTTTTACACATACATGGGTTGTGCCAAGTAATTTTATTGAGTAATATCATTAGACTATAAATGGTAAACAAAACCTAAAAGGCACCACTTCTCATTTATCCACATAACTTTACCTCATACAGTCTAATGAAGCTCATCAGGACTTTACCAAACACTTTGATTCCTCTGTGTGTGTGTGTGTATATGTGTGTATATAAATAGTTAAAAAAGTTTAAAATCTTTCGATATCAATAATTATCACAATAAGTATCAAATCTTTATATCTTTCGAGTTTAAAGGCTGATTTTTGCTCCTGAGTTAAAGTTGAAGAAACCTGATGGTTAATTGTTGTTTAAACTCTTCTTTATATTCAACACTTGAAGCCAAACAGTGGATCACTTCACAAATCTGAGGTAGACCATACAAAACATTTATGATACTCTTTGTCAACAAATATGCTTTTTTTTGTTGAATGACCAACAGTCCAAAATCTAAAGCTGTTCAGTTTATTATCACATTAGGCGAAGCAGCAAATGGTCACGGTTTAGAACCAGGAACAAGGGAATGTTTGAGATTTTTTGACTTGAACGATTAATTGATTGTCAGAATAGTTGGACAATAATTTTGTATTGACTGAATCATAAATTTATTGACAAATTGTCAGATTTATTGATAATTAAAGTAATGGTTAGTTTCATTCTCCACGTAAGCCCTCTGCAAACTATACCTGTTTTTTTTTTATTTCCAAAGTTGCCTTGTTTGTAGATTAAGTGGCTTTCTGCTGTTGTATATTTTGTAACCGGAAGCAGGTCCATGTGAATGATGAAAATTATGAAATTGACTTAAATATTGGTGTGATGAATAAATCCAATTGTGCACACAAAGAGTACAATCAGTCTTATTGTGCCATGTGATGCCTTTCAGACAAAGGAGTGATTTTTGGTGCACCGTTAACTGAAGAAGGAATATCACAGATCTTTCAGCTCATTGAATACCTGAGTAAAAGTGAGTATTATGTGATATACATGCATAACATCTACCCTGTGGAGGAGACCTTCATCCAAAGCAATGTGTGATATCATGACTACATACATTTTGCATATGTGACCTTCGAAGGAAACAAATTCTTAACCATGATAGTATTTCTGTCAGATCTATCTCGATATATCCAGTCAAATTGTTTGATCAGCCTGCATCTTAACTCTTATAAGAATTCGATTTGTTAAGCATCAGTGATACGTCTAACTCTTGACACTGGTACTTTCACTTAGTTGGAGAGCAGCAAATTAGCATGAGGTCATGGTTTATTTCTAGAAAGCGATGATGTCATTCACTGAAAGTGGACACTGGGAGCAAATGCTTGGGTCAATAATTTATCTGAAAGCACTTTGCTCCTGCTGTCTCCCTCCCTCCATTTCATTCATTTGCTCTCTCCTCACTTCTGTCTCTTTGTCTCCCTATGTCTTTTTCACTCTGCTTCATTTTTTTTTTTTGCCCCTTCCTCTTTGGCTGTCTCGCTCCATCTTTCTCTCCCACCGCTCAGACCTTCATGTGGAGGGGTTGTTCCGTGTGCCAGGCCACAGCCTAAGACAGGCAGCCCTGAGGGAGATGCTGAATGCTGGGGCAGAGATAGATCTAGAGACAGGCGACTTCCACCCTAATGATGCAGCCACGTTGCTCAAAGCCTACCTGGGAGAGCTGCCAGAGCCTCTGCTTACGCACAGACACTATCATGCTCATCTGAAGATTGGAGGTGTGTTGGTTGACTTATATACAGATCCTTGTCATAGCTCAAGATAAAATAATATTCAGGTGGAGAAAAGATAATATAATTCTGTCATCTGCTGTGTCCAGAGCTGACTCGCTTTGATGATAAAGGAGAGAAGACGAATGTGCCCGACAAGGAACGCCAGATTGAGGCATTTCAGCTCCTTTTCATGCTGCTTCCACCAGCCAACCGCAGCCTGTTGAAGCTGCTGCTGGACCTGCTGTACCACACTGCTCGCAATCAGAACATCAACAAGATGTCCGCTATCAATCTAGCCACAATGTTTGCTCCACACATCATCTGGCCCAAGAATGTAAGGACTATAGGTTATTTCTCTTCTACCTTTCAAGTATGTTATCCCACTGTATAGCATTCTTAAAGTTTGGCATATTTTCTGTATTTTTTTGTTGCAGGTGACGGCAAGTGATCTACAAGGAAACATCGAGAAACTGAATAATGGCATAGCGTTCCTCATCAGGCACTCTCAAAAACTGTTCAAGGTCAGCAGCTTTATAGCCTGTTGTTTCTGAAATTTTTCTTATTCTGCAACTGTAGTTAGGCTTACTTACACTAAATGCAACATGTTTTGTCTGTTGTTGCTTTTCTCTATCTGATCATAACAGCAAAATAATGTGTGATTTTTATCTGAGGTTGTCTGTGTTCTTCTGTCCTAAACGTTACTGTCATGTCAAAACAAAACACTGACATGTCTTTCTAATTAGAATTTGAATGTGTTAAATATACAGTGTCTGTGTCTACCACAACCATGTGGAAGTCATACTTCCTCTGTCAGTTCATTATGGGTTTTCTCTTTGCTTTGAATTAATCCTTCATGTTGTTGTTGCCAAGGTTACAAGAAATGCAAATAGGGTAAAGAGCACACAGATCACGGAATTTAAATATGAAAGCAAAATCACTTATGGCTATGTCCTGCAATCAGCAGCCTTTTAGTTTTAGTAGTTCATATATTATAGCAGGCAGTGTTTCTTTGCTAAACTGTCCATGTACCCTTTTAAGTGGAACATTGGCAGCTTTGATACACAGTGCTTTAGGGTAAGAGTGAGGTCATGCATTTCTAAATACTAATTATATGATTCTATGGTACACTAGATTCATTTTTGTGAGTCATCAGAGGAATTAATGTATGTGTTTTATTTTTCAAGGCACCTGTATATATCAAAGAATATACCCGCCTATACTTCACAGGATCAAAAAGTCTTCTATCAAAGGTGAGCATTTTCTACTTTTCTCTTTTTTTCTATGTTCATCTTAATGAAAGAAAGTGTCAGCATTGCATTACAATTTTTTATAAAGCTATTTTCAAAGCTCCCACAGTAATGTTTTTCTTTAACCTTTGAATCCAGTAACTTCAGTTTCCGTTAGTTTTAGGTACTTCATGTTATACCTTGTTGTATTGTATTATATATATATATATATATATATATATATATATATATATATATATATATATATATATATATATATATATATATATATATATATATATATATATATATATATATATATATATATATATATATATCTGTTGTATTATGTTCCGTGTGTGTCTCATAACTTTATTTCACTGTGCAGCCCTGTGTTACCTTGAAATACAGTTTAAATAACACTTCTGAAAAGTGTGTCGATGTTCAGATTTGTTGTTTGTGTAAGGTGTGATAATGTTGTTTTCATGTGTCTTGAAAAGAGTTTGTGGTTTCAGTGCGATAACAATTTAAAATATCTGGTCTCATGCTGTGTCTCACATTTCTAGGATGATTTGACGCTCTGCTCTGGGACTAATGATGGGCCCATGCCTGCTGTTACAGCTGCCTCCCCTTCTCCCTCCATGAGAACAATCAGAGGTGAGGTCAGGTCATCTGAGACTCAAAGTTATACTGAATCTGCCCTCAGAGAGCTGTACCAACAGGTCAGCCACATGCCTGAGTCTGCCAAAAAGAAGAAACTCATCAGACAGGTACGTTGTGAGGGTAAAAGACATACAGGTAAATTACTACTTGCAACGCAACACCTAAATGTGTTTTATATTTTTGTGTGTAGTTTGAAAAGCAGCCTTTGCTGACACCTTCGGCTGACTCACGGACGCCATTCAGCAGGAAACATTGGCGTTCACGCTCTTTAGGTGGAATTATCAAGGTTTGTTGACAGTAATCCTGTGGATAGCGATAGCCTTCACTTTTCAGGCTTTATGCAAGTTCGAAAATATTAAAATTCAGTGTTTTATGATAACAGAAATGCATTCAACATGTTTAAAATAAAACAACATGTTGGCTTATAAATCTTTAATACAGCACTACCCTCTAAATCAGTATCCATCTACCAGTAATGAAAATGTGTTCATGAAACAGCGGAAGGTGTTGGGAAGCCAAGTATTAACAGAGAAAGAAAACAGACGGCAGAGTCCTCAACCCAGCGATTCAGTTGATGTCCAGGGAAGGGAAAACACCACCTTTGGAGGAGTAAGTATTGCACTATTACACCTCAAAGCAAACACATTTTATGAAATAAGTCTCAGACTGACAACCTGCGGCTTGTGTAACTGAATTTCACTAATAGAAAACATCACCGCCTACTGTTTTGGTCCTGTAGACTACACCAGGTATATACTGACGCTGACAGTAAATAAACTTGGGCCAATTCAAAATGTTTGAAAATTGTGAAATGGTCTATAATGCCCTATGCTCTAATGCTGGTGATGTACATCTTAGGAGAAGTACTTAAGTGGTAATAATCTTTAAACCAACCTAATTAAAATTCACTTCTAAAACTCATCAACTAGTAGAGTAGTTTTCCTCATGATTGTGTTAAAGGAGTTTTCTGGCATTTCCAGCCGCTTGTTTGTTAACCACAGGCAAGCCTGGCCTCAGTTTGACTTATGTTGCTAATGATGCCTGATGCAAAGGAATAAAAATGTATCTTTTTTTACCTCCCTCTCCTCATCTCATCCAGGATTAATCATCTTTAAAAGAATGGTCTCTTCAAGGAAACATCAGTCTGACTGTTATGTCAGGGGTATTAAAGGATCTTAAAGGATCTTCTTGAGGCGTAAACAGTGTAATGTTTAGATTGAGTCAGCTGCCCACAAACTTAAGTTTAAGTCTTAAAGGTTAGTAAGACAGCAAAGAAATCACCAGAAGTGTCTTAAGGGACATAAAATGGACAACAATGAGGATGTTACACGCTTTATTTTACGTCAATGCAATTTACCAGTTTTCTTACCCAGTCTGCAGGAGTTTCATCTTAATTTCCTTATTTCTTGGTCAATGTTCTACAGGCTGCAAGTGATGTGTTTTTTGTGAATATTTAGCTTTATCATTGACTGAACGTGTTTATTTGCAAACCTGATTGTATTTATTTTTTATTGATCATCTTAATTTTTTCAAGAATCCAGTGCATTGGATATATTGGTAACGTGATATGCAGGCTGTTCTATTTAAAGGTTAAATTTATTTGTAAGTTGTATTACGTTTAGTTAGAATCACACGGTCATTGCAGACCGTTGAAGACTTTTATCTAAAAGGTGGTAGATTCAGAAATGTGCCTTAAAGTGATTATATCTTAACTTTGTTATGCAATTTCTATTAATTTCCTTTAAGTTCCTGATAGCTTTAAGAGTATGCTGAAATTTCTATAAAGAATTCAAGTGTCGGTGAAATAAAGGAGTGAAGAGTTACAGAGAATGGAGGGAGTGAAAGGCCACAGGACCAGCTCAGAAGCATTATAAAAACATTTTTGTTTTCACTTTAGCTCAAATCTTGGGTTTAAACGCTGTGATATTTTATACTAGAGCTACTTTGAACTAAAATCTTTTGCGTCTTAAATTTTAGTTTTTCTCAGGCCAGTTTTTATCCTTATGCAATATTGTATACAAATTGATAGCTGTGTTTGTATCTGTACAGTTTTATTGTGTATTTTTATGTTTTTTTTTTATTTGGTTAGTTCGAGTGAATCTGTTGTTTGCCTTCTATTGTGGTTGCTAACCCAGGTGTTTTTTGGTAGAGCTTGAGCCGCTGCCACTTTTAAAACCTCCTTGTTGTCTTACTCTTTCAATGCAGTTTTCAGTTCAGTGGTCACTCTGCCAAGCTGTTACCAATACTACATTATGTGATAATCGCCGCATGTTCAACATGTTCAACGACTATGTTACACTGATGATATTGATGCTACTGTGAAACTATGCAACTCACTGTAATTAAAAGACAACAAGCTACTTCCTGTAGTTATCTTTTTATTTGAATTGTCAGATTATGTGCTTTAGTGGGGTTCAGAAATAATAATCAATGTTTTTGTCTTTTTTCCACCTTTCCATAAATGACTGTATGCTCCTTTTCATTTCTTTGCGAGGGATGTTGCTGTCTGAGCTGATGCTGTTTTTTTGCAAGCCACAAGGTGATGCTGTGTAGTTGCAAATAATTAGTCAACCAGAACACCTTTGGTCCAGCATATTCTCCTTAAATCCAGTAGAAGCTGTTAATAAGCTCATATTGACATGGCTTTAACTACTCCTGTGCTGTTAAATACCCTAAATATGTGAACACTCAATATTTCATAAAGTAAAAAACTGAAATATATTAGACTGGTGTGCACACATTTGTGTTTAAATATAATATTTCCCTTAAAGCAAATGTTACTTTAAGCTTCTCTATCTCCTTTGCTTTGACCTCTTCTAACTTGAACAGTACAAGTCATAACATCCTACAACAGTCAACAAATTGTGTGTAAACTCGGTTGGCTGTGTCCATTACAGCAATAAAAAACAGAAAGAATACCGAAATTGAAACGAAACAAATGCGTCAACATGCGTCGCAAATTTACATAGATGCCAAATCAAGCAAACTTTAAATCTGTTTTAGTCTATATATGACCAACAATAAAAATATATGCCAAGAAGGCCACCAAAAGAAACATAAAACTGCTGTGTGCAGTGAATGATTTTCCCAAATTGAAAATATTCTATGCAGTTGGAGGTTGAGTGGGTGGATAGTAAAGCAGCTCTCCACAATAAGAATGTCTGTCATTATGGTGTCCATGTCAGTGCATGTTTGGTATTGTAAGTATATGTTGTAAACATCTATGAGAATGGGCTTGTTTTTTCTCATGTTCTGTAAATAAACAACAGACAGCTTCCATGATATGAATAGTATTGTTTTACAGCCAAAACTCCACAGGGGTTTGATTTAGCATTCCTTCTCCAGAATGAGCAGATGACTGTAAAATAAGTCAGACGTACTGTAATCAACTTTACATTATCTGGTGTGCGCACAAACCCACAAGCATATATATGATGAGTGGGGATGATTGTGCTTTAAATGTATGCATTGAAATGCCTTTCAGAAGGAGCCAATGCTGTCTAGAACTACAGATCGTGAAATACCAGAGCAAGCCAATGACAAATAATTTGTGTAAAAAAGGAAAAATTACTTTTTGTAGAATCTGGCATAGTTGTGTCCTTTTTTCAACCATAGAGAGTTTGAAGAATGCTGTTGTATGTACTCAATGCTGTGATTCCTTTCTATTTCCTCTATCAAGCAGATTTCATTTTTTAAAGTCAAACACACAGGAGCTAACAGATTCATTCCACTATTGAACTCCTCTATAGCCACGAGCAGCAACCAGCTTTGTGTTCATGAGAGCTTGGTTTGTTGAGTTCTAACTTTGGGTACAAGTTGTAGGGAAATATTTATCAAACTTCACAGGCTTCTGGAATACTGTGACTTTTTAAATTGGATGCTATTCCACATTAATTGCTGTTACTTCCTCCTCTTAGGTATTGGGTTTTTCAAACTCTCCTCTCCCTGACTAATTGTAAATTGCTGCCATATCCTCCCACGGCTTTGAGAGCAGCAGAATAATTCCTATTGTGTATTTGTGTGCATTCCTATCACGACTCTGAGTGGAGAGGGACGTTACCACCAGCCCCCACTACCACTAAAACACCACTGTCTCCTCTTTCATTAGCCATTCATAGAAGGAAGATCTACACTGCACTGACACTTTTACCAGGACAGGTGGTGCTTTTTTTCTGAGGTGTGTATGTGCATGTACACCTGCGTGTGCATAAATGCACATTTTCCGAGCTGATAAGCCACATAGCAGAGATGCAGACCTATTCTAGTGTTTCTGCTTGCATCACCCCTGCCTGTTTATTTTTTTCTCCTTCTGCCTTTGTTAGTTAAAGTGAATGGGGTTCTTAGGTCTATGTCATTGTGCTGATGTTTATGTTGGGAGGGAATCCACCCCACAGCAAAGTCCTCTAGAACTAGACCACAGACCAAGTGGCTCAAGCTGAGCCAACCATGGCCATTGCTGAGGTGTTTATAACTTTACGTTACTTTTAGCTTCTTAATACTGTGAGCAGTTGCCAAGCAATAAGTATGGAACAAATAACCAACTAACTGCTAATTAATGAATAGTAGTAGTTCCTGACTGACTCTGAATCAAGAATTATATGTATACAAAACAGACCCTAAAAAAACAAAAAATAGATTGCTAAAAACTCACTACGCAAATCAATCTACAAGCCAGTGTATAAGAGTTAGTCTCTAGGTATCTGTGAATCTTTACATAAGCACCTAATTAATCATTCTTGGGGGGGAGGATAAAATAATATGTGTGTGTAATAGGAAAGCAGCAAATTGTTAGTTACTGGTTTTGTGCCATTTAGCAGCTGATCCAGCGTTAATCAAGAGTGCTTCATTAAGTAGGTGTTCAGTATTCAAAGATCTGATCATTACACATTGGTCCAATAAAAATTCTGCTCCAGGGACAGAGTTGTACAAGAAGTGCTTGTTGTTGCACTTTTCCCATGGTAACTTATTTTTTCAAAGTGTCACCATATGTTTTATTGTGTGGATAACTGAACAATGCACTTTGGAGTGAACACATGAAAACAAGACGTCTGTTTCCTACCCACATCCAGAATTCTAAGTTGCTGTTTCACGAACTACATGTCAATATGCATTTGGAAAAGTTTCCTGAAAGCGACAATTACACTGTCAAAAGTGGCTAGACTCTAATATATCAGCTGTTTTGACTAAATGTCAACCTTTGCAAAACAATATTTATTAAGAATTCTTTTAAAGTAAATAATGGCCCCAAGAAGCTGCTTATCATTCAAGTTTCCCTTCTCAACACAGTCCAGTTTATGTCTTTGTGCTTTGAGTCTGCTTCAGGGAATACATGATCCTGGCATTACGAGCGGGACTGTGTGCCAATTACTCCCATAAATCCAAATAACAGAGCAGGTATGGTGGTGAGTGTAGCTATTTGTCTTCTCATTTGTATATATTAGGATATAATCTTTGTTCCATTGCCTATGCTGATCTTAAAATATAGTGTTGACTTACTTTTTATGGCTGTGGTCTGCCTTCCCAACTGATCATGAATATTTGTATGAGTGTGTGTGTGTGCTTTTCCACCCCAGTTCCCTGCTGCAGCTTCTGTCTGTGTGGCCACACTTGATCCACATGCTAAGACCCACATTTGTGGATTATTTATTCCGGCTTTTTGCCTCCGAGAACTTGAGGTGTTGATTCCTCTCTTCCCCAGTGGATTCTCCTTCGTTGCATTCTCACACACACACACACACACACACCCCCCAGCCCAGTCTCCCCACAGCCTCTCCCTTCAGGCATGGGTTATGCAGTGTCATGCAGGTTGCATCTCTCTCCAGGGGTTTGCCTGAAGGTAAACCTGAGAGAAAAGAAGGAGTGGAGTGAGTGAAAAAAAATGAAAAAGAAAGATACTTGGGAGTAGATTTGTATTGTGAATCAGAATTAGGGGAATGAAAGAGGGATCTCAAGAATGACAGTGAGTTCAGGCAGGGTTCTGGGGGGGTGTTGTGTGAGGAGGGAGAGGAGTGGGGGAGGGGAGGAGGGGTAGGGGTGGAGTCGGGGGCTCTGCTATTTGTAGATCCTTGTGATGGATGACTGGTGTGTGTGTATGTAAGAGAGAGAGAGAGAGAGAGAGACTGGCTTTTTTCTTTCTGCTCTTTCCTTATTCCCTCTCTCTTCAGGCGAGCAGAGCAGAGCGGGACTGAGTAAGAGGAGGACAGAGACGCAGACGTGTGCAGACCAGAGCACTGCAACTCCACAAAGACAAGAGAGGAGAAGAGTTTGCAAGGAGAAAATAAGAGAAAGAAAATAGCTTCTTTTTTTACATCAGCAAACTGTGGTGGATAACATACCTACATCAAAAGAAATCTAGAAGAACAAAAAGGATTTGCATTGCTTCACAGTCAAGAGGACAATATTAGCATTTCTTATAGTTTTGTTTTTTACTTATATTCATCACAAATATATAATTATTCTAGAGGACTTTTGTGCTGTAGCAGGACACTTTGTTTTTGCAGAGAGGCAAAGGAAGACAGAGAGAAGTAGGAGTTTGTTGAAGAAGAGCTGACTGCAGTGGTGGTGAATATGCCCCGTTAGAGGTAGCAGCTTTGGGGCAGGCATGGGCAGGCTGGCCGGGCAGCCACTCTGGATGTGGGTGGTGATGCTCTCTGCCCTGCTCATGGGCAATGTCAGTGCCTGCCCAGCCCTGTGTACCTGCAGTGGCACCACAGTAGACTGCCACGGACTGGGTCTCAGGACCATGCCAAGGAATATCCCCCGCAACACTGAAAGACTGTGAGTACTCTCGCTGTGTGTTTGTGTGTGACAGAGAAACTCCCTGACATTCTCCCCCTGTCTTTTCTCACCGTTTGCCTTCTGTTCTGTTTTAATGCCTGAATATATAAGTGGTGCACATGACTTTGCTAGGACTCAAAGAGAACAATAGCTCTGCCTGTAAAGCTGTGTGTGTGTGTTTTTGTCAGTCAGTCAGTCAGTCAGTCACTGGCATTCCAGTCAGGTATAAATAGGCATGAGGGACTAGACAGAGCAGGAGCAGATGTGTATCTTTCACGTGTCCATAATTTACTTATCTGCTTTGTTTATGCATGTATTAACTATACATATATTTTTTTTTTTTCTAAATCCTGAAAGCAGATGGATATATTAAAATGTTTGCCCCACTTTTTAATGTGACGTACATTTAGAGATTAAAAAGTAAAGATAAAGTTTAAATCTTAAATTGTTGTTAGACACAACCAGGTTTGCTGTTTGTTTGTGGTTAACTTAGATTCTGTTATATTTGGAAATATGTTTCACCCAACTCATATCATGTGTCCTGTCTGTGCAGCACTGTGCGTCCCCCCCCGTCCCCCCCCTTCACTTTTCCCCACTCCCGGGCCAAAGACTCCCCTTTCGCCCCCTTTTCATGCCCCTGAACACTCACTCCACAAATTGTTAAATCATGTAGAAAATTAAGCAAATCTGCTACTTAAGTGAGTCTTGCACGAGGATCACGTAGCTGTCTTGTAAAACAGAGTGATGATGGGCGAGGGAGGGAGAGGTGAGGCAGACGTCGACTTGCAGAGTGGAGTTTCTCTGTCTTTTCTGACATTCCCCTGAAATATTCATCAGTAAATCAGAAGTGAGGAGTGCAAGGGGAAATAGATTGTTCTATTTCAACTTTTAGAATATCAATCCTGAATAAAACATGCGGTGGGAACGGAGGAGAGAAAGTCTGTGTCAGAGGCAGCGTTGGCATTGTGGGAGCTAGCTGCATATTTTATGTTTTTCATATTTAATTTCTAAGAACACCTTTTTTTTTTTTTGCCTGGCGGTCCGCATGTTTCCGGGTTGCTTATGTGCACATGCTAGCTCAACACTGAAGCAAAGAGGAAACATGGTCATTTTGTGGTTTCCTTTTACATGAATGGCCATTCACACTGGAACTAAACCCTGCCCCTCCACTCGAGCATTTTTGTGTTAAAATTTGTTTGTGCATTCATAGGTCATGTACAGCGGGGGATTTTTATAATTGTAACATCTCTGGATGTTTTCAAGCATGTCTAGCACACTCAGGACGCTGCATTTTAAACATAATGTGTATAAAGGTCATGTGTAATTTATTCCTGGGTCATTGCCTGTGTGTGCGTGTAGTGCATGTATTAGCTCTGTGTGTAGGTCATGTAGAAGATAGCTAGTCTCCACGGAGAGGTACTACTTAACAAAAGAGACTACCTCGCCTGCAGGCCATTACATAAGGTGATTCATCAAGGTGACTGTGCAAGTCAGCGCAGCCCACCCTGCGAGGGTCCCATGAGCACAGCTAGATTTATGTGTATGAATTTTCAAAATGTGTGTTTATGTGTGTGAAATTGTGCACCTGCTAGTGAGGTCAGAGATGAGTTGTGAGTTAGTTAAGTTTTTATAGTATTTGTCTCGACTGGCAACTGGCCCTTGTCTTTATGATAAAATGTTAAGAGAAGCTTTTGTTTTGTAGAAATGTGTTTAAATTACAAAGATTTCAAATGTGTAATGCTGCAAAATGTACTTGCCTCACATTAATGGAAGGAGGAGGCGTATTATTAGTGTTGGGAATAGATAAAAGCTAAAAAAGTACAAAAGGTTGCACTTCACTTCGCCAGTCTGCTCTGCTGTATGTTTATGGAGATCTGTGTGTATGCATATATGTGTGTCTGTGCAGGGTGATGCTTTTGGGAGATTGTGTGTGTGTTAGAGAATGAGGGGGTTGGTTTTGTATACAGGGTGATGTGTGTGTGTGTGTGTATATATATTAAGGGCATTGAGACAGACAGCAGAATCCCATTTGCACTTGTCAGTGTGGTTTTGGATCAGGTCTGACCCCTGTGCTCTTCAGACTGAAGGCTATAATGAGACTGTGAGCTCCACGTATTAAAATCACACCTTGCCTCTAACGGGCCACCGGCCGCTCCCTCCCCCTCTGCATCCATTCTCTCTCCATCTTTTTCCTTGCCTCTTTTCTCCCTTGTCTCCAGGCCTTGTCTATATTCATCTGCTTTCTCAAAATAGCACATGGTAATCACATTGATATCTGACTGCAATGAAAGAAAATCTGTGAGGCTGATCAAAGTGACTCTACACAGATGGTAAAGGTTCTTAGTTAAGCTTTCAGTTGGTATTATTATCCAAACCTGCAACAATCGCCTGTCTCTGCTTTATCTCTCCAACTGCCCTGCTGCTTAGATTAAGTGTGTGTCTCATCTGTGAATGAGTTTATTTGCAGAAGGGGAGGAGCTTTGTGTTAATGTCTAATTGCAAAAATCCAGTTTATTGATGATGTATTTTCTGTGCCAGAAAATACCCTGTGCTGAGGTTTGGGGGCATGTTGGAGCTCCTCCCGAATAGGGAAGGTGGAGACTGCACACCATATGTGTGTATGTGGGTGTGTTTGTGTGTCTGTTTTCCTGCATGCCTGTATAAATCTGATGTTGACTTGTGTTTGTTCATAAACTTGCACATGTGCCCCCATATGTGTATATGCATGCGTGCAGTGAATAAGTAATGTTAGATGAAAACACATGAGGTTTGGTGGTGGTTGAATATGAGGGGCTTCATTGCTTCGATAACCATGTTTATGCATTTGGAGGTGTGTGCATGTGCCAGGGAATGCTTGCCGAGTTTTTGGCACCGGTACATAGCTGGTACAACTGACAGCCCACCGGCCACCTGATCCATAATTTACCCTGACAAGCCTGAACACAGTCTGCCCACTACCTGCCAACTCTGGCTATGTGACTAAAGTGGAAAAAGCTGGATGGGAAAAGACAAAGGAGCAGGATGAAGGGTGGAGGTGTGGGGGTTGAGAGCAGGATGAGAAGATCCTTCAAGGCACACTATCGGAGGTGGTAATCCCTAATAAAGGGAAGAGACGTGTAACTCGACAAAACCAATTAAAGAATAAATGAGATTATGTTATTTATTATAAAGGGCAAAATAGGTCTAGCCCCGAGGCAGGCTGAATTTCATTTAGGTCCTTTTTTACAGTCAAATATATCCATCCTCATAGTCGGTAATCCTGTGAGGAGTGATAATGCCTGGAATGAAGATCATTCAGAGAATGTTTATGCTTACTGGAGGATTGTGAAATTACAGGCCTGGGACTCAGTCAGTTCAGTTTATTGCCTGCACTACACAGCTGTGGTATTTTCTCTTAATACTGAATACTGAGGTTGACGCCATAGCTATAGCTGTCTTTGGAGTTCAGTTTTTGTAATCTGTCTTGGGAGTCCTCTGCCAGACAAATATGTGGTAATATAGTTATTTTACTCCAAAGTAGTCCCTACTTTAGCACTGTGGGCTGTTAGTATTTATCAGTTGGTCTAAGCATTTAGTCACCTTAAATTGTACATATATGCGTGTTGCTTGTCTAAGCAGAGTGATGACAGACTGCTGAGCGTGAAAGCCAGCTGCTAGGTATCGAAACTCACCCCGAGACCAACTGACCTGCTCTCCCGATGAGCGTGGCTACTTTACAAGTTTTTGATTGCGCTCATAAGACACACACACATCCCATTGAACCCACCCCCCACTGGAATGTGCATGTGTCAATTAATGCCTTCAAACGCACTTTTTACTTGGACCTGTGTAACATGCTTGTAGATGTGGTGTGTGTGTGTGTGTGTGTGTGTGTGTGTGCGCGCGCTCGCGTGTGCATGCCAGTGTACATGCATGATTGCTTTGCACTATCTAAGAGTTGGCTATATCTCAGCAGACCATGAAAATCAAATTTGGAGAACCCATCTAGATCACCTTGCATCTCTCAGAAGTCCATCTTTCCTTTTAACCCTGTGTGTGTGTGTGTTAAAATGCACATCAGTGAACACTGTCCTGGCATAGTAGATAATTCACATTTCATGCTAGTCAAGATGCTTTTGATGTGATACAAGTTTGAGGAGGTATAATGGGCAGCAATCCAGATGTGAGGGATCCTTGAGATCTGCATCAGTCTGCACATTTATCATATCAGTGCTGTGTTTAGTGCAACATTGGAGTGTGTTAAAGTACTCTGCTGGAGTCATTCCTAATTCTAAGTATATAGATTAATCTTTCAATAATTTTCTCAAGTATACTAGTAATAATTTTATCCATAAAAGTCCAGAAAGGGTCCAAGGTTTTCAAATCAAAGATTTATCTGTTCAACAGTCTAAATTCTTACATTTTAGCAGCTGAACCCAGTGAATCCCTTAATTGGCTTATTTTTCCGGCTTTTACAGTGGGGTCATCTGCTGGCAGATGAGCTAATCCTTGTAAAGAGCTGGAGGAATGCAGATATCAGTGTGCTCAATGGGAGTGAGCCCCACATAGAACAACTGTGTATTCTTGGGGATCAGACAGACAGATTTAAGCACACATGCAGCATCCATTGAATTACCAGTCGTAAGCGCACATCTGTCAGACAAACGTCTTCTCAGTCTTTTGCGTGGAATAACTGGAACATAATAGATGTGGCAGAGCAGATGTTTTGTCCACATGATACACGTTACAGTCAAAGTACACACTCACACAGCCTAAAAGCCTTTATGCGGGACTCAAACCCACAACACAACCTCAGCGTCTGTCTCTGAGCAAACTACAGTTACAGTACAAACCATGAAAGACCCTTCAGTCTCTGCTTGTACTGCAGCCCCGTGTGTGTTCTTTTTCTAGCCTGTGGCAGTAACACACGTAGGAACAGATGTTTGATTGATTCACTTTGGCCAGAGAAAATGTCATGTTTGATCAGGAAGAGGCAGTGTTCTACTTTACCCCCTTTGTCTTTTCACTGGCTACTTTTTTCCCATCTCCCAGTCTGTCTTGCTATCTGTCTGGTTTTTGCTTACAGCAGCATCTGCTACATGAAGAAAATCTCAGTCTCCTTGTCAAGGTTGTAGTTATAGTGTGAAGGCCAGGTAAAAACAGAAAAAGACAACCTGTAGCTATTTTTAAAATGAGAGAGGCTATACAAGATGCAGGAGACCCTGTGTAGGTCAAGGCTCTGATAAGCGTGAGTGTGTTTGTGTGCAATGCACATGTAGGATCTGAGTGATGTTTACCTTTCCTAACAGTCTTCTTGCTCTTGAGGCCTGACTGAGCAGAATGAAAACTGTAAATAGCCCTTGAGGAGCCCAGGAGCTGGGAAAAAAACTCTCAGACGTCTATGCACACACATGCACACTTAGACGTGCTCGCTGACGCACACACACACAAAAATGTACAGTTGAGGGCCTTAACTGCTTGTCTGAAAGCCACATTTCAATGGGAGGGAATGTTTTGTTCGAGCTGAGCAGAAATCTGACCTCTTAGTGCGGATAGAAGTGTTCCAGTTGGGTTTAAGAGTGTGTTATTTTGGTCATGGTGGTCGGCTTTCTCTCTCTATTTCTCCCTCTTTCTTTCCCTTTCTCAGTCTCTCTATCTTTGAGTAGGAGGTTGCTGTGAGCCTGGATGGTACTGCCAGTCGGACAACCTAGTATGTAGGTCGCTTTTTCCTCATAGTCTACCAGGCCTCATCTCTCCACTGACGTTTCCCAGACAGCCCGTCAGCTCTTCACAGCTCCCCAGCTACTCGCAACACTCCACCACACTGCTCCACACCATCGCTTTTAGGCAGCTAACAGCACTGTCAGAGCAGCTCTGTCTTCTTTCTGTCTCTCAGTGACTCTATTTCCCCCCACCCCGCTTTCTCTCCTACGTGTTTCACGGCTGTCACGTCCATATGTTGCGGAGTCTGGAGGAGGAGGAATGCTTCACTGTTCCGCAGCTTCTCAACCTGTTCAGTTCATTCATTAGGGAGAGTGCTTGCTGGTCTGGTCAAATGGCATTATCAGTGTGTGATTGTGGTTAATGAGCATTCACGCTTGGGCTGTACAGGACCTCAGGCCTCTGATCATCAGATTGTTTCAACAGTGAGGAGTTTGGAGAGCATCGTGCCTCTGATACTCAATCAGCTGGCTTCTGTCTTCCCTGCCAGGCCAAAGCTGTTCAGGACAAATGGTCCTGTGGCGCTCACAGCGGCGCTGCAGAATGACTGCACAGCAAAAAATAAGCTCCTTAATAAGTCATTTAAGTCTAATTTTAAAGAGGATGGGGGCGAGATGCATTTACTTCCAGTCAAAAATCCTGGCATGTTTACCTGGTGTAGAGTTCAGTCTTAATAAACTTTGACCTGAAAAATTGCAAGACTATCCATTGTCCAGTTTGATGTCTACATTTGGGATTATCATGTCGCTGTTTCAGATTGTCCTTGCTTATAGGAAATAAGCAGTAGTATATGAGAGGGACTGCATGGCTGTGAGTGTTAATATGGGAATAGAGCGTAAAGGGAGTGTACTGTTCGATAAAAGGTTTGCTATTTTCAACTTGTGAAATGCTTTTGTTAAGCCTGCTAGCACCCCTGGCTACATTGTGTCTTGTCCTACTTTTTACTTTTTGCCACAGCTAGTGAGCAGGTTTTGCATTGCCAGTGGTTCTGTGGCTACAAGCACAAGACTGTTAAACTGAAGGTTGGTACCCAGAGTGACCCACCTTTCTGAGTCACGTCTAACCCCAGTATTGGGACACGGTTTCCTGTACATGCAACATTGCCCATGCTCCCCCAACCTTTGAGTCCAAAGTGTGGTAGCAATTAGGCTGATCAATTAAAAATGAACAGCTTCACGAAACTGTTGAGTTTTGTGGACTTTAAATAGAGTGGTCGGCCTCAAGTAAGTGATCATTTTGACTTGTTTGCTAGCCCGCGCTGTCCATCTGCGGCTATATTCATTTAAGTTCTGCAGCGTTTCTGTATAAATCGATAATGTTGGTGAAACTTGTACATCCAACAGTAGTTTCTCTTGCGATCATTATGTTCTTTTCCTCTGGCCAGCTCCCAACAGAACACAATTGCTTTCCCCACAGGCACTGTTTGTGTACATGCCAGTAGTCCGTGCTTGTGTGCATTCAATGTTACAGAATATTCATATGGTCTTTGTGTACGCATGTAAGAAACAGAGCTCATGTGGATATTTGTATCTGCATGCCCATAGCAAACCAGCGTGTTTGCTTATCCTCCCTCTAGTCTTGGGGTTTCATTTCATGTAATGTTGCTCAATTCGAACCAGGTCCCACTCAGCCGAGGGACCCCAGCAGCTGGCAGGAATAAACATAATGAGTTTTTCAGCATTGTAGCAGTGCTCTAAGCCCCTTTTGAATTATAGAGATGTGAAGTGGTGGAGCATAGCTGCCGCATGTCCGCCCGAGGGAAGGTGCACCAGGAAGTACTCCCAGGCATCAATCAGTTTGGGATGGAAGATGAAGAGGGATTAGATAGTGATGTCATAAATCCACTTGCTCTCCAGGAAGTGTGTCAGCCCTGGGAATCCTTAAAAGTTTCCAGAGGATGGAATGGATTTGACTGAAGCAGTTGGAGGTGGAAATCCTGCGCTGTAGGAACTAGGAATGATACCTAATAATTTTCTGCCTCTAAAGTAAGACTGCAGTACAGTAATGTGAAAACCCGCACAAAGTCAGTACTATAAAACATCTGTCTATGAAAGGAGTGAACGTGCCTTTGCTGCCGTGCCAAAAGCCATTGCTTAGCCTCCTTTGATTGTAAAACAAAGAAAATAGCAGTGACTGATATTGTAGCTAATAAACAGCAGATTTTTTCTTTGAGGCATTGACACCATATATATTACTTTGGCATATTGCCCTTATACAGACATAGAATCAACACAGAGATGAGCGCTGCTGACTTTATGCATGTCTAGAGTCCTTTTTCTCTCACCTCTGTGTATTTAAGATGTGGGTTCACCTAGATTTGTTCATCCATGCAGAATTTAGTCCCAAAGTTCACTTACCATTTTTGTACCACTAGTGTGTGTGTGTGTGTGTGTGTGTGTGTGTGTGTGTGTGTGTGTGTGTGTGTGTGTGTGTGTGTGTGTGTGTGTGTGTGTGTGTGTGCGCACATGCAAAACTTTCCATCAGCCAGAGCAACGAAGCACCCTTACAGACAGGAGTAACTTGGCGAGTTTCCCCAGAGACAGAATACTCCCCTGGGTCAGCAGACATTATCAGATAGGTCAAACACCAGAAGCAGTAGCACTGTTTATGGGCCATGTGCTCTTATCATAAAGCCCAGTTTGCACTTTATAAGTAACATTTCCATTTTTATGCAAAATGCATGCTTGGGACAGTGAATTTCATAAATGTAATGCTCAGTAAAACAGTTAACTGCAGAAGGTCAATCACAAGTCATCAATCCTTGTAGCAGATGAGCTACAGTGGGAACATTATTACCTGGGCAATTTTCAAGGACCTGATTATCAGCTGGGAAATTTCAAGGACTTGAAAATATTACGTGGTTTCTGTTGCGAAATGCCAATGGAAAAGGTCAGAATATGGCATGAAAAGTGCGGATCAGGACTAGTTAAAACATCAGGCTACTGATGGCATTTGAGTGTTGCCTAAATGTCACAGCATTGCTGAGCGGGTACATGGCCAATGTGTTTTAAAGATGGGTACTTTTAGCTGGATAATACAGTCTAAGAGGGCTGAACGATTAATTGTTTTAAATTCGAAATTGCGATTTGAAAGAACGCGATTAGCTAATTGTGGAGACGGCGATTACAATGTAATTATACAGCGCATCTGACCCGTTTTAAACTGTCATGCAGTTGCAAATTCATTCTGCTGTCCTTGTGTGACATACCTGCTCGCCACTCACAAACGCCAAGCGCCTCCTGTTATGGTCCTAGTCACCAGTCAGAGCGGGCACAAGGCGTGTACATTTTACAACAACAAACGAAGCTAGAGGAAAACGTGGGATAATGGCGTCAGGCGAACAGTCGCTGGCAGCTGCTGTGCCGCGGTTTTGTCCGGCATCAACTCATACTGAAGTGTTTCAGCAGTGGAGCACTTAGTCTGTCCTACGTTGTTGACATGTTGCTAATTTGTCCTTTCTTGTGCTTCAACTATGGATAACGTCACCCTGTAAGCCCATTTTGTTCCACTCTCTGCAGGCTACATTTCCCTCATGGAGCATTTTGCCTGCCTGATTTTGCTGACTTGTTCAGATTTTGTTGATTTGTTCGGTTGTCCTTGATTTTTGTGCTTCTACTACGGTTAAGTTGGCTACGTAGTTAAATTGTTGGGGTTTTTTGTCTGTTTTAAGTCTGCACAGGTTTTATTTTGAAAATCGACCAGATTCTCTATGCTGTTCTGTGTATAACTTCCTGCCCGGTTCATATGCTCTGTGCTGCTTGACGTGGCTTCTGTCAATAATACACTGGCAGGGAATATTGAACTTTAGCTAAACTTAAAAAAAATAAAATAAAAAAAATAAATCGCAAATCGAATTGCAATATCTGGCAGAAAAATCGCAATCAGATATTTCCCCAAATTGTTCAGTCCTACAGTCTAATCATCTAAAGACGTTTCCGGCAACAGTAAATTTAGTTCAGTCAACAGATCTTAACTAAGAAAACACTTTGAGATTTTGTTGCATAATGGCTTTGACTAGTCAACTCTGGAGTATACACAGAAACTATGGCATGTCTCTTATTACAGGATAAAGCAAGACCTCATTGCTGCAGGAGAAAAGTGTGGTTTCACTTGTTTACGTGTGAGTCATTTTCCCACATATTCCCCCCCCTGCCACCCCTCTGTCTCACTCACAACCATCTCTCCCTCCTTTCTCCTTTTCTATCGTTCTCCTTTTCATTGTCCTCTGGGTGTCATCAGCAGTGACCACCCTGAAGATAAGACATTGAGAATCCAGAAGAGTGTGTGTGGGTGTATGTGTGTGCGTATCTGCGTAAGCACCTGTAATGAGCACCACATGTGTGTGTATCAGAGCCCCGGCTAATGAAGCCCAGTCCATTATTTATTTCCCGTGGCCCTGTCGTTTGGCCTGTCGATGCACCTGTGAACACACACATGCATGCACGCACACACACACCATCTGTCTATAATGACCAGTCTCTTTCGTACTGCATAGCGCTACAGTCCCTGGTGTGGTCATTAGACGAGAGAGTGACTGAGGGAGAGAGACCAGTGCTTTCGGCGTAGATTTGGAACCATTTTTTGGGTTGTGTTTTTGGGTTGTGCTTTTGGGGCTGGGGGGGGTGGGGGTTTGGGGGTCAGGGTAGGGTGGACCCATAATGCTTAGAAAGTGCAGTAGCACAGAGAAACATTTGCATGCTTTGCCTATTTCTTTTCTCTCTGTCATGAGAATACAATCTGCTACTGGGGTGAAATATGAATCTTCTGCTTCTGCTGCAACAAAAGACAATACAAACCTTTCTTATATCAGCAGAGGTAACTGAATCCACCAAACCACTGAGGGTACCACAGTCAAGTAAAGCATGCTACAATTACGAGTTATCAAATACACAACACTTTGGAAATAATTTATTGTCAGCCATTAGATTATAGTTAACTTTTAAGAACCCAACAGTAAATTCAGCATCTCTCTTTTTCAATTATTTTGCTCTGTCTTATTTTGCAGCGATGGCCAGCTCTCAGCAGGGAAGGTGCTCCCATTATATCCCCAACACTTAGCTTTCTGGCCTTGTGGCCCTACCCAAATCCCCTCCGCTGGCTCCTGCTAATCCCCACCAATAGTAGAAGGACAGGACAGACAGAGAGGGGGGGGAGGGGGTTGTGGGTGTTGGTGGGAGAGGGCTGGAATAGAAAGACAAACAGCCAGCTCAAATGAGGCTTCCATTTTAATAGGACTTCTTAATATCTCCCAGTGGAATTGAGTGTGAACTTCCCTTTAACACAACCTTTCTGATTCCACCCGTCAATATATGTTACATTTCACATCACTAAAGCAATTTCCATTTCATAAAAACACCAGCAATGAAAGACAGCATATATGTGTGTGTGTGTGTGTGTGTGTGTGTGTGTGTGTGTGTGTGTGCGTGCACCATGTCTGCCTGAAGTGTGTGGTTGTGTGTGTTGCAACGCTCTGGATAAGATTTTGACTCAGGTATCAGTAGACAAAGATGCCTCCATGCCACTGTCTGCTCCTTTAGTCATCATGCTTAGCAGGTTCAGAGGGAGAATAAAGATGAATTATTCATGTATGTTTGCATGTCTGTCTTCGCAGGGAGCTGAATGGGAATAACCTCACACGCATCACCAAGAGTGACTTTGCTGGACTCAAGTACATCCGAGTTCTGTAAGTACTTGCCTTCATATTCATGTGTGATGATGAGATGTTTGTATCTGTAGTGTCTGAGTTAATCTATTCATGCATATCTGAGCTGTATCTAACCTTGCAGCTCACAAGTTGTAGACTTGCCGCTCAAATTAGCATAAACCCAGTGAAGTGGAGATGCTTCTGTCAAGAGTGCTACTCCAGAGTACATTAAGCTACTGAGTGACTGCAGTCAGTGAAGTAATGGACTTCTCTCTTGCTGTATTCTGTCTGTTTTAGTAACACTTACTGTCCCTTAGACACACATACACTCACTTGCCCTCTGTTCCCACACATCAACATGTAATGTGTACACAAGCGCCAGTCCTAAATAGGCTCTCAACACAGTTAACACATTCAGGTGAAGTCATTGACTCCCCCTGTGTTGAAATTAAACAGCACTTGTGACTTCATGTATTAAAGTAGTTGTAAAAGTGTCTACATGAGTGCATGTGTGCACACACACTCGTGAGTAGTGCCATGGGTGTTAAAAACACTGCCAGAGGGGAAGCTGTGTAGACCTGAACATGTTTTAAATGTAACATGAGCTGCACATAATTCCGAGTACCCAGCAAAGCCTGACTATTTTCAAGCCTCATCGTTACTCACCCATCCCCCTGCCTTCTCCTTCTTTTCTGAGCTTCAGCTCGCTTGTTCCCACTGCCCCTTGTCCCCTCTCGTCCTCACATGCATGCCCACCTTCTACCCCCACGAGGAGGTTAAATGCCTTCGTGTCGGCAGCTTGTCACTAGCAAGTAAGAAGGAAACAAGTCCTTGCAGGGGTACTAAAGACAGAACTTCCTTTGCTGTAAAGCCTCTGATTCCCCCACAGCCACCACTGTGCTACACGTAATACACACACACACACACACACACACACACACACACACACACACCTCACTTTCTGAAATGTCAAACAACCATATACATGATGCATGATTAACATGATGGTGGTGGGGGGGCCTCTGTGAGGCAACAGCATTAAGACTAACAGCGGATTGACCTCTGATCCTGCTGACCCCTGGGCAACCCTCAGAAGGAGCCAAACAGGAACAGAGGTTTATCTTTACCTTCAGCTGCCATTTATCCTGTCAGTCCAAAATCAACTCAGCTGATTTACATCCATTCTTCTGGCTCTGGCTGCTTGGCTGGTTCAAATCAGCAGTGGATGTGTGTGAGGAAACGCATAGCAATAGAGGAACTATCGGGACAAAGTAGAAAGGGAGTGATCAGAAAAATTGAATGCTAGATGCCCTCAGAGTGTCTGTAAAAAAAAGTTTCCTCAATTCAAAAGTACTCATCACGATTTTTTTCACTTCCATCTAAATTCATGAGAAAGAGATCGGAGGTGAATTGCACTTCTCTCTCTGTGTTTATGGAGTGCGAACAGTGATTAGCATTTATATTCGATGGGGAGGAAGCCCAGACTGCTGAGTTGCAGTGTGGCATGGCCTCACAGGAGACATGAGAGGTCGCCTTCAACACAGAACAGTTGTATACGTAATGAAGGCAAGCTCTTGTTGCTTCTAAAGCTGTTGGAGGCTTTTCTCTCCTTCCTGGCCTTGTGTTATTGTAACACTTCCAAAACCATCCAAGCCTCTTTTTTTTGCGTTAGCTTTGGCAATGTAGGTGAGGAAAGGATGTGTTCCTGCTTGTGCGCATGTACTTTATGTTTGTCCATCCATGTTTGTTTGTTTCTGACTAATAGCCTTGATGTACTGCCTGCAACTCCGATACTGTCCAACTATGCAATCCAACAGGCACACATACACACGCGACCTACTTTCCGTTGATTGTGCCAATTGTAAAAACCATGGAACCCACCTCAGTTTCCCCTTTCACACTTTCTGACCCCATGCCTACCTTTCGTCTCGTCTCCACCCAGCTGCTACACCCAGTGGACCACACCAGAGCAGGGACCCACACTTTCTGAGCCACCTTAGAAACTTTCCTGGCTGCTATTCCTGCTTCTTTTGCCAAGATTCCACACTGTGCCCCCAGTCCACACCACTGCCCTGTGTCTGTGCGTGCATGTGCGAGAGAGGTGTTGAATATACTGCACCAAGCTCGAATATACATACTGCAAGAAGTCTCGCCACCCAAACCTCAAAGCCCCCTATACTTTGTTAATGCTTGAGTGACCGTCTATAGACTCATAAAAAAAGTCAAAGCCACACTGTATCAGATAGTTTCTAAGGCTCTCTTTCTGTCCTCTTACAGGCAACTAATGGAGAATCAGATTACTGTGATCGAGCGTGGGGCTTTCGATGACATGAAGGAGCTGGAGAGACTGTGAGTACCACCCAGGGTTGTCTGTAGATAGGCTGATCAGAAATAACACATTTTATGTCTTTTCTAAACTTGAACTTCACCCGTCCACTGATCTGTATTCAGTACTTGTATTAGTTGAATGTAATGAGACTAACAGGAGGAACCACCCGTAAATGGTGTATCAAGTGTGAGGCACTTCCCTGTCGTTCCATTGTGGTCGGATGGTGCTGGGAGTATTTTTTATTAACTTTGCTTGACAGGAATGCCCTCAGTGGGATATGTGGGCTTAAGAGGCCTCCCCCACCGCAGACCCTAGCTCATCTGGATAGCACCAGGACTCCTCGACAGCTTGTAAACCGGCTGGGAAAACACATAGACAAACACAGTCAACCACACCTCAACCAGCTCATTAGCAAATCAATAGTGCTACCCACATGGAAAACCTGCACAGCAGATGACTTTATGGACACATGCCGTCATGCACACATAGTGGTTAACTTATAAAAGACTTTCCCCCTGATCTGAAACCCACATTAACAATTTACATGACCAAACTTGAGGCCATGTACAGCTCGCCTTCCCTCCTCCGTCATATTCAACTGATCCCAAACATTGGTAGACATATCTATGTGCCAGACCAATGTGGAAATTAAGTGGCTCATTTCTCTAATGTTTAAAAGCCACTAACCCACCAGCAGGTATAGTTCAGTGTGAACGGAGTGGCAGCAGACCATTAATGCCCATTGTGTTCTAAATCTCAACCTCAGCTGGCCAAGCACTCTTCTCAGTGTATACAGTGAGTGGCACAGGTCCCAACATCTGTCTGAATGTGTCTGAACGAATAGCCACAGCCGCTGCATTCACTCCCATGTGCCTCCAATGGACCATTCAGCGAGAAGAGAGTTGTGGTTTTCAACACATTAGCAACAGTCTGTTCCTCATTGACTTAATTGTTGTATTTGCATAAAGCCTGCCAGTCTTGGATGTTAGTTGTTTGACATGGGGTCTGTTGCCAACCACCATTCCTGTCAGTGTTTCCTTGGGCTTGAATAGGCTCATCCATTTCCCTTAATTTTATTTCAAAGCATCTTGTTTTGATAGTTCATTCCAGATAAAATCTGTTCATGTTCAGATAACTGGTGGATGTAATTCACTTGTTTAAATGGGAATGTTGCTATTCCGTTACTCTGGGAAAGTCAGCAGAGCACTAAATTCTACTAGGCGCAGCATTGTAATTTAACTGTGCAGAGATAATTTACGGCGCTGTCTCTGACTAGAAGTTTAATTCCCCTGAACTTTCAGTTGGATATTTATGTGACATTCAGAGCACACTGAAACACAATAGCCTGTGGCTAAGCTGATTCTACAGCAGCTAGCAGAAATTATTCACTGCCTACACAAGGGCATACATGCATAGAAACACACACACACACACACAAACTCACTGGTTGATCATATGTTTTCCCTGCCGCAGGCGGCTGAACCGTAATCAACTGCAGCAGCTTCCTGAGTTGCTGTTTCAGAAGAACCCTGCCCTGTCTCGACTGTAAGTACATTCATATTTTTATTTCAATTGCACACGCTCACTTTTTCAGTCTCTGTCAGTGCACATGGCATCTTCTTTTGTCGTTTTTATGCAAACCACTAATGTTGCTCAGAGATCCTATGTACTACAACATTATACTGTACAGCATGGTTTCAAGACGTCTGATGAATGTTGGCTTTGGTTTGGTTTAAACATAATTAAAGGACTCTTAGGCTTCATTGCACTTGCAGGACCGCCATCAGGTCTCATTAACATTATGACTTATTAGGTGAAGTGTGTGAAGCGCACCCTGTGATTTCCACTGGACTCACTGTCTGTAACTGGATGAATGGAAATCTGAGTTTTTTGCACATCATTGGGCCTTCATGCCAAGTCATCTGCAGTTGCTCTGTGCTAGTCGTCTGCAAAACAATCCACTGATGACAGGGAGTTGGTGTGACACTGGGACATGAACTAAAGGACACATCTGTTCAGGGAGAAAGGATGTCTGTGTTAGTTAATGAGGTCGTTTTATGTCACAGGAAAAATCCCCAAAGCTCACTCCGCCAGTGGACTTATATACCTCCGTTGTATTGAATGAAATATGTCATCACAGTTTTCATTCGGTTTCCACTTATTAAAGCCAATCCCGCACTGTCACACACCCACACATCCTTACACTCATGCGCCCCATGCAGTGAGACAATCTCACAGTAATGCTAAACTTTTATTCCCATCTGCAACAAGACTCAATGTTTTTTTTTCTTTCTTTGGGATAATCAGTGTTCATGTTGCTAGCTGATCATTCCAGCTCCCATTATTCTAGTTCAGATTACCTGGAGCATCTGGGAATAATGAAACAGTGGGACATGGAAAAATCATTTCCCTCCCTTCAATCCACATACTGGTACTACTAACCCATGATCCCGGCCTCAGCCCTCCATCTGTTTGTCTTACGTTTGATGTTTAACACCATCTTGAATCTATCTGTCACTTCCTCGCAACTATCTCCTCACGTCACCTACCATTATGCCAAAACCGACCTGCAGGGCTGTAGGGCAAAGCCCTATCCTTTGGGGCAAGGCCTGCCTGCTTGTGGCTTGCTAACACTGAGCAGCACTGAGTTGTCTGTCTAGCTGGAACAGACACAGACCAGACCGAGGCCTTCCAGACCAGCGGATGGCCTTGAAGAAGTGTGATTAGTCCATCTGGAGCAGCGGGCTCTGCCAACAGTAAGAGAATTGTGCTAACATAGCTCCCCTGTTTCATCCAATCTTAACTTCATGCTCATTATTTTAAACCTAGCGCTGGCTTTTCTGCCACGTTCTGGAAAATGAGACTTTGTTTAACATTGCTTAATCAATTCGCTATGTGTCTGTGTATACACTCATTTGTTCTTTATCCTTGGCTGGATAAAAGAGAACAGTAATGGACCTTGAAGCTTTTCAGGTGTGAAAGTGCTGTACAATCTTTAGCTGTTAAAACAAATGTACAATCCAGGGCTGTGGAATTGAAAATAATGCAATCTTCACATTGCCTGTGTTTGGATGACAGCTGCTATTTTATGAAAGTTTTCTAGTGCTTGTTAAAAAATTAGGACTAGTAGCTTGGGAATCAGGAGCAACAGTAGAAGACAAAGGCTTTTCTTAATGTGTTTCTTAACTCCTGAGCGGTGTATCTGGGCCACACCGTGGGTTCTGGTTCCAGTCTGATGCGGTTAGGTTATAGCCTTGTCTTGCTCCCGCCAGCAGCTTTTAATGGACTTAAAGGGTTCTCAGCTCCCAGGGGACGACTTTCGCCGCTATTCCATGTGTGCATTTGTGTATGTGTGTGTCTGAGGATCACACACACAGACAGAGAGTCGTATGCATCTGTGTATGTTTTTGCACTTGTGCTCACCAGAGCTTGTTAGGGTACACCTTTATGATCCTAACAAGAGAGGTTAATGTGAAAGCCCGCTGCCCTCAGGTGGAGCACTAATCCAGGTGGTTTCTCTTCTCTTGGACGCAGGATTAATTGCCCCCCCCCCCCCACACACACACACACATTTTCTCTCTTTTAGCTCATTCCAGAGCGAGGGTTTGAGGAAAGGCTTGTATAACAAAGTGGCTATTTGTCTTAGATATCCCGCTGAGAGGACAAACAGAAAGATGGAGGTAGAGAGTAGAAGAGGGAGGGCTAGCAGATGAGATTGTTGCTCTCATTAAACTTTTGAGGAAAAAGCTAGCCGGGTTACTAAAAGGCTGCCAGTTAAATGAGCAGAGGGCTGTTTATTTGTGGGGAGTTCTTAAACACTTGACTCCCATGCAGTCATTAAACCAATGGGGTAATGAGTTTTCACTACAAATGGAAGATGGAGAATTATTGCAAATGTTCTTGCTAGAACACAGATTTTGAAAAATAGCTATTTTTCTCTGGGTGCTACTAAAAATTTTCTAATAGGGAAAAAAAGAACATAAAATGTACAGTATGTCTGTACAAAAAAAAAATTGAGGCAGCGGACATATATTTCTGCTTCTTGTTTTCTGTCTCTTCCCTTGCCTGAGAGATACCAGAGACACTGATGCATGAGGGGCAAAAGAGAGATAATTGGAATTGATTAGAGATGATTAGAGATAGTTAGAGTTAGTTAAAGCTGCCTGTGATGGATGGCACCGACAAGAAGGCATAGGAATGGCGGCGAAGTGTTGAGAGGCGCTGTGCAGAACATCAGTGAACAATAACAGTGAAAATAGAGTTGCATTCATCACTGTTAACGACCTGTTGCCCCCAGCCCACCAGCCCTGACTTCTCCTCATCCCACTTCCACTGCACTTCAGATCTGTAATCTACTCATCCATGTCTGTAATTAGTGTCTTTTCGCAGTGGGAGAGCAGGAGGAAGGAAGGACCACGGGATAGAGGAAAAAAGAGGGATAGGTGAGCAGAGTTGGAGGAGTGCAGAGCAGTTAGCCTGATAGCTGGCCCCGGGGAATAGCATCTGGTTTGGGCCCAGGATGGGGGATTGGGGGAGGAGGAGGCAAAGGGGGTATTTTGCGGTTTTTGATTACCATGTTGCTTGTTGCTGCTACAAACAATGCCGGCAACAACACAGGCTTGTTTGAAGGGGTGTTGCTTTCATTAATGGCTAACGTGCGGTATTACGTGGTGGGGTGAGGGGACGGTTAGCAGAGGTTTTCCCTTGTGTAATCCCCCCCAGGAGGTATGAGGAGGATGAGGGAGGAGGGAAGGGTGTGGTTGTACCTGCACTACAGGGGAGGCGAGGAAACCCTGGCAAAGGATCGGAGAAGGGATGTGTCTCATCCTTCTGTAAGATCTTTCATTTTCGTGTTAATGCTTGACAACGGATATCTTGATATACACAAACCCTAAACACACACGCCGAAATATTGGCTGGGTGACGCACATTCACATGTGTGCACACACATGCACACACACACACACACACACACACACATACACACACACACGAGAGAGAGAGAGAATAAAGAGGGAAAATGTAAATAACACTAATTAGACAGAAACACACGCAGAATAACACCATAATTACATCTTTGTGTGCTAATGTGTGGATGGCAGGCATACATGAGGGATTTCGTTCTTTATATGGCTTTGACTGTAGATAAAAGAGCGGCTTCAACTATGTGTTGATGCGGAGCTGCCTGTTCTGTGTTTGTGTTGGAGGGATGCTGTGTTTTCTGTTTGTTGATCACTTGATGCTTAGGGAACGGTAGCTCAGTGTGAGAAGAAAGAATTGTTTGGGGGAAGGAAATCTAGAATAAATAACGTGCACTATCATTAAACCTATAAATCGTCTCTCTGTCACAGTGTTGCCGCTTGTTTCTGACTTTGTTACGACTCGATATACAGTATTTTCCCCTTTTCATTTGCTGCAGAATGATGGGCTTGTAATCTTGCTCTGGTGTTCCAAGACTTTTTGTGCCACAAAGCAAGCAAATTAACTCTTTCACCTTTTTGTGTATGACTGGCTGAAAGACTGATCTGAATGTGTTTTTTATTTCTCCTCGTGGCAGTTTTTAAGTGTGTGTATAATACTGTGCTGAGTGTGTGTCTGTGCATGCATGTGTGTCTGGCAGGCTGTTAATGGCCCAAGCGGGTCTTGTCGTTTCCTTCTCTTTGTCTCTGCTTATGAATGACCTGCCTTGACGTGCTAGGTCTTGCTCTCTCCCTCAGAGGACCGTTTGGGCCCCCTCTTGGCAGCAGTCCCCATGGCAACCCATCTTCATCAGGAGGTTTCTGTGCCATCGATGGCAGACATCCTGATTTCTTGACTGCAGTTTGTCTGACACTAAGCAAACACTGACAGAAAAGACTTTAGTGAGTAAGGTTAACTTTAGACACAATAAAAGCAAAATACCTGCATGCATCAGAGAAACTGGCTGCTTCCAGGGTCCTTCAGCCAAAGTTATTATTTTTTACTTATGGTATAGTTTTAATTAGTACAAAGTTTTGCAATGCGCATCTGAATTTTGTGGTGTTCACAACACTGACAAAATATAACAACAACTAAAGGGTTCACATTTATGTCTGTGGATTATCCAGAGAAACAAGGATACTGTTTTTGGAAGACAGATCAAAACCTGGATAAATAAAACCAATCTTGCATAACCATATACTACCAGAGTTAAGTGACTTTTTTCCCTAATATGGGTGAACTGACTCCATAAGTTCTAACTTTCTATGCAGGGCTAGACTTTTTTTTGCTAGGAGTATGAAATAACTGACCTGGCGGCAATCCGAAAAATACCAGGCAGGCCTTAACTCCTTGTCCCTGCCCCTCTTCCTGCCCCTGTCCTTGTCAGCTGGTAAAAGTGGTTTTTATGGCTTGTCGCTGTTTTCTTTACGAGTCGGACCGTGTGTGTGAGAGAAATGCAGACCAAACCATATGAGGAGAGCGGAAGCGAAAAGGGGGTAATTTAAAAACCACTCCGCCATCTGAAATATTCACAACCGCAGCACAAGGGGAGTGTGAGAGAAAGAAAGAAAGAAAAAAACACACAGACAAAAGAAGAGGGAGAAGGTCAGAGGTGCAAAAAGAGAGGAGCGAAGATGTGGCGAAAGCAGAAGAGAAACAGCGGTATTTATATTTACTAACGATTCTGTGTCCTTCCTCATGAATAATTGAACAGATGGATTGAGGCTTGTTAAATATTCACACTAAAGCACTGGGACATCAGTGCTGTTTTGCGCAAGTGTGTGTGTGTGTGTCCTGTGCCTGGTACACACTGCTCTACATACTGGATCATACCAGTTCGGATGCTCTAAATATTTGTGTACAAGCAAACACACACACACACACACACACACACACACACATACAAACAAGTTTGTCTACGATGACCATCCCAATCATACACATGTGCATTTTCTTGTTTGTGTGCGTGTGCGTGTACGTCTTCACGCTGGGAACTGGCCTGGTCATTATGAATTGATACGACATGAATAAGACATCACAGTGTGGTCTAGATCCGTCATGAGTATACACACACAGGGATTTCACTAGCGGAGCTGCCGAAGGAGGCCTCCTCCTCCTCCTCCTCCTCTCCTCTGTGCCGACAGTTTGCCTCCTGTGACAGCTGGCTTGCCTGGTTCAGATTGGAACTGACACACACTGGAGAAAAGGCTGCCCTCATGTCTTCACACACACACACACACACACACACACACACACACACACACACACACACACACACACACTCTTTGGAATCTCCAAGCAGGGGCTTGTGGAATGCTACAATTCCAGCCAGGAATAACAACCCATATAATGCTAGTTGGGTTGTCCTGCTTGTGTGTGTGTATGAAGACATGCTTAGTCGACGTGTGTGTGCATAATGGCTCTGTACAGCTGAGCAGGAATATGAATGCAGCCATCAGAATGAAAAACCCAGCTCATTCATCACAGGCTTTATTGAGTGCAATCTCCCCTCAATAGGTGTTTCCCTTACTCAGTGCATCTGTCCATCTCGTCACGGTTCGGTTCCAGATCTGGGGTTTCGATCAATACTATCTGCTCTGGATCATCATGTGGAAGAGTTGTGTGTGAGGAGCTTAGCAGGAAGACTACGGTGTCAGTGTGTAATCTCTAGTTATGAGCTGTTAGGGTCTGGACTTGAGCTCAGTGTTGGACGTAACCCAAGCAGACCCAAACACAACCTCTCTTCCCTTGGGCCGGGGGGGGGGGGGGGTCGAAACCCGTCCCAACATCCTCCGAAGCAGGAAGAAGCACAAATCTACCCACACATGCCCAGTAAACCCACACGCGTACAGAAAATGATTGTTCCAGCCCTATCCTGTGGCCTCAGGCTCTGTCTCTGATTCTGAGAGAGAGCAAACAAACAAACTGCAGGGCAAATTATGCCTTCTCACACACACACACACACACGCAATCACACAAATGCTACTGCACACATACTTTGCCCACCTCCTGCTGATATGCTGCTGTAGCAACCAATGCTCTGCGGGGCTCGGACTCAGACTGTTTACCTTTTCTGAGCGAGCGGAAGACACACACAGAAAGAAAGATCTGGGAGGTGAAGTGGTTCAAAAAGAGCCTCATATTTTCTGAGCCAGATCTGATCCAATTGCTTGAGAAAAGTGTAGTGTCATGGATGGAAAGAGATTTTTGGATTTTTAGTTTTGTGTGTGTGTGAGTCTATGTAATTATAGGCTTTAGACACATCCCTTTATCCCCAGGGAAGAGAGTCTTTGGTTGAACTCCTTCCTCTTCCCTGCTGTATTTCTGCGTATTTGTGTATACACGTGTGACCTCTGGGCTCCTCTCTGTCTGTGGTGAGCAGTTCCATTCTTAGGTCACACCTCCAGGTATTTTGTTCTTGAGACTGCATAGGCTGCAGAGCTGCTGCCACATAGCTGCTGAACTTGGAGTGTTTGACTGTATAACGTTGACGCCTTGTGTGCCTCGAGGTCAATGAGGTGGAGATAGTGCAGGCTAATAGTGAAAGAAGCATACTTGTGACAACAGGTACTAATGCATGAGGCAACTTTTGTCTTTCTGCCCTTAAGAACACCTCCTTCCTACAGGTCAGATAGAGCTGCTAATTTGCAGTTGTGTACTATAGTTATGCTACGAAGCTTCCATGTATGAAATATCTCTGCGTGCTTTAGATGCATTGCCGTTACGAAAGCATCATTCAGCTGTATTGTGTTCTTTTGATATTAAAGATGGAATTTCATTTGGAATTCATGATCACGTGTTAATTTCTCAAATTACTTTTGACAGTAATATGGACTGACCTGGATATGTTTGGCATTTGATTTTGTGTGTGCGCCACAGTGAACTGAATGCGAAGTGGTGTAAAAAAAGAGCTTTAATGTTACATCACAAACTGCAAATGTAAAATGTGAAGTGCTGTAAAAGCCTAGCATCTATAGCTACCTCCCCACTTCATCACTATAGTGGTTTTGTTTTATTTTGATATCCTATTATAGTACTTTAAGTGTATGTCCATTATTTATTTTATTACTCTTCTTCTAAGCACTAATCTGCCAAAAGAAAACTTCACACATCAAACAGAACCAAAAATTTATTCACTTGTGTCCAGATTTTCATATATTTTGTAAATAATTCACCACTACTGATATAAGGTACATACAACCTCGCAATCAATATCGAACAGTGCATTAAGCAGAACATGTGTTAAGGTTTTCTGTTAATAATTCATTTGTACAATAAACACAACAAAATGCATCTTTTTTTACTTTGTGGCACTTTTCTGTTGTCCACCAGACAACATGTCAGACATTGTATTGACTTTCAAACAAACAATTGTTTCTCTGAGTCTCACTTATATTGACCTCTGTACCCATATCTGGTTATTCACAGTAATGTCTACATGTGAACATACTTAGTGTGACTAGTGTAAAAAGACAAGTAGCCACACCACCTGGAAAATAAAGTTTAAACATGCATCTATTTCAGCTGTTTAAATGTTGAATTCAACCAGAGCCTTCTATCCTGTGCCTCTCTGCTCTGCACTCTCTCCTCAGCCATACTACTTTCCCAGTAAACAAAAGACACTTGTCTGCTTAGGTAAGTGGACTGCCCACATTCCAGTAAAAAAAAAATATTGAGCCGGACTGGGTCGGTAAGCATAGCAAAGAGGAAAAAGTGAATTCCAGTACAAATGCCTATCTGTTTCCAATACTGGCTCCCTCTCACAATACTCTCCTGCTGGTATCACAGCATGATGCAGTGATCTCATTAGCCCCAGAGTGTATGTGTATGCACACCATGGAGATATTTTTTGATGAGAAACAGTATGTTGTTCTTCGAAGGGGGCGCCTTTCCTTCTTAGCTTTGTACAGTATAACAGGAAATCGCTGGGGGGTGGAATCGATTACCTTTCCCCGCTGTTTCAACTAGAAGTGTGATCACACATGCACACACAGCTGCCACACCCAAAGAAAGCATTCAGAAATGAGATGCAGCCATATCTATGAGTGTGTTTACCTGCTGTGCATTGCAACCAGAGCAGGGCCCGCAGTCCCACCAATCTGACATCTCAGAGGGAGGAAGAGGAGGAGAGAGGCATAGACTATTGATCGGGAAGGAGTCACAGAGAGATACAAGGCACAGTTGGAAAGCAGAAAGGATGAAAGAGCGTAGAGCAGTGAAAGAGAAATGAAAGGTGGGGAAAGAAAGGAATATAACACCTAATTTATAATCATTTATTACTATATATATATCTTATTTTACATTAGATTTATTATTTATACAGCTCAGAAAGTTTGCTTTTTCCCTCATGAACTTTAAAGTGTTTTTTCAGGTAGTTTAAAATTCCTTCCTCCCGAATCCAGTGTAGCGCTGCAATTCAATCAAGTAAATAGACGGAGAATCAGAGGAGTGGAAGGAGGGTAAAATGAGTTAGAGGGCAATAGAAGGACCTGAAAGTGACAGACAGTGCCTGCGAAGCAATAAATAGTGTGGGGATGGAGTAAGTGGGGTTGGCAGATAAAGCAAAAGAAAGAAAAAGAGGCAGGGAGAAGAAAGATTGGCCTCATCTGTAGACTTTGAAAGGATTCTCATCTCTTCACATCTATGTGGCTGTGCTGGGAGACAGAGAGAGAGAGAGAGAGAGAGGGAGCCATGGGCACCTGCAGTGGAGCATTAGCCCAAAGCCCCATTATCACTTCAAAGCTGGACACTGGGGCCCTACGGTGGATGAAACACTGCACAGAGATAGGAGTAGAAAGCCTCCTCCCTCTTTCAGCTTTCACCGTTCTCCCTCAATCATCCCCCCTGCCCCTTTTACTGTACCTCACTTCCTCTCTGTCATCGACCTTGTTCTGCCTTCCTTAATGCTTCCCTTTCCACCCACTCTATTACTTCCTCCCTTCGTCTTATCTGTACCTTTAACACCTGGCTGCCTGGATGGTGAGCCCTATATGAGATCTTTTTCTCTATTCCTCTTCCCTCCTGGCTGAATTTCTTCATCCTCTCTGGCTTATAAAAGTCCTGGGGACTGTAGGCCCCGATGAGCCTCAGGCTGTGGTAATGAGCTCGCAGGCCCTTTCATGTGGAGATCAAGCCGATGGCTGGAGGGGGTGTTGTTGGTGCCGGTGTTAGTGGAGTGGATATTACCAGCATTGGATTGTGGCCTGTAGAATAGAAGAGTAGTAGGTCAACCCCTGCCCAGCCTAGACCTGGAGATGCAGACAGTTCCCATGAAGTCAGACACAGAGACACACAATACTGTCAAAGAGCGGGTCAAATCATTATAGTCTGTGTAAGTTATAGCATTACTCTGTCCATTACATTATCCAAGAGACCTTTCCCGATATTTACTTGCCACAGAAGGTCAGATACTTTAACCAGGACATCGACATAGGCCAGAAATCAGTGGCAGACACACAAACTCGTATAACATTTTCTATTACTACTCTCCGCTTGCTCTCTGAATGTGTCAACACTTCTTAAAATTGCCATGTGAAAAAGTCTGGGGACAAAGACAGAGCGACAGAGGGATATTTGAACATCTGTTGCTTTTTGATTAGACCTCGCCCTGAAGGAGCGTCGCCACTCTTTAAATCCTCCTTGCCTACGCTTGTGAAATCCTCCAAAACGTGTGTGTGCGTGTGCGTGTGCGTGTGCGTGTGCGTGAGTGAGAGTATTAATCCGTAACACATAGCCACACTTCATTATTGCTCCCTCCCCCTGACACCTTCATTAAGCCCACAGACAGGGATTACTTCTGACTCGTAGATTAGGCCACTTTCCTGGCCACATCACAGTACGGCTGCTATGTTTACGAATGCTGGGATTGCAACTGAATATTGATGGATTTTGTCTGAAAATGTGCCTGGCATAATTGTTATATAATTCATAATAATAATCCAAGGTGATATCTTAAAATAGCTTGTTTTGCTTTGCACAAACAAACAGTCAGTGGTGCAGTGGTATAAAAAAGAAAAAGTGTCTAATTCTTGTGTGATATTAGCATAAGTTTGTGCTAAAGAAAGAAATGTACAGCCTGTGTTTGTGTATGTGTGTGTGTAGAATACACTGTGATCAGAGGGCATATGCCCAGGTTCAACTTCATAAAGCTCTGGTTAAAGAGAGGAGGCCATTCATGGCTAACAGGGAGTTTTCACATAAACAAGCTAGGAGGCCGGTGCCCGACAGCCCTCCACACTCATAAGTTAATTGGTAAAACATCTTTGATCTTGGTTTGTAGAGCACGCTGAAGTGTCAATTTTAGGAACCTTTCGGTGACCTCTTAGAGGAGTTGTTATTCTGCCTGAAATTTTGACAGGAGATAATTGCAGAAACCTAATCAAAGATGGATATGTAATAAATACCTCAGTGAAATCATTACAGTGTGAGCCAGGTATCTGGGCGTGCTTGACTTTTCACTCACTCCTTGGTCTTTTTATAGTATAGCTCCTAATAGTTTCTATGGAGACTGAATTGGCAAAGTGTTGTGCTGCGTTTGGCCCCTCGGCAATCTCACCCTCATTCACCTTCCTACCTGTGTTTCTGGATATAGAAAGATGAAAGATGGTGATACATCTGTGTTAACACCCTCGCTCCTCCAAGGGCAGAGAGCTGGAGAACTGATAAAAGTTTCTTTCACAGTAAGTTTAAAGTCAAAGCTTCGGTATGTCGGTGTCATCAATCGAATTAGTTAAAAGTTTCCTCGGCTGATTCTAGGGAATGTGGAAGTTGTCATAATACTGTCAGTCCTGACTTAGTCTCTGTATCATAACAAAGATATGTTTGATGTTTGACAGATGAATGAAATGGCAGATAACATAATCATTTATTTTTCCCTGCTTTTTGCTTTTCTGGCTTTACTCCCGGGCTCCCCTCATTCTTATGGTGATATGGAAAGGAGGTTGTAGGGATGTCGTGAGAGCGATATGGTATCACGTCGATACCAAAAATCTGAAAACATGTCGATACTTGTTTTGCTAGGTACCGAATTAAGGTACCGGAGATCAAACATGTGGAAGCAACAAGTGCACCTGCAGCGACAGCTCCACCTTGACTTGTCGAATAGAAAAGACTATGGAAACCTTCAATAGCTCTGTGTCAAAGCTTCAATTCCTCACAGTTGGAGAGCTCATTTTGGAAGTAGTTTCACCTGAAAATCACCAAAGATGATGATGCTAAGAACTGAATGTCTGTCCAAAGTGGCTGTTAGGCGGAGTTAGGGACCGTCCCAAAAGTGCATTACAATACATTCAATCATCAGTGACTTTGTTTTTCACTATAAAAATGTCAGACAACAGCCAGTGACCTTAAACATATCATACCTGCGAGAATGTAAAGAAAAGTTAAGAAAACCAAGTCATTCATTTAATAATTAAATATGCACAGTGCAAGGTTGTAATTTCAAAAGATTTATGAATCAACGTCAAATCAACTCTCATCTGTCCTGGACATCCTCTCGCAACTTTCACAGCTGTTAGCTGATCTTTGTAATGGTGAAATGTTTTCATTGTACACTATATTATACACTAGAGTGTATGTTAAATACTACTAAACTACTAACTACTACATTTCTGGTATTCCCTAGGAGGTTGGGGTAAAAAAAGGAAAGAAAGGTAGAAGTCAGATTGTTTTTTTGTTGCGCTGTTGTGAGAGTTAGCTGAGCAGAGCAGAGTTGAACGGAGACGTCCAGCGGGGGTTAGAGAAGCACAGCCTTGCTTCCCAGGCAGGCCCCCTTTTTGTGACATGGTTAAAGATGTGTCCTAACACCATTCCCATCACCCCTCGTCCCCACCTCGGCTCCCATCCCTCCGTCCCTCCCTCCGTCTCCAGAGAATAGCCTGCCCTTTGCTCAAGCCATTCCGTCTCCTTGGAGCTCATTGTTCACCGGTTGCTAGGCGATAGCTGGGGCCTCATTTGGTCACCTTGGATACAGGAGGGGGCCTGGGTATTTGGTACGGGGCCGGGGCCGACAGAGGTGATGTGAAGGTGTGTGTGTGACTACATACAAGGTTGTGTGCACACATTGTTAGCCATCAAAGTGTGTGTGTGTGCGCGTGCGTTTGTGTGTGTGTGTGTGTGTTTGGTTAAGGGTCAGGCGTGACAGCGCTGGTACAATGGGGTGGGGTGTGACCAACCCCTCCTTCACCATTTATTAGCCTATTCAGTCACCCACTCCCCTGCTCCGAGCCAGGCTGGGCCAGGAGGCACCCGAGCTGTCAGTCAACAGGGAGGGGGAGGGGCAGAGAGGGGAACCCAGAAAACATAATTAATGTGTAACACAAGAGCTGCCGTATCGCTCTAAAGAGGAAATTAAAGAAACAAGCAGCCACTGTAACGGCAATTACGCAGTGTTGAATAGGCTGCTGTCTTTGAGTTGTCAATGCTGTTTCAGGCACCCACACCTGCTCTCTCTTTCATCTCTCTCTCTCTCTCTCTCTCTCTCTCTGGTTTTCTCCCCATCCACACTATGTGTTTCTCTCATTCTGTAAAATACACACCAGGGGAGAGCCTCTTTGTCAACCGCCCTCCTGAATTCCAATCCACAATCGTCAAGCTGGCCCAGGCTGGCCGGCATTGGAGGGTCCTGGAGTGGCTTTCATAAACCTCCATCATGCACACACACACACACACACACACACACACACACAAACCTATACTATTGTTGCCAAAGCTGAAGCACTCATCAAGAGAGTAGGAGTGGTGAAATGAGCAAAACAGAGAGGAACATTTTAGAAAATGAACTCAAATGATCATCCATGCCTCTATTCCTCTCTCTCTCTCTCTCTCTCCCCCTCTTTCTCTCCCTCTCTCTCTTTTTGTGCTTTTACAGTAAAGTCTATGTAGTCCATGTGGCTGCGTGATTAGCTGCAGAGGCCTGTTCGCTGATATGATTAGGTTCTGTGGTACATCCCTGAGCCCTTAGAGCAAAACCAGTGTGAGTGTTTTACCCCCAAATTAAGCTTCATTAAGGATGACTCACTGTCAGTGTTATGTGTCTGTGAGTCATCAGTGTGTGGTTTGTGTCCTTTAACCAACTTTTAATACGTAAGACAGGCAAACCTTTCCTCTTTCATCTGCCGTTTGTCTGTCTGTCTTCCTTCTTTTTTGACAGCTTTCTGTTTTGTTTGTAAAATGTGAGTAGCAACAAACTAGCAAACAAGATGTGCTGCAGAAAAGCTTATGCTGTGTAGAAAACGTATTCCCTCGGGAATCAGTTTTAATCCTGCCGGGTCTGCATGCGTGTGTTCCAAAACCAACCGTGGAGCTAAAATAGTTACAGATTACCAGCTAAATTACTGCCTTGTCTTCTCGACACTCATAATGAGTCAGAAGGAATGTGTTATCCTCACCTGAGCTGTAACTGATAGCAGATATAAAGAGGATCTAACGTGCCCACACAGAAGTTAAAGGTGTGTCTGGCCTCTTAGGGTTCACCACTCCGACAAAACCGCTGCGGTAATGCAGCAGAAAATGACTCCAGAAACTGGCATATAAACTTGGGCTCAGTGTGACATCGGGAGAGTTTCCGGAAGAGTCATTAAGGAATCACTGAATGAGGAAGCGGAGAGATTCATATTCATGGAATTCATCAACACAAGTTATTGAAAGCAGTCAATGCATTCATTTAGTGGGGTCTGCTGAATTCATCCCGTTGGGCTACATTAATGTGGTGTTGACCCCGGACCACAGCATGCACTGCTGTCAGCGTGGCTTTGTTGGTGGAGCAGTAACCTTTCTTTATACCCATGTTTGGGCCAGTAACCTTGCTTTGTGTTGCTGTGTGTATCAGGGTGTAGTGTGACTCCCCTTCTCCATAAATCACTGTCAGATTCCAATGGTACGAAACAAAGCCCTTCTACTGAAGCTTGGGTAATGGGGTTGTTGGTGTGCGTGTGTGCCCCAGCGTGCATGTGTGTCAAGCCTTGTAGCCCTTCATTTACCAATCAACGCCAAACAGAGTTTATGAAAATTCATTGAGGGTGAGATGAGGTTTTTTCTTCAGATGAATATTGCACGAAATGCGGCGTTGGGTGACAAAACACTCCATCGATTTTAAGGAAGGAAGGAGGGAGGGACTGAGGGAGGGGGCGGAATGAAGAAGACGAGGGAATGAGGTTGATCGCTGGTGCGTGATGGCATAAACTGCTGAATTTCTGTCACTGTGTGCGCGTGTGTGACTGTGTGTGTATGTCCCACACAGGGGGCTAATAAATAAATGATGTTTGAAATGAGAGCAGCTCTCCGTAGACCGTCTCCACTTCATGAGAAGCTCTTGTTTACAACTCCACCCACACACACACACACTTATACACACACTCCTGTGAACGCGCTGCATGTATGGCTACTAGATCTAAGGAATATACTGCTGCTTTCCTTTCCAGGAACACGTCTGTCCTGTGAGCCTCTAAGTGTGTGTTCCACCCTCAGGCCTTCGTCACATTGCACTCTGCATTCCACCCATGTTGATAGTGAAGGGATGGGAAGCATTACTCTGCAGGCCAAAGCAAATACACACACACACATACATGCATATAAACACCTACCTTGTGAGAGGGGCTGTAGAGCTTTAGCGAGCTCAGCAGAGCAAACACAGTGATAAAGGCAGGATTTGGGCAGATTCTAATAGGAGGAAGCGGTGGGGCAGGGAGAGGATTTACCCCCAGTATCCCCACAGGCCCAGGCATGACAGAATCCCTGAGTTTTTTGACCAAACAGTGTGTGGCGCTGACTCACGGTTCCTGTGTTTGCTCTGCGGGCTGTCCTAACATATCATTATTTCTCTCAGAAAAAGGCAACCTTCCCTGCCTGGACTGGCTGCCTACCATCCAGACAAAACCTGACCTTTTACTTTCTCCCAACAGTAAATGAACCGATGCCATTCTAGATGAGTTGTGAGTGAAAATGAGAGGTGGTGGTGTGCTCATGAGGAAGGGAGATTCATGGGTGTCAAAGAGAGGGCAGTTGTTGCACAGAGGATTCCCACAGTTTCATTGTTTTTGGAAGATTTTCAAACATCCCATTTCTAGGCAACTGAAGCAAAGGTCAGAATGGAGGAAGGAAGAAGAGAACAACAGGCTAGAAGGAGATGGAGAAACAGAGAGACAGAGAGAGAGACATGGGGTGATGGTAGGGGATACAGCTTTGGAATGCTGCAGTGGTTTTAATTACAGACAGAGGAATAGTCTTTTTAAATATTTAGAGTACAGATGATCTCTCTGGCTGTGTGTGTTTGTGTGCACCAGGCTTTTTGTGTGTGTGTGTGTGTGTGTGTGTGTGTGTGTGTGTGTGTGTGTGTGCGTGCGCGTGTGCATGTGCATGCATGTATGCACTGCACACATGTGTACCTGCATTACCATATGAGAACTTGTTTGTATGTGCACTCATTCATGCATGTTTATGTGGGTGCGTGCGCAGGGGACATTACATGTGCTGGGTCTGCAATGAGCATGTGGAATTTCATGTGGATGCACCAGTAAATGTGAGGAGATTAACTGCAGATTCACTTTTGAATACACGTTTGGTAATGAGTTGAGATTCTCCCAGATTCTTCTTAGTCTCGTGAAACTCTTTCAAAACTATAATAATAAAGATTCAATAATAATCCCCCAGGTAAAACAAGGCTGTTGTTAGAACCTGAAAATACAGGTCCATAGTGGTGAATACCAAAAACTCACAAGTATCAAAAGTTGGCATCAAAATGCTCAGTTTTAGTCTTGTTTATGTATTCTTTGATCAGATTTATTCTTTGAGCTAAATTGAAACTTTTTTATGCTTTTTAGGTTAAGTTCTTGTCAGGATGCTTGAGTTTAGACCTTAAATACTGATGCAAGTTTTGCATATTTTGTTAAATGAAAAAAAGATTTTGCAGAATAATACAGCATTCATGTTACTCATAAACTACTGATTAAAGTTTCACTTTGGTATCACATTTTGGCACCTAACAATAGGCACAGGGAGTAACAAAGAAACACAAGGCGGACTGTTTATTTGCTCTTAACAGCATAAACCTTATCTCAAAGATTGCAATAGATATTCTCTTTTACCCCACTTATCTCAAACTAGCAGGCAATCAAAAAGCAGTAAAAATGAGCTATAATCGAGATGGAGTGGGAAATAAAACTAGACACAGACTACAGATGTAAAATTCAAGAAGTGCTATAGAGATGCTTAGTGATAGATCTTAACAATGAGGGTCATGTTGTGAGAGACAAGCCTGAACTGATCTCATGGTTTTAGCTCTTTGGTCAGCTGCATCTGTCTGCTGACGTAAGGGTGCAAAAACATAGAAAGGCCGTCTCGTAATCTCGTAATCATTAAACAGGGAATTACAGGATGTAAAGACATGTGACTGCTGTCTGTGAGCTCTAAGCCGTAGGAAGTCGGGATGCCAGAGTTAAGTGGAGCAATATCCTCCTTGTATGTGTGAGGGGGCGACTCTTGTTAAATGGGTGCTATCATGAGCAAACAGTCTCTCCGTCTCTTGCTGCATTGTGTGTTTGTTCGAGCGATGCCATGGCCAGTCCAGACTCAGACCTAGAATGGTAAATAGGCTGTAATTTTGAGGCCCCGTACCATTCTGCAGGCTCACATTGATCTGTCATTGACAAAGTTAATGAGCGTGGACATGAGGCACGAAGTCTCGCCACAAAGACATCAAAGCGCCGCCGCTGGCCCGCTGTGAGACTGGCCTTGAGGCAGACACCCAGGCTGCCGCAACCCCTGACTCCCCAGGAGGGAGAGGAGTGAGGGGAGGGGATCTTGGCACCATGTGTAAGGAGTTTGAATGTCTTCATCCTTTTCTCCCTGTCTCCTGCACACAAACACACGCATTTCCTGGTGCATATCTGGCATGTGTTTGTGCTTCTAAGCAGGGTTAATGGAAAAGAAGCAGCAACTTCTAAGCAGCAAACAAGATTCCTAAACTCGATACTTCTGCCTTTGCTCACCACCTGCTGCTTGGGAACCTGCTGTCTACACACACACACACGCACAAAAGTCTTGCTACTAGGTAACCCTTTGGCTATCTGCCTTTTCATTCCTCTCTGTCAACAGCAAATAAGAGAAGGGGGAAAAGCCAAATCCATGAGCAAATATTAGCCTATGCAAACAAAGGCATTCCAGGCAGGGTTGTCACTCTCACTCGCTCATCCTTAAACCCCATCCTCCAGTTATACTTTACTTAACTTGGCGGATATACTCTCTTGCACACCTTGTTCTGTAAATAAAACCACTGCAACCTGATACAGTTGGCTAACAGAATAGTAACACGAGAATCCATTATTCAAGGGAAACTCAAGACAAGTAACTGTTTTCTTCAAAGATTTTAAAAATGTCCTTTAAAGTGATTGCTCAAATTTTAGGGGCCACATTTCCCCTCATCCCCACAGCCTATGTTCTCCCGGTTTTTTAGTAGTCTTCCTTCTGTTTGTCATCTTCCTCCCTCCCCTGCCTCTGGGGGTTCAGATGTCATCCTCATCCTTGTCAGAGGAGTCTAATGGATTGGTCACGCTCAGGGCCCTCCCAGCCTGACTCACAGAGCTGGAGTGAAAGGGCATGGCTAGGGTGAGATATGAACCTCGGAGAGAGGACATCCGCTTGGCTGTTCCCACCCGCGAGTGTCTGCAGTGTACTTGTGTGTGCATGTTTTCTCAGTAAACATGTTCTCTGTACCAGTATGAAAGCAATAAAATACACCAAAGAAAATAAATTGCAAAGTTCAGCTACAGGATGTAGCATTGTCAGGTAACCATACAAATGTGTACGTACACACACACAAACACACACAGTCTCTGTGTCTGGCATATCCATCATAGCTTCAGGGGGCCTCCTGTTCTTTCTTGAGGTCAGAGTTGAAAATGGTATAGATGACGCCTACATAGACATACAGTGTAGAGTATGTTTATGTGTGTGTAGGTGCCAGATCTGTGCACAGCCTCTGTGTTGATCAGGTCTAGACCAGTGGGGTGATCTATCACCATCACAAGAAACACAAACCAAATGTATGTCTGGCAACAAGGAAAGTCAACACATATGAGGAAAAATGGCTTGAAGTTCTGAGGGTCGGCAGCACTTTTTCTCTGAACAGTTGATGGACTTTTTTGTGGGTTTTTTGATAGTTGCAGGATTTTCTTTTTGTCAGATCCTTTTTCCCTCTTGAAGCAGATACGGTATAGAAAAATGCAGGCAGGCATCATTAATGCAGAGCACATTTCAACTCTGCCATCACAAATTTCTTTTGTTTCCTTTTTGACTTGGGTGATTTTATATTGCCAGCCTATTATGTCCTGTCCTCCTCTGCATCTTTATTATCCTTTGTTTCTCCTCCACCACCCCTCTCTCCTCCTCCTCTTCCCCCTCTGACTTTTTCCTCTCCCATTTTTATCTGGGCGGTGAGTTTTAATTTCATGCCCCCTGCTCTGGCAGTTGGTCCTCTAGTGAGTGCCAGGCTGGCTTTGTGACACAGCTTCCTCTGGGGCTACCAGCCTCTCTAACACACACACACACCAACACATAGCCACAAATACACATGCTCTCAGCCCCGGGTTATGCATCGGCATCCATGCAGAACTTATGGCAATAAAATTATCCAGAAGTTGCTTTCATGAACACACAAAGACAATTGCTGTCAAGGACGTGATTACACAAGCAAGCGCAGTGGCATGTTAGCTTACTTCAAATGAATGAAAATGATTCATTGTTCACATATATGGAACAATAAATCCACTGTATTCACACTTATCCATCATATCTGTTATTGTTTCAGTAATTTATCTAAAGGTATTGGCCTCATCTGGCTAGCGACAGTATGCTAACTGTCCTGGCAAGCATTCATTACTCCACACAGACGACTTGCAGCCCTGGGGAGTAATCAGTCTTTATGCTAATGTTTGTGGATGATGATGGATGTCCTTCAGCCTCCATTGTGTTGGATTGTTAGAAAAAGAAAAGACTGTTTCCTTCATTCAGGGTTATATTTGTCTTGAGACGTTGTTGTCAAGATGTTGTCAAGAAGATAATGATTATGCTGAAATACACCTTTGAAGTGCTTTAGATATTTTTTTTGTTTCAACTTGGAGTACAGTTGAAGGTAGACAAAGACACACTTTAGCGTGTGTGTGTGTGTGTGTGTGTGTGTGTGTGTGTGTGTGTGTGTGTGTGTGTGTGTGTGTGTGTGTGTGTGTTTGGCCCTAGTGGTTATAATCCATTCCTACGGCTGCACCTCTGCAAGGGTTCATTAACCCTGAAAGCTGAGTCTTTTCAGGCCTCATCTTCATCTCCTGAGCATTGCAGATCACATCTGCTGCTCCAGGCTGGTCACTCATTAATGAACATACCTCAAGGCCATATGTGGCACTTCTAAAATATTTTAAGGGGTGCAAGTGGGTAATATCACATGCCAAATGAATAAAAGCGACGGGTCGATCATTTGGTGAAAGTTTTTTAGTCTTAAAGGGGCATTTGAATCAAACCACAAATTGTTCCACACTTACCCTTTATGGCATCAAACCATGTAGGTAGTTTTGGTTTTATTTGCTGAGGTTTTGAGACATCTGCTTAGATTTGTGTTGCAACTATATTCAAAAAAGGTGAATGGAATTTAATTTGTTCAAGTCAATGCTTTGAAAAAATGACATAAGAGCAACGAGTCTTGCCAGAAACAGTGTCAGGCATACGCTGGATAATCCACAGACCTCACTGTGAACAATTTTCATTGGAACTACTTTTACCAAAGAAATAGTTCCAATGAAAACTGTTCACATTGAGGTTTGCCATAATACTACGAGGAATAATTGTAAACGTCTTGTTGGTCATGGTAGCAGATCATCTATATCAATGAGCTGAAATAGTTGTCTTTGTCTGTCATTATGTGGTGGCTGTAGCTGGCTTGACTCACTCCCCTGCCTACATTGTATGTGGGCTGTCGGTGTGGGAGGATAAGGGTATTCTAGAGCAGCGTGGAGGACAGAGTAAACATCCAGAGCAGTCACTGATGTCCATTGTTAAGCTCTTTTTCTCAGGACAACTCCCACCCACTCCAGCTCCCACAGCTGGGACCAACTCAATTGTCCTCGCTCTCATCTGACATTCTCAGTCTTGCTCTCACAAACAGAACACACACACACACACACACACACACACGCTACATATATACATACATACACTACCCTCAGGCTTAGTCACAATTCCAGCTGGGTATCTTTTGTCTCCTAGCAACCAGCACCTCTGCAATTTCTGGACTAGCACCTCTGGTTTGGACTGAGAACCCATCCCGACATTAGGATTACACACACACACACACACACACACAGAGTTGGGATTTAACTCGCTGCTTGAGTGAAATTGAATCTGAAAAGTATTGAGCCGTTAGCTCTTGTGGAATGACTATCTTTATGCAGTGAAGTTAATTAAGAGCAGTGATAGAAAGAGAGGCAGAAAATGAAAGCCCAGAGGCTTTGATTCATTTTCATTGCCTTATTTTTAACTTTAAGTCCCAGTTTTCTCTCTAAAATTGTAGTTGTGATTGCCCAAAAAAAAGTCAGCATCCAAACAAATACTTGCATTCATTAAACAAAATGACCTCTATGAAAAACAGGACTGTATATGGAAATGTGTTCAGACAAGAGGAGATATGTTGTTCCAACCAAATCCTGAAAAAGACAAAAATATTATACACACAAAGATATAATTTAAAATAGAGAACAGTAATTCAAAGAAAGACGGCATTAAACAGGCTCAAGTCAAATAAAGTTAAAAACATTGTTAACATTAAACATTTTGTGTGTTTGTTTGTTGTTGGTTTGTAAGGACTGATGCTGAGTATAGCCATTTGCCTTCCCAACAGCCTCATGTAATATTCATGAAAGATTTCTATACCCTGCAGTTATTTATTCATGAATGCCTTTACTGCCCCCTGACATGTACACACACCTGTCACAGGAAGGAAATGTTGCCTCCTCAAATCTGTTCACACACAAACACAGTGCTAGCTGACCAGTAGTTAACCTCTTTACTTATGTAATAGGCTGTCTGGGATGGGATCACTGCAGTCTGCTTGAGCAGACAGAGTTGCAAAGTTTCTGAATACACATGGGAAGGTTAACAGATCTAAGGCCAACTCTTTACTTGTCATCCAGGTACCACTGTTTTGTATGCATCCAGTGTTCATGTTCTGGGCATCAGTGGTGGTTTCCCTCATTCTAAGACAGCCTTATTCTCCTGAGAAAATCCATATGCTGTTTCAAATATATTTCCCATTCAAGCCTACACCCATGGCTGCTGCAGCTACATCGTAAGCTATGCCATAGTTGTTGTTCAGCTCCTCAAAAATGTAACCAGAGTTGCCGCTTTGTGACCATAAAAGTTTTTGATACAGTCGGAGATTTTCGATAGTGAAGAGGCAACTTGATCTAACCTTTTCTGTTGTCAGTAACACACATCTAGTTCAGTCATTTCCACTGCAAAACTTCTTCTGACTTGTTTTGCTTTATTTACTTACACAAAATGAATTAGAACTGAAAAGATGAGTCAATCAACAAAAACATATCGTCAACAATTTTGATGAATCTTATGACTTTAAAAATAATCTGCCCTGGCTGTCTTGGTATCTATGATGGTAAACTGAATGGTTTTAGGACTATTCTGAAACAAAACTCACACTCATCAGTTGAGAAAGTATTCTGCACATTAATTGATAATGAAAATTGTTCATTGCAAGGCAGTAGTCTCAATGAAAAGTTTCCTATTCTACTTCTATATCATAAAGTAAATAAAAGAAAGTGAAAAGTTACTTTGGGAAAAAAATTATACCCTGACAATGTATGCCATACAGAGTTGTGGTGGTGCTATCAACTTGTCAAATCTTTGCTATGAATCAGTTCCTACACTGGAGGAACCTATCATAAGACTGCCGTACAAGTCTTTTTCCACCTTATGTTTGTAACAAAGTGGTGTGTGCAGCAGCTGCTTTTGTCTTCAGCTAACCACAAGTCATCTATATTGTGTATTTTGTGAGTGCACATATATGGGGACGAGAGGCATGACTTACCACTGATTACATTGCTGTCTTGCTGCATTAAGATAACGTGTGGGTTGAGGGGGTATGTATGTGCATGCATGCATACCTTGGAGGGTGTGTTTGTGTGCATGTACATCAAAGATAAGGTGATACACGGCCAGGGTGAATTGTTCACTTTGACGTCAGCCACAATGCACCTGTCTCATACATCATGGTGGGCAGGAGGCGGTTTGGGTAACCGAGGGAAGAGCCTGATGCCTTTATTGTTCCATCACTTCACCTCTCAATGCAATGTGGCCTTATTTTCCCCGCAGCAAAATAATGCATGTGCACTACATATTTCTTTCAATGCCCACCCAGAAAATGTACACATTTCAACATGTAATGGGAAAACAAAGTTTAGAGAAGTAGCAATAACAAGATCACTTGAAGGGAAATCATGCTTTTTCCCTTCAGATGAGTTCTTCTATTTAGACTAAGTGTCCTTGACTGTGTATATCTAGGCAGGTACCTTTGGGCTGTTGTTAAGTTTACCTTTCAGAGGGATTTGGACAGAGAACAGGCATGATATAAAGGTAGCTACTCAGCTCACCTTCCCTCTGACTTAGTCCTCTCCTCTGATACTTTCCATGTGTGACGGGAGGTTTCACTCTCGATTGCAGTGAGTCTAGAGAATAGAAGAGGCTGTGTATGAGCTCCTCAGAGAGAGGAAGGCAGCAGAGGAAACGAGGAGATGATCTATGCAGGGGTTCATTTTGGTCAGCATTCATCATATCTCCCACTCCCTGTGTTTCAAGTATTTTAACCCCCCCCCCCTTTCTCCCCGGAGCTTTTCCTCACTCTGCGTCTTGATGCAACTCTGCACCTCTACAATGTGCATGGAGTCGATTAAGTGTCTTGAAGTGTGTTCAGTTTACGTGTTGATTGAAATAGCTCCTGACTCTGTGTGTCTTAGTGACAGTCCTCTGATCTGCTATCAGCCGCCTGTGGTTAGGTGTGGTGGATCTGTCATCACAGCGGCTCAATAACACTGACCTCAGAACAGTGCTGTTCTTCCAGGAAAAGCTGTCATCCGATCGTCAGGATCAGTTTTCCACTTTCTAGGTAGCCAGCAATTCACAAAGAGGCATCTTTAACTAGTTTAGTAAGACCACACAGTGTGGATGTGTGTGTGAGAGAGCAAGAGCAGCTACCGCAGATCGGCTTTGTTGTCTTTCTAAATGGCCGTCTCTTTCCTCTTTACCCCTGTCCTGGCTCAGTGTAAAACATTAGTCCAATTGAGCAAAATGATTTCCAGGCTATTCTCAGAGATGAGAGAGAGATCATTATTTCTTGGTCTTCGTGTGAGCCCGCTGGCTAATGTATGGATAGGTAATGGCAGTGATAATGGACCTGTTGAGAGGTATGTTTTCCCCTTACCCTCCCTCCTTTCCTCTCTGTTCTTCTCACACTTCTTCTGCTATTGTCCAGCAGGTAGACAGCATGATGGATGGACGGGGCTTGGCTGTGTCCCTGTGCAAAGCGGCACTATCGCACACCCCAGCATCAGTTGATAGCGCCTGGAAGCGTTTGTCATGATCGATGCCGCTCCGCCCCGCTCCATCACTCTGCCTGTCTGGCAATGAAAGGCTTGGTCACACACAGAAACACAAGTAGACATAATGGTAGAGGGAAATTAGGGTGAATCAAGAGCCGGGAGAAAGGATAGATTTTCTCCTTTCTTTCTTTGCCATGTTAACTCTTTCATTTGCTTCATGGGAGGCAGCAAAGCACACCAGCCAAATGTATGCGCTCATATGGGATTTTTAAGCCTACAAATACACATAGACATCATGAATCATTTACAGTGAAAGAAGAGATGTGGGCAACAGTTAAACTAGCTCTGTCTTGATTCCCTACGTGTGTGTGTGTGTGTGTCTGTGTCCGTCAGCCCTCATGTGGGATTGATAAGTTCCACTGACATTGTGTTTTCTCTTGGTGGTTGCTGAGTGTTCCAGTCTGGGAGCACTGTGTGTTTCTCATTGGTTGTTGAGCTGCAGATGATTAGAGTGGAGTCCATCCATGAAATCCCCTTTAGGTCCCATCGAAAAGAGACAGTTTGTGGGTGTGTGTGTGTATTATGAGAGCGAGAGACAGAGGGTGTTACTCTAGCCGTGTTTTTCAACATCAAAATAAATCCCAAACCCTCTCCAGATGGCCTCCGTTTTCCTCTTTCAGCATATGGAAGCGTAATACATTAGAGGGTTAAATATATAACTGAGCGCTTTGCTATGACAGTCCGTTGGGTCTGTTGGAAATTAGATAATGCTGCTTGATGACTTATTTCCTGAAGTCTATAGAAATAAATAGAGAAAGCAACATTGCACAGGAAAGAGAGACCATAGTGAAGCGACATGCAGCTCTACTCAATCCTTTTTCCCGGCTGTTTGTGCTAGTTTTAGTGGACTAGTGTTGACATTAGCTTTCAAAAGGAAAGAAAATCTACAAAGACAAACAGATGCTTTTGAATTATGCTGTTTTTGGTATCAGTACAGTGTTTGTTTTTCATTAAGATTCTTTGTAGAGCCTATATTTAGTCCTAGAAGGGAGACAGAGAGGGAAAGAGATACTTTCTCTCCTGGGTTTTTGTGTGAGAATATTCCTTAAAGCAGCCTGTTTATTCCTCTTTTTATAAAAGCAGCAGTTTCTCCTTTCCCGCTTATCAATTCCTCCTCCCACTGAGCTCCATCCAGCTCTCTCCTCCCTCTCATCTCCACCACAAAGGGACTAGAAAAACACCTTACACACTCTGCCTGTACTATATCTGCGTGTCTGTGCATGATAATTTGCGTGAGCATGAATGAAGGATTTGAAGACTGTGGTTTGACCTCCAGTTGATAATGGTAATCATGATGTTTGCTAGTGGTCACGGTGCCTGTCTCCCTTGTCCAGATTGCACGGACTGCTGTATGAAGTGCAAAACACTAACAGACAGACAGGAGTGAGAAAGTGAAGGGGGATACAGCTAGAAGGCAAGTTTACCATTTATCTTAGCGAGAAAGAAAGCATAATGTGAAGGTGCGGAGAGAGAGAACGGCGAGATGGGGTGGGCATAAGGGTGAGAAGGAAGGCGCAGATACTCTTGACCGCACACAGAAACACTCAGTCACTCTCTCCGGGCCACACAAATACACACACACATGCCTGTGTTTTGGCAAGCACCCAAAGGCCCCGCAGCTTCGATCCAAACTCGTTCTCACCTCATTCTCTTTGTTATCCCCCACTCTTAACACCTTCCCTCTTTTTTCATCTGCCTGACACTGCGGGTTCGTTGTCTTCTACAGTTTTCTGCACCTCAACCAAAGATATGTCTGCGCATAAATGCAGCATGTTAATATAGCCAGGTTTTGTTTTTTGTTTGCTTTTCAAGCGGGAATTTTTTAATGACCTTATTAAAGCTGAGAAATGGCCTTAATCAAGGCATAGCATCTACATCCTGGCTCTTCCTTTATGACCTGTGCTTCCTCTTTTTTCTTTTCTTTTTTCTCTTTTTTCGTCATTGCTTTCTCATTGTTTGTTGCCTCCTTTTGGTTGGCAGCATCCGTTGTAGCTTCTCCAGTGACAGGGCTAATGGCTCCATTTCTACACTAGGTCTGATCGAGCCATCATATACTCCCTGCTGCCGACAGAGAAGGAGCTGCAAGTGTCCTTTATTCAAGTCACATGTTAATGAGAAAATTGCAAGTTAATTACAGTTTTTTCAGGTTTCTGAGAGAGTAAAATGATATTTGAATATTTTGCTTTAAAATCTGTGTTAGTAGTGGGTATTTTAGTTAGTTAGTTGTTAGTATTTCTAATTGATAAAATATTTTAACGTTCGTCACTATGCAAGGCTTTCTCAACTTTACTCAAAGTCTCAAGTCTCAACTCTGCTTACTGGCATTTTCTCTTTCCTCTGCCAGACAAAATGTGAACGTAAACACTTTGTACATGCTTGGTTTGTTTATTTGAATGTATTTCTCCTTTATGTGCAGTGTCTTGAGTCATTTGTTGGTGCATTTCCAGGTCCAGCCCGCAGTTTATGTGTGTGTGTTTATTTATGTGTGTGTCTACTTGTGGGTTTTTACCGTGCAGGGAGGAAGAAAGTAGTTAGCAGTTAGTGGCAGCACACTGCCATTCTTTTAACAGCCCTCACACACCTCATTAACTCTCTTAATGAGTAAGTAAAGACACATTCCCCCTCTGTCTTTCTGTCTTTTTTTCCCCCTTTAAATGGACAAATACAATTAAGGGCATTTGGCAAGTATAAACATTTTCTTATCATGCAATCGAGTCAAAAAATCAAGAAAACAAAGACTATTTTAGAAGCTCACACACTAAAATGAATGCACTAAACACGGGCACATATACGAGCACCATAAAGCACCTCTTTTCAGGATCAGCAGTTATTTATCAGTAAGAAATCTAAGTTTGTTTCCCTGGATATGGTTCCATTTTTTTCAAAGACGGGGAACAAATGTTTTAGTCTTAGCTTGACCGTACAAACATGTCTAAATGTGTAAAAGTATAATGCAGAGACATGGACTGAAGAGGCATGTCATTTACATGTTGAAAGATTTCTATCCAGCACTTTCAGCTCACTATCTTCACTTTTGAAATGCAGAAGTGCAACAACATCGTCTAAAATTCTCCCCTTTTGAGCATTAGTACGCTACATTTACCAGCTAGATCACTTGACAGTCATGCCAGTATTTTGCATACTGCAGTGTAAAACTTTTACATGTATTCACCTTAATGAGTATTTTTGAAAAACCGTTACTGAATAAAAGGTTTAGTTAGCTTAGTTTACTTTCAAAACACTGAGGGAAAATGTCTTGCTAAATCGCCATGACTAATACCAGAGTAAGCTTACCGGAAAAGTGCAGACAAAGACGGAGACAAGGAGAAAGAAAGTGGTTGAACTGGGTCATTGAAGAAGAGACGGTATTTCAGAGTGCGCACACAAATCCTTAAATGGCAGTGGGTATTTCCATTCAATGAAACCTTTAAAAGTAAGACATCAGATCAAGACGTCTGATTTATGCCAACCGCTGTAATCAACCCACTTTGGAGGCAGAGGTTATCAAATGTATGTGACTGGCAATTGTTTGTGTTGTCATGTAGGCATGTGTGCACATGTGTCCATATGCATGTTTTCATTTGTGCATTAAAAGTTGTGGATCTTAAAGCCCTGAGGGTTTTAACCAGAAAGGCTTGTCTGTCCCTGAGGTGGCTGAGCCGCTGCAGCATCCCCAGAAACTCCTTTTGCTGTCAGAAGTAAAGATTAAAGTATTAAAAGTGCGATTATAATAAGCATAAAAACTATGCTAATCCCTTTGCACTGTTTTTTGATTAGTGCAATTAACAACCAATCAATAATGTGCCCACAGTAGGTATTTGTGTCTTGCAGAAGAGAGTTGAGGTTGTGTACAGTATTAGTGCAGTGTACTGAGATAGAGATCAGAGGTTAATGATGTGAATCAGACAGGAACCAGACATTACCTTCAACGTGCAGCTAATCTCCAGACCAGGCGCCTTGAGCTATGTCTGATAACATTGCTAATTATTCCAGATATAGCCTCTGCAAGGATTCTTGTAAAAAGGCATATCAGTAGCGGAGTTTATTGTCAGAGCACTTAACACTGACTAAATAATACCATTGTTTTGGGTCTTGTACAAGTGAAACCTTGAAAAGTCCTGACCGCAGTGGGTTAGGGGCGGTAGTTCATACGGCGAGGACACACCTGAAAACATGTGTTACCTCATCATTAGGGCTACAATGGGAATGAACTGTGAGCAACGTCACCTAAAGAGAGCCAGGCTACATTAATGAACTAACTGCCAACTTTGTGGTATGTAGTGCATTAAGGTAAATCTATACCAGGTCTAAGCTGTTTGAACACTGACATAGCCACACTCTCGCTCACTCGGGCATTGGTTCACACACCTGTAATAAAAAAAGGACTGGTATGGCATTCTGTGAGCAGGAAATAAGGAAGCAAAAAGCTGCAGGTCTGACATCATTACAGCACTGTGTGAGATGCCTGGACGGCCTGGAATGGGGCCGGAGGCCGCTGCCATGCCTCAGGATAGTCTTCATAGCACTGTAATGACTGAATGGAAGGAGTCTGGGCAGTGGAGAGTGCGGCGTGGCTCTGATGTTTTCCATGAATCCTTTTACCCTGAACAGAGCCGGTCAAGTGGAGTGAAGCCTGGAGGTTATGACCCGTGCTCCTGCTTCTGATACTTAATGTTTTCTGCTCTCCGCTCCGGCAATACTTAACAATGTGATGAGCCTGAGGTTAGCAAATCTGAAGCAATTGATAGACTGACATTTTGGAAAGTTTTTATCGGCCCGACACTCAAAGACAGAATGATCTGACAAAGAAGCAAAGGACAAAGAGGAAGGAAACTGTTTTTTATATATATATATATATGTGTAATTCCTTGCCATGCCAGTTTGGTTGTTAACTACATTCGGGCTGCTTCTCAAGTGATGCACTGTAGTGGTATTTGCTGAAGGGCTATAACATTAGATTTACTGTCATGACTTAGTGATGGAGACCATGGTGGCCAATATCCCTCTTTGTGGTGACTGTTCTCACATAATCATGTCTGTTTTTGAAGGGATCAGTGCTTCCCTGAAAATCTGCTTCCAAACTAATCAGAAATGTCAAATATCTCGGAGCCAACACAGTCAGGGCTGAGCTTAGTAAATACCAGTGAGGGGCAACCACAGACTATGCAAAATACAGCATGGTCTCCCACAGAAATGTCCTGTTTGCCGTTTTAAGAATGTGTAAATGCAGAAATGTTGTGTTGCTAAATTTAATATTGCTCTGGCTCCCGTAGGAGTTGAACCCGTCGATAAATCCTTAAAGGACACAGAAGACGGAGGACTCCAGACCATGACCACTGTCATTATTCAGTTGTATGTGACAGAGAAGAGAACAAACCAGGCAGAGGGAGAAAGGCAATATAAGTAAATGAGAGAAAGGCAGACTTTCTGGCATGATAGATAGCATCATTTAGGGTTGTCATGGGGCACACATTGTCCCAGAACAGACCTGCAGTCAGAAAGCGACCTCCCAGGACCTCAGCATCTAATCCAATCAAACAGCACCATAAGTGGGAGCATATAGATCACCCCAGCCAATCGTGTTATAGCGTGCTAATAGGATTATAGGGGTTTTAGTGTGCGGATTCCACCCCAGAGCTTTCATTTTACTACTTACACACATAGCATTGTATTCATATTGTCAGAGCCTCCGTTCCTCGTCTTGCATTTCAGCTTCTCATGTCTGTCTCTATATTTCTGCTTCCCTGTCTTTCTTCCTCACCTCCTGTACCGTATCCTCTGGCACTTCAACAATGCTGTCCTAGCACAGCAATCTGTTATAATTTCTTATTGTAATCCGGGATCGAACACGCACATACAGACACACACACAGAAAAGACATACCGCACTCCTCCCAGATGTCCGGGGGGGAGAAGCACGAACGGCATGTCTGCAGCAGTAAAGCATGGCGTCTCCATGTGTGTTAGTGTGTTTGTTGCAGCAGGAAGGTGAGGAGAAGGTGAGAGGACTAATTAGTCATCAGGGCAGGGCCAGGTAGGCCAAAAGCATTCCTCTAGCATTGAGCCGCCTTGATAAGAGGCACCAATATAGCCCGGGTGCCAGACTGACTCAGCTTTCAACTCTGCACTCAGGCTGTTTTGCCAAGAGAACAACAAAGGAGCTGGAGGGAGCACAACTGCTCTGGCTCCCATGCTTGCTGGTGAGGAGACATGAAGCTGGTTTGATGTTTGGAATATGATCCTGCAAAATGTGGCAGACTGACAGAATAGACAGGTTATTTTTGTATAATTGCCTAAACTGCCTGCTAACTGTGCTGCCCGAATATCTTGGAGAAAGCAGATGTTATGCAGATCTGCTGAGGGAATCAAACTCAAAAACGCAGATGATAAAATTAGAATGTGCCATGAGATGGAATATTTACGTTCTCTTTGAACACAGGCCAGCGATGTGTGTGTTTCATTTGCACATCTGTACATGCACATCGCATTTTTGGGGGATGAGAATCATAGCCAGATAAAGCGGTTGTCTGTACTGTTGAAATATGATGCAGTTAAGATAATTGGACTGCTGATGTGTTAGTTTATTCAAGGTATAAAGGTGTTCATTTTATGGCCATTCCCAGAGTTTAATGTCATGATAAATACACCGTCATCTTCTAAAATGGTAAGACTGTAAAGTAGGGGCAAGACCGAACAAGATACAGTCGTATATGTCAACATATAGTTTGACATACAGTGGGGGAAATAAGTATTTGACCCCTTGCTGATTTTGCAGGTTTGCCCACTTACAAAGAATGCAACAATCTACAATTTTAATCATATGTACATTCTAACAGTGAAAGACAGAATCCCAAAGAAAATTCCAGAAAATCACATCATATGAATTTATAAAAATTGATAACCATCTGATGAGGAAAAACAAGTATTTGACCCCCTGGACAAACAGCATGTTAATATTTTGTAGAAAAGCCATTATTGGCGAGCACAGATGTCAAACGGTTTTTATAGTTGGTGACAAGGTTTGTGCACATTTCGGCAGGGATGTTGGCCCACTCCTCCCTGCAGACAGCCTCCAAATCATTCAGGTTCCGAGGTTGTCGCCTGGCAACTCGAATTTTAAGCTCCCTCCAAAGATTGAATTGGATTCAGGTCTGGAGACTGGCTAGGCCACTCCAGAACCTTGATGTGCTTCTTCTTCAGCCACTCTTTTGTTGCTTTGGCGGTGTGCTTAGGGTCGTTGTCGTGCTGAAACACCCATCCTCGACCCATCTTCAGCTCTCTCACTGAGGGAAGGAGATGTTGGTCCAGAATTCCACGATACATGGCCCCGTCCATCCTCCCCTCAATACGATGGAGTTGTCCCGTCCCCTTGGCTGAAAAGCACCCCCAAAGCATGATGTTGCCACCACCATGCTTGACGGTGGGGATGGTGTTCTTTGGGTTGTACTCGGTGTTCTTTGCCCTCCAAACACGACGAGTTGAGGCCAAAAAGTTCTATTTTGGTCTCATCTGACCACATCACCTTCTTCCAGGCCTCTTCTGAGTCGTCCAGGTGGTGAATGGCGAACTTCATGCGGGCCTGTACATGTTTCTTCTTGAGCAGGGGGACCTTGCGTGCGCTGCAGGATTTCAATCCATGACGGCGTAGTGTGTTACCAACTGTTTCTTTTGTAACTGTGATCCCAGCTGCCTTCAGTTGATTCATCAGTTCCCCCCTTGTGGTTTTGGGATGATTCCTCACCGTTCGCATGATCAGGGACACCCCACGAGGCGAGATCTTGTGTGGAGACCCAGACCGAGGGAGGTTGGCGGTGGTGTGGTGCTTCTTCCATTTCCTGATAACTGCACCGACAGTTGATCTTTTCTCTCCAAGTTGCTTTCCGATTCTCTTGTAGCCCATCCCAGCCTTGTGCAGATCAACAATCTTGTCCCTGATATCCGTAGAAAGCTCTTTGGTCTTGCCCATGGTGGTGATGTTGGATGCTGGTTGTTTGGGTGTTGACAGGTGTCTTTTATACAGGTAACGAGGTGAGGCAGGTGTATTTGATGTAGATAATTGGTTGGGATTGGGGCTGTGTCTTAAAGAAAGACTAACTGGCTTGTAGGAGCCAGAATACTTGCTGTTTGGTAGGGGGTCAAATACTTGTTTTTCCTCATCAGATGGTTATCAATTTTTATAAATTCATATGATGTGATTTTCTGGAATTTTCTTTGGGATTCTGTCTTTCACTGTTAGAATGTACATATGATTAAAATTGTAGATTGTTGCATTCTTTGTAAGTGGGCAAACCTGCAAAATCAGCAAGGGGTCAAATACTTATTTCCCCCACTGTATATGATTATTCGCTGTGCACATGAATTAAAGATGCTTTGCCAATAGTGTTGTTATACATTCATGCCAATAAAGCTAAATTGAATTGAATTGAACTAAAGAAAAATGCATCATTTAGTAAGAGTTTAACAGTTGCCTTGGGATTAACATATTCAAACAACAACAACAAAAAACATACATAAATTCCATTTTTAATTGTGGTATATTTGCAGTGGCCTGCTGTTTTAATTTCTGCTGCACCATAAATGCACAACCACCCATTCATTAGATAAATTGCACAACACAACCACTGTTGTGTGTTTTGCTCCCTCTTTTGTTTCCCGCTGAAACAATGTGGGTGCAATATTCATTCCAAGGAAAAGTCTGGAAAGGATGACCCAATGGGGACACTATGTGTCGCGGGAGTCTTGGAAACTCAATTTAACATTACCCCATGGTGTTTTATAAGCGTGGATACTTGCTGTGTGCATCATGGGAATGCGTGCTGTGGTGTACACCAACATTAAATAAGTAGAAGTCATCAAAGTCTCGTGCAGAACAGTTGTGTAGTTTCATAGATTGTGGTGTTATGCTTCAGCCTGTCTATGGGCGACCATAAGTACTCTGTTTATGTCTGTCTTTGCTATGGGGTCCCTCAATGTGTGTGTGTGTTTCAAGACAGGAGCCGCTTTTGGCAGCGTCCTACAGTTTCCCAATGTGTGTGTGTGTGTATAGAAGAGGGGCAGATCGTTTCTGAATGAAGTTAGCTCACCATTTAAACGACAGACAAAAGACTCACTAATTAAAACTATGGCTACTTGTGTTTCACTCCCTCTCCCTCCCCCTTTCCTTTCTGACCCTCCCCTCTCTCACTCTTAGTTTCACACATATGTAGTTTACAAATGCCTAATTTGTACCCACTGTTAAGCGCGGGACACACATGCTCAGCCTAATGCTAAAAGATAATGTTATTTGTGGTGAGGCGTCCAAATGAATCCACCCAACAGGGTCCTCTAGATCATGGGTTGCTTGGTCAGCCTGTGTGCAGGCAGTGAGTTGGGCACCTCACATCAGAACATGGTCACACAAATTATAGCATGAGTGAACACTGAAGAATACAGCCACTATAACATAACGACTCCATTGTGAGTGGAGCTCTCCATGCAGTACCACACCTCAGGGTTTTGGCACACAAAAATTGCCCTTAGCTTTCTGTTCTGCACCGATGAGTGGTAAAGAGAGAGTGACACTGAATAGAGTGTGAATTCTGCTGGTTGAAAAGCATGCTTTAAACACTGGAAGTCAAATGTTTACATAGGAAGTTGTTGAAAAGTGTTCATTTTGTTTCCAAAACAGGGTTGCATTAAAGTTTTTCCAAGAACGCACACCTAGCCGAACCAAACAAACCGAACCATGCCCTACTCAAGGGTAAGTTATGTGTATCTAATGTCTACTTATTGTCTCCACAGAGATCTGAGCGAGAATTTCATCCAGTCCATTCCCAGAAAAGCATTCAGAGGAGCTACAGACATCAAAAACCTGTGAGTACCTCACCCTTTCCAACAGAGATGCATATACTTTATTATTATTATTATTATTATTATAGATCATTTTTATTGTTGATTAATGAGTGGTCTATAGATTGCCAGCAAATAGTAAAAATGCCCATCACAAGTTCCCAGAGCCCATGATGATGTTGTGAAGTATATATATATATATATAATTTTTTTTCTGACAGTCCAAAAACAAAGAGATATTCCCAAGATTTTCAGACTATCGTATAAGCCAATGAAAATCCGAAATATGTTTACATTTTATAAGCTGGAAAGAGTGACTTTTTGCTAAAAAAAATTTACTGAAATGATTAATCAATTATCAAAATAGTTTTTTATACATTTTCTGTGAAACGACCAATCGACTGATTGGCTAATCATTTTAGCTCTAGATGCACATGGGGTGGTACTGGTGCAGTTGATAACTGCTGTAGATGAGTATATGAAGAGTGAACCAAGTTTACGGAAAGCTACTCAGTAGAAAATGCGTTCCATTCACAACTCATTGAGTATAATTCATAACATTTTTTTCTTTATCTGGTTTTATCTGAGTTATTGGCCCTGGTTAAGTACATTATGTGTGTATTAGTGTGTGTTGCATGTTCAGTGGATTGTATATCACTCTGAGTGAATAGACCAACTATTCGCACACACTAGCTGCTCCCCAAAGACGGCTTATAGCAACTGTGATTTACATCTTCACCAGATTATGTGCGCATTCACACACGGACACATAGATTTATGAGGTGTATTTATGCAGATAAACAATCAGTAAAGTCCTCTTTTGTTACTCGTGGGGTTACATGAGCTGAGATGACTAAACCAGTATCGATATACCGTAGTCCAGCAATGTACTACTTACTGTATCTGTGATTGCAACTACCCCACAGGGAGACAGAAAGATTGTGTATGTGTCTTGTGTAACAAAGCCTCTCTCTCTCCTGTGTGCTCTGCAGTCAGCTGGATAAAAACCACATCAGCTGTATTGAGGACGGAGCCTTCAGAGCTCTGAGAGGCTTAGAAGTGTTGTAAGTATCTGAAGTCATGCTACCCAGCCTTACCATGTATCATTCCATTAAAACACTTAGTTAAATTAAAACATTGTTTTGACCTGCAAATAGCCATAACTAATATAAACACACAGGCATACACACACATACCTTTAATTAGTATGGCGTTAGTTATTATGCCAACATACCCCCAATGGGCCTCGTGAGGTTGCCTGCATCATGGAGAACAAGCTCCATTAACTCATTGTTCCACACAGTTGACAGCAGCGCACCCTCCATTACATTAACATCCCCCTCAACCCACCCACCCACCTCTGTCTACATCCCGTCTACAACCCATCCAGCCCTGGGCAGGCCATCTGACAAGGCAAGGCAAGGCAAGGCAAGTTTACTTGTATAGCACATTTCAACAACAAGACAATTCAAAGTGCTTTACACAAATCATAAAAGCAACAGGGAAATATAAAGGAGAAATTGAAAAAATACACATTAAAAAATAATAAAAGTTACAGTGCAGTGTAAAATATTTAATTAAAAGCAATGGTAAAAAGCTGAAAACAAAGAAAAAGAAAACATTACAGTAAATGTTACAGTACAAAAAACAAAGTACAGTGTAAGTTATCAATCTACTAGTTAAAGGCAGTGGTAAAAAGAAAAATCTTAAATATTTAATTAAAAGCAATGGTAAAAAGGAAAGTCTTCAGTCTTAATTTAAAAGAACTGACAGTTTCAGCAGGCCTGCAGTTATCTGGGAGTTTATTCCAGATATACGGAGCATAATAACTGAACGCTGCTTCTCCTTGTTTAGATTTGACTCTGGGGACAAAAAGCAAACCTGCCCCAGATGACCTGAGAGGTCTGGATGGTTCGTAACGAAGCAGAAGATCAGAAATGTATTTTGGCCCTAAACCATTTAGTGCTTTAAAATCTAACAGCAGGATTTTTGATCAATTCTTTGACACAGGGAGTTCCAACCATCTTGATCAAAAATCCCTTTCAAGTGAGCGGGCATTCCACCCTGGACACACTGCGACCATGTGACCATGCTATGCAGTTTATAAACATTCAATTAATCTTCCCTTGTCAAAAATCATAATCACAGGCCTCTGTTAGAGCTCTCCACCTGAAACAATGTAGACTAACAGTGCAGGCCGGGGGACAAAGGCACTTTGACAGCCTTGTTATTTTTATGGTGAAAGACTGTGCTGTGCATGCGTGTTTCTGGGTTTTTTAGGAGGGTGGGGAGACAAAAAGAGCCATTAAAGGCTGCTTTCATGGCATGGATGGATTGCAGATGTAGTGATATGGTTGTCATAATAGTGTAAGAAGGGATGTGGGGGTTGTTTTGATGGGGTCTGTATGTATAGGTTTTAGGGGGGAGGAGGACAGGTTGTGTTAAAAGGGGGAGCAGGTTGAAATATGTTAAAGGGTTATTAGGCTGATTGAAATGACCTGACTCTCTCACTGCAGCTGCTGCCTAGCATCTGAGGGAAGTGTGTGTGTGTGTGTGTGTGCATTATATGTTTCTCCAGCTACGAGTTGGGGTGCTTGTAATCATGCTTGTATGTGCATTCATGTATATATAGTATATTTGCATGCACGACTGTACGTGTGCGTGGGAGGTGCGAGGACTTCCCATCTGTGTGGAATGGGGTGTTACATTCCCAGCGGGTTGCCACAGAGAGAGGGGGGATCAATTTAGAAAGATGGAACGGAAGAGGACAAGCACAACAAAACTCTTTTTGAAATATATATCTTAAAAATGTTCTCCCCTGCACTGACGGTGTGACTTTGGTCGCTCTTCTGTTTTCACAGAACGCTGAACAACAACAACATCAGCGGCATCCCCGTCTCCAGCTTCAACCACATGCCCAAACTACGAACCTTGTAAGTCAATGCTCTCTATCTCCGCTGGAGATATTCTTTAAAATAAAGCTATATTCCACATGCATGCAGGCACAGTAGAGAAATGTTGGAAGTCCCATTTAATCTCAATGGGAGTAGATTCTGTCATTCCAGGCAGTGTTGGGGGGCAGCCATAACCACAGAGCACCACAGAAGGGTCTGTAACAATGCCAGGGGCCATTATCCCCTCCATCTAAAGCACACACAACAACAACTGGCCCAGATAGACGCAAATAGCCCTAGGAGCCCATTGTGTATTGTGCATTGTATGTGATTACTAAATGTGAAATTACGTACAAATTAAAACAATTATGCCTGCTGAAACTCTCAGAGCCGTGACTCCTTGTGGCCACACTTCTTGTGGTGGCTTTTTGGGCTTCCTCACTCCCAGTGGGGTTATATTATATAGCTTTTCTGCTTGTGTGTACACTATGTCTCTCCTCACATGGGTTTGCAAGTTAACATACGTGCTCCACCGCACCACAGCAAGAGTTATTCTCGACAGGCACAGCATTCAGGAATGCCGCGTTTGGAGTATTGGGTTTAGAAAAGTTCTCTTTAGTGTTCCTCCTTTTTTGAATGTGCCATTTACAATCATACATGTAGAGTATCATTTAGTGTGTTTTGCCACAGGGATCGGATGTGATGAGTTCTAGGAAAGAAAGACACTTTCAGTGCTATTTGTGTCTTCAGCGGGTGTTAAATTTTAGATAGCAAAAAAGGCAGAGAAGATTTTTCAATGCATCCATGTTTAATTCTTTCTGTCTTTTAACAGCCGTCTCCACTCCAACAATCTGAACTGTGACTGTCACCTGGCCTGGCTGGCTCAGTGGCTCAGACAGAGGCCTACAATTGGTCTATTCACCCAGTGTACATCCCCTGCTGAGCTCAGAGGACTCAATGTGGCAGAGATACAGAAACACGAATTCAGCTGCTCAGGTAAGACTTGTGGAGTTAGTTACACTAAACTTTAAAAGAGAGACACCACAACAACATTGTGTATTGTTTCTCTAGTTATTTACATGTTCAGTGGATAGGGAAAGCTAGTTTTACAGCATCTCAAAAAGGGATGAAATGGCGATCTTTTTGTTGCACACTTACTTTGATCAAATCATTCATGCCAAAAACTCCTCCCTGCACTCAGTGGGAGTGTGTTTTGTGTCTGTGTGTTCACCTGGCAGCCACCTGACAGCTCCTTTGCCCCCGGGCAGCTCTCCTCTGGCCCTTTCATGTGCCTCCAGCTTTCGGTAGCTGGCAGCTTTGCCAGAAAAATGCCATGACACACACACACACACATACGTAAACATAAACACGCAGTCGGAGCAATGGCTTTTCCCCTACTGACAGTCTGACAGTAGTGCCCCTCTATTCGGTCGTCATTATTCATGGCCTCTCACCTCGTCGCACAAGGATTTCTGTGGCTTTGAACTCGCTGTTTCTCTCTTGCTGTGTATGTGTATGTGTGAGAGCGAGAGAGCATGTGCATGTGGGTGTGGCATGGCATGTGTTGGGGTTATCATATCAGGACAATGGAAAAACAGCATGAGAACCTCCACTCCCCAGAAGGCCATGTCATGCTCAACACCAGCTGCGAGGGCTGTTTGCATCTACGAATGTGTGTGTTTGTGGCTGTGTGTCCACCAATCTCTCTTTCTTTCTCTCTCTCTCTCTCTCTCTCTCTCTCTCTCTCTCTCTCTCTCTTCATGGGTTGTGATTTTACGCAGCCATACGGCGTGACAGCACAGATCATTAACTATTCATCGCCCAGGGAAAGGGACTCAAGGCGTGGGAGTATAACGATTCCCAATGCGAAAGGGGAGCATCAGGGAATCTTTGGGATCTAGTAGGATACAGATACAGAAAGTTGAGTTTTTGCTTGATGGAGACTTGCAGTTCATGTAGCATGCTGATATCAGCTTCCATCATGTAAGAATGTTAACAGGGTGTTGTTTTTATATATGAAAGCTTGACACTGATTGACACTAATTGGTTCTCTGTAAATCTCACTATTGAATGGTCACACGTTGTGGGCAAGGGAAACAACAATGAATAATAATGCTATATATTTCTGCCTCTCTGTGTACAAATACATGGTCATGCATTCACATGCACACACACACACAAACACATTCTCACAGTTTCTTCTTGAGTGCATGAATGACCAGAAGTTGAACTCCCAGTGAAGGACTCATTAGGGACTGGCTCGCTGGCACACACATTTTGTATTTTCGGCACTGTGTGTTTGTGCGTGTACTCAGTTTGTGCTGTGACCAGGCCAGGCCACCTGCGGGGGATTTGGGGCGGGGTGGCGCTGTTGTGGAAAAGAGGAAGAGGGAAGAGAGGCATGTTGTTGTTGTGAGAGGCTGGAGAAGAAAAATGGGGTACAGTGGGTTATTAGTTGTTGCAAAATATGGTGAAATCCTGCAGCACTCTCGGCATCGTGACTCACTGACTATCAGTCCCAGCATTCAGCTGGTAAGCGTCATGATAAGTTTTTGTCAGTAATGAGCAGAAAAAACGTATTTACTGCTCCACTTTGAGGAATAATATCACGTTTTTCCAGGCAGTCGTTTGTCATCAATCGAAAGATCTCATTAAAGTTGGACAATCCGAAACTCAATTCTAGGGCTCATTATTTTCTGTTTTAAAAAAGCGATGCATTTTTACTTTGTAGCTATACTGAATGATTAATCTGGGTGAAAACTGGATTTTGAAAACAATATTTGCAGAGCAAAAACTTTTACTTTTATTTTTTAATTACTCTCTCCGTGTTTCTCTCCATTTTTCTCTTCACTTTGTTTGGCCAGAGCAATTCTCATCACAAAATGATCTTGTTTAATTTAAAAAGGTGAACTGCATAAAACACATGTTTTAACGGTAAGAAGACCTCAAGTGTGAGTAAAAATCTCTTTGTTAGCTCCTTTTAACAAAATGCCTAGTTTAAAAAAAAGGTGGACAGTACCTAAATACCACTGCCAAAACATTTTCAGTGTTTCATCCCCAATTACTCTAATTTTCTAACCCAAATTTAGATTACAGAAAACATTTCCACATACTCATTGCTCCCCTTGATCATTTACAGGAGAGGTAACTAAAAGTTTGAAGCTTCTTAAGCAAATTTACGGTTATATGATAGAAAATGAATGACTATTGTACTGGAGTACTGCTCCTGAGTAATAATAAATGAACCAAAAATATTATGTTTGAAATGAGCAATGAGAAATATATTGCTTGAGGGGTGGAATAAAATACGACCAGTGTGTGGGAAACAGAGAAGAAAGAGGGGGAAAGGGAGCTGTGCTGAAAAAGAATTTGAGGAAAGAGACAAATGGGAAGAAGCCAGTGATAACATTTTGAAATGGTGAGAGAAATGAGGTGGAGTGAGGTTAAATGTAAAGACTTGCGAGCAAATGGACAGGTGGTAATTGGTTGCAGTGATGGGAGTGGAGAGGCTGAAAATGAGGACGCTAAGAGGAGTCAGAGAGAGCAGAAAGAGCAGCTGGACGAGTGGAGAGTGATGGAAAGGTAAGAGCAAATAAAACAAGGGAAATGGGACGGGAATAGAGTGGTAGGGACTGCGGACTGGGAAAAGGATAATGGGGAAAACAGCACTAAGATGAACAGGGGCGAGCGTACATCAAACAGCTTTACCTCAAGTATACCTGTCAGAGAGCTGTCATTGTTAAGGCTGCTCCAGCTGTGCTCTGCACTCTCCCTGATCCCAGGCCTGTCAAATATGCCACGTTAGATCAGAAGGGAGTTCTTCTCTGCCCTACACCTGATCCCAGATCTGTCAAAGTTCTCCCATCGCAGATCACAGGGCGTCAGATCACATGGGTTGAGCGATTGTTGATTCACGTTCTTGATTCTGTTTGTTTACCTGATTCCCAGAGCCAAAACACCTCGGCACATCAGGTAATTGATTATGATTGGCGAGATACATGAGGTCTGACCTTCAACACTTATGAGCTAAATGGTCCAAGAGCTGAAGTCATTTTGTGGTAAAGCATAATGTTTGGCAGCGATATTACTTTCTGTTTTAGGGAGTGGAGTTTTGAGAACTGTGCTTTCCCTGTCACTGCCTTTCACCATCACTCACCCTGTCTTCCTCTCCCTGAATCTCTATCCCCCCCTTTCACTCTCTCTCTCTCACCAACATTTTCCACACGAGCCAAGCGATAGATAGGAAGGTAATCAAATATTCATGGTTTGAATCTCGGATTAGTAATGCTGTGTAAATGAGGCCATTTAAAAGTCTGTTTTATTCATTTTATCTGGGTTAGGCTTACATACACACATCTTGTACACACACACACCACACATACCAAACACGCTGTATTGGCAATGCAGGCGCCCGCCCTTCACCATATCGTTGACAGTGCCGCAGGTATTTGAACAGGTATCTAGAGACAACGTGATGGGTTGTGTACTCAGTATGCAAATTGAAAAGTTGAAGTGTTTTAGAACAAATGGAAGTGAAGAGGTGGGGGGTGTAAAGCTGAATGTGCAGAATGGCATCAATTCCACCCAGAGAAGCAGACTCGGGAGGAAAATTTGCAGGGAGATCAATGGATGTTATTGGGAGGCCTTCAATGACTGCTCCAACTCTATTATTCATGTCTTTCTTCTCTTCTCAATATACTGTGGCACTCCTTTGATAGATAACCTAGTTTCTTGCCCATTGATTCTCAAGGATGTACGGCTTTACAATAAAGTCAAGAGTATGATCTTTCATTTCTTTTTCTCAATGTCAAAACATCCCTGGGAATATGTGTTCATTTGCAATTCAGTTTATAAAGCATAAAGGGTTGATGACACGAACAGCAGTAGAAGAGTTTGAGTTCCACATAACTGCAAGAGCTGCTCCGCGTCATCGCACAAATCCTCCGGCAAACAGTCTCACCCTGTAATCCTGCTTAGAGTTTTGATGTTCTCATCAAAATCAACCAAATCCACCCGCACTTGGTCAGTCCACCTCATACACCTGTAGGAGCTACACAGTTCTCTCCTCTCACCATACCTTCTTCTTTTCCCTTCAGGTCACCAGGAGTCTTCCAGCCTGCAGCCGTGTGTCATCGGTGGAGGCTCTTGCCCCGCCATGTGTACCTGCAGTAACAACATTGTGGACTGCAGAGGAAAAGGTCTCACCGCCATCCCAGCCAACCTGCCTGACAGCATGGCCGAGATGTAAGAACAATACCTGTTTCTTTAGAAAACAGTGTCACCTTAAAATATGTTTTGAAGGCCAATTTAACCAAGTACAGATGCGCAGTCTTATTTGTCACATATAGACATATACATATAGAGACTAAATTCATTCTATATTAACATTTATCATTAGCAAACAAGGGATCATAGCTCTGATTACACAACACAACACTGCTGTGTTTTTAGTGTATGTTCACTATGCATGACATGGAGAAAATGTGTGATCTGCTAAAATTATTTCCAATATATTTAGTAATTGTGAAGCAGCTGTGTGTACATGATGGCCATGTACAAGCCATGGCCAAGTGTCAATACAGCCACCAACTCCCAGTCAGTGTTTGATAAAACATGAACTTTGCACGTGTTTCACCTGGCAGGTGTATAGCAAATGGATGGACATTCTTTCATTTGCTGTACACTGAGAGACACACATGCAGACTTAGAGCAGACTTTAGACAGAGACTGCATACTCTTATCAGCTCAGATGGTTGTGAACCGCATGCAAGCGCTTTGCTAACATCCCTCCTTCAGTTTATCAGTCCTCCAACATCTGTCTGGGCATTAACTGTTTACGGCCCACATGCTATCAGCCTACTGTAATTCCCTGGAATGCATGGCTAGACTTTTCAAGGTAGTGCTTTTAGTCTCTTTATCAGGGGTTTAATGCCCCTGGCAGAAGTCAGGATGAAATGGTACAGCAACACCATGATTTATGCACGGTGTGAAAAGTGAGGATTAAGGGAGAAAGCCAGCGGTCGCATTGCATGTTCTTCCAAGGAGCATGTGTGTAGTTAGGAGGACACAGCAAGTTTCTAGGTCTCCTCCTCCCCATGGGGTCTGTTTATAAATACCCAGCTAGCATGGAAGTCACGGATCCCATGTTCCCCAACAACCCTGACCCATTTCTAGTGCAGTAGTGTGCTCAATTTCCTAATTTGGACAAGCAGTGTGTTCTTGCCTAATAGAATGACCACACACGAAATATTGAGATTTTGTCAAATCATTCATTAGTCTTCACACATCCTGCGTATCGACTTTTGAGATGTAAATAATTCAGCCTTACCCTTGCATCTCATGTCTTTTGGTTTGTAGACTCTTCAGTGTGCCCTCCAGTTGTAATGTTCCACAAGTGTAGAAACTGAATCTATGAGCCCAATAACCAGTGAGCAGCACTAATGGGAGAACAGGGAGACAGCTGAAAGATAGCTCTACCACTGGTTTTATAGAGAGTAGATTCTCTCTGCACAGCAGATGAGTAGAGATATTTTAAAAGTCTCCCTGCCCTTCACATCTAATTGGTGTGAAGGGCAACGGTGTCCTGCTAATAAACTCTGTGTTCTGATTCATCTTTTACAAGACCAGGGTGAAACACTGGCTTACATCATGTGCATTCCTCCTGTCCTGCCCATCAGAGCCTTACCTTACAGGTTATATTCCCACAGCGCTCTTTCTTTCACTCAGTCTCCTCCTCTCTTGATTTTTTTTTCTCCCCCACATTTCTCTCGATCTTCTCTAACTCTTTCCCAGCTTGCCAAATCACCACAGGCGGGTTCGAGGAGGCAGATCAACGGTGAAGGAATAAAAAGGGAAGGGGGGGGGGGGGGGGGGGATTCCGCTCAATAATTTGGTGCAGCAGGTTTGATCTGTGCTTGAAGTTCATTATAAAATCAGTTTCAGTTACAGCAAGGCGGGCTGCTGGGTATCAAGGCCAGTCTAATGCCTTGTTAATGAGGCACTCGGAAACTCGCATACACACACAAACGCACACATGCTGCTCTCATTATGTACAAATCGGAGACCTGCAACTGCCCTGCCCTGCTCTCCCCTAATGAATGCCAGTGTTGTGTTTATGGCTGGGGATGTGAGCTGGTTTCTGTACTCCTCTCTTGTGAGACCAGGCCCAGTTAGCCTAAACACCACCACAACAGATTATTATGCACCATAGTCTCTGTCTGCAATGACTGAACTCTGCCATAAAATCTCCCCCTGCCTTTCATCTGCTGCTGCGGTCCTGCCATCCATCTCTGACTCAGGCACGCACTGGGTGAATACCCAAAGGCATAATGTGTTTCCCCTTAATGAAAACCATGCTCAGACCTTAATGAAAAGGATGAAGACCATTGATTGGGCTGACACAAACACTGGCTCACAGACACACAAACAGACACACATACAAATGTTCAGTCGGATAAATTGGAAGAGAACCATTGATTGTCCGTCCAAAGGCGACTCTGAGAGATTGTTTCTTTTGTTCTCTGCCGATGGACAGAGCAGCTTCTTTGTTGATTGGAGGGATTAAGTTGCTTGCACATATCGATCTGCGAGGAGCGATGGTGTGAAGGCTAAAAAGTTGTCAGACAGCAATGTGTGTCCTCGTCTGGCTCAGAGGATTCTGTCATAGGCTGACACACACCGGAGTACCACAGCACGTAGGCATGCACATACACAACAGACACTGAAACACATGCAAACGGCATGTAAAGTGCCAGACTGGTTTGGACCAGTCAGACAGACTGGTTAATGAGAGAAGGCGCAAAAGCCACTTGGCCCACCACTCTGCCGCATGGTGAGGGCAGAGGAACCACAGAGCTGTCACTTGCTGTAAATCCACAGACACATTGGGACAGGCAGACAAAAACAGACAGAGAGAGCATGTACACCGCAGGAATCTGTGGTCTGGAATCACTGCTATCTTAAGAATGTCAATTGCGCTCCTATATCGCTCCATAAATGTAGGCCACTCCTTTGAAGGGGAAAGCTTCGTGAATGAAACATTTGGAAACTTAAAACCGTTAAGTGGCTGTGGCTAATGTCTAACAACAACATTCACCCCCCATGAATAGACATAAACATAGCAATGCAGGAGGCCGGAGAGGCATGCAGTAAATCTGTAATTGTCTCTAATAGAATAATTAAACATGTGGAAATGGTCCAGCGCCAAGAAATCACATACTTAAGAGGGTGATGGTTAAATCTATGAACAACATTCTGTTTGCCAAGGAGTTTTGCAGATTTTTAAAATATTTAAAATTTTTCTGTGGTAACAAATAGCATTTTAATGATTGCTGATGCTGATGATTCCGTTGTGTAGCCTACTGGACTACAACCGGCCTTTGCCTCCTGTTCTGCAGCCAGTTCCTCTGCTGGGAGGCAGCATGGTAGGACACACCAGACAGGCCCACAGCTGGCTCACTCCGGGCCCTGCTAAGCCTTGTTAAGGACAGTTTTAAAAGCTGCGAACTGACCTGCAGATAAACAGCCCTCTGCCAGCTACACCAGGGAATTGGTCTGGGACGGAGCTGAAGTAGCAGCCGGCCTGAAATACACGGACATGCATGCCCACGTTAATGGGGTTTGGTGATGTCTGTTTCCCTGGGACCATCTGAGACTGATTAGAGTTTGTGACTGTTCTGTATTAAATGACCAAGTGCATATTTGTCTGTATATTCATTTCGGTCTTTGACATTTTTTATGGTGAAACTCTGCTTCAGCTGCTCTTGTGCTCGCAGGGAAATGTAAACTAAAAGAAGTCATATTTCACCATGCTGCAAAGGTTTCAGTGGACACTTTGCAGACACCCAGAGGATAAAGAGAAATTTCACAAGCACAAGTGAGATCATTATTGATTTCAGGATCTCATTTGAGAACATAAGTGCTGGACACTGTAAATGTTATACCAAGAAGAAATATTACTTTTAGTCTAAGGCCTTAACACCCTCCCACAAACTAAAACGGAGCCTTTTCCCCACCAGTCCTTTTCCACTGCACTTTAGTATTCAGACTGTTTATTGGTTCAGAGGATGTTATGACTCCAACATGCCTGGACCTATTACAGCTGGGGAATAGATCTCTCCTAATATAATCAGGCCAATCACCAAAGGTCAGAGGTAAAGTGAGGATTACTCAGCTATGTTGCCATGGAGAAGTCCATTGTTTGAATAACTGATGCTCTCCTCTCCTCTCCTCTCCTCTCCTCTCCTCTCCAGACGTCTGGAGCAGAATGGGATTAAGTCTGTTCCTCCCGGAGCCTTCTCTCCCTACAAGAAACTGCGTAGGATGTAAGTACAGCAGTACATTCACCTCAGGGCTAAATAATACAGATGAGAACAAGAAGTTGAGGGTTGGAAAAAGAAGTGACAATTGGAAGTCTGCTTATTCCACTCCTAAGGAGTATGAAGTATTTATTTTGTCTGCGCCTAAAGAACATATTCTTGTTCTCAGACTTGGGGTGGCATGGAAAGCAAGCACTCAGATGCTACATGAGCATAATAACAGCTCTCATCTTTCATTGCTGCGCACTGGTATTCCCCTGGCTACTGTTGTATCCAGTCTGTGTGTGTGTCGGCAAACTGTAAACTGCTGCTGGGACGATGATGAGGGGACGGAGAGTGTGCTGGAATGAGGGCTGAGGCTTTGCTCTCTGTGGGAGCGAAGTGACAGTGACAGGCTGGTAGTTTGAGACTGAGTGGTTTTTCACCCGTTAACCAGCTGTCCGGTCACCCAGCCAGCAAACACCAGGCAGCCAAACCCATAACTCCAATAACACCAGGCCTGACCGACATAGCAGCAGGAGACAGAGGAAACGGAAGGTCAGGGAGTTGCTCTGCCCTTCTTAAAGTATTGCTCACTGTTTTATCATTCAACTCCAGGGACAGTTCAAATGAGGTGATTACAGAACAGTCGACAGACTAAAGTAACTGCTATCTAATTTTAACTTTGGGAAATCTCAGTGGAAATTAATATTTATTTGAACAAAAAGAAATACAAAATGTTTTTTTAGTTAAAAAATTGTCAACCAGGTCAGGTTTCTATGAAACCCTTAAACTAAATGAAGTGTTACAGTAAGTTTGAAATGTTATTACAAAAGAGGTTCATTACTTTATATGATAGATACACACTTTTGTGGTTTTCATAGAATAAATAGAAACCAGAATCAGTGGCAGTTTGACAGATTCAACAAGTCCAAATATTAACAAGCTGTTAACAGAAATGGAGCGAATGGAGCTAAATGAAGCCACAGCTATCTTATTAACGCTTCCCTGAACTTGGACCAGGAAATTTATTTGCACTAAAAATATATGCAAAAAAAAAAGTAGACTCAACGTTAGGGTTTAACAATTTTGTGGTTAAATCAAAGCATCATTTTGTAACTTTTATTTTTACATAGGGTCATCACACAAACCAGATTTAATAGCAGTTTCACACATTTAACGGATAATAACATCAACAAACCTGGTTAGCAGAAATTGCAACATTAACAATCATGCCTGGTTAACAGAAATTGCATTGAGCAGCTGCTATCTTCCTGTAGTGCCCCTGACTCTAATCTCACGGGGAAATTCCTTAATTAATTGTGAACCTTGTGGTGTCGGTCAACCATGTCAGGTTTTCACATTTAGTTTGGTGAAACTCTAATAAAAATGTTTAACCTAAACCTTCCCCCCCTCAGGTTTTCATAGAACATACACAAAGCAGATTTAATGGCAGTGAAAATTAGTTGCTCTCTTTATATCTGGTCTTCCGAACTGACACAACCTGCTACTGTTGCTGCTGCTGATTCTGCATTTAGCAACAACAATGCATGGCTGCATGTCTGTGTTGACCTTCATTGCCTCTGTTGATTCAGCTGGCTATGTGCCCTCACTGGCCCAGCCTGTCCTGTGTCCAACACCCACAATACACACTGAGTGTAGACAGCCTCGATACATCATGATGAAGATGGTCACTCTCCTGGGTCAGGCTCTCCAGATGTTCATATGTACATTTTTTTATTTGGTGTTTTTTCTGGGATATTATATATCGAAAATAGTTAAATATTTGATTACAAGGCAGTGTTGGATAAGTTAAATTTATATAGAGGCTTTTCTGTGTGGGTCTGTGTATTTGTTTGTTTATTTGTGGTGTGTGCAGGTATGTATGCAAATGCCTCTCCTAACCCCGAGCGTCCTCTTCTCCCAGTAAATGCCAACCACACACGTTCTCTTTCACCTTGTCCCGGTTGGATGACCTACACATGAACCGTCCCTTAAGACAGGAATGAAATAGATCACACACCGACACATACACAAACACACCAGCGAGTTTACAGACACACACCAGTGCAGATGTTGGCTCCTTCGCCGCGTTTTCAATTCCAGGAAACCTCAGTCCTTTGCAAGAAGACAAATGTGTACTTATTTAACTGTTACCCCCAAATAAGAAAATATCCCTCTTCTTCACCACATGATGATTTTCCTTCAAAGGTATCCAGTCAACTGGAGTTCAGTCCACATACTCCATTTACTCTCTCTCTCCATCTGTCTTTCTCTCTTTCTGTCCCACTGTTCCTCATCTACTGTTGCATTTACTCACACACACACACAAACACACAGGCTCAGTGGTTACCCTGCGGGGAGAGGCCTGTGGATCCTATTAACAGCGGCTATGTTCAGAGGCAGCCTACTGTATTTCACTTTGGATATCATCCGTGCACCCCATTTTTACTCACACACGCTCACCATGATACAACACCGCTTGATAGGCCACAAATAATATAAGTAAATGTTTTGATTGGCGACGAGACTCTCGCCCGCTCCATTTCAATAAATCCCTTTGAGGCACGCACCATCAAACATGGGAGAGAGCTGGAACTCATCTTCATCCAGCTTACACTACATTTGTTTCCTCCTCGCTTGCCAGCGACAAGCATGGGACCTTACATCCACCCCGCCTTCCAATGAGGGTGACACCCAGGTGATAGTGGGGCCAAACCTCACAAACCTTGCCTAAATCTCCATTTGCTTGACTTTTAATTATTTGGCCTTCGTCTTCATCACAGAGACCTGAGCAACAACCACATCTCAGAGATAGCTCCTGATGCCTTCCAGGGCCTGCGCTCTCTCAACTCCCTGTAAGTGGCACAGAGCCGAGTTTGTGAATGCGAATGTGCATAAATATCAACCCGATTGTCATTTCTCGTGTCTAAAGCAAGTCTATGTTGTGATTTCCCAGCGTGCTGTATGGAAATAAGATCACCGACCTGCCAAAGGGGGTGTTTGACGGCCTCTACGCCCTGCAACTGCTGTAAGCAGAACACACACATACACAGTCTGCTGATACATTGCAGACATATACTGAATACCAGGCATCCTTTACTCCCACTCAGTAAAGGAGTCATAACCTTCACATAAATGTTGTACCAGTGCATAGTTTTCTAGATGGAATGATAATGAATGCATAAAGAAACTCTGACAACCTGCTTTCCTCTCTCTTCCCCTTCTTCCCTCCCTCTTTTTTCCTCTTCTTCCCTTCTCTCAGGTTGCTGAATGCCAATAAGATTCACTGCGTTCGTGCCAACGCCTTCCAGGACCTGCAGAATCTCTCGCTGCTATCGCTCTACGACAATAAGATCCAAACCCTCGCCAAGGGCACGTTCACATCACTACGAGCCATACAGACCCTGTTAGTCAAACACTCTCACACACACACGCCGCTGTACACGCTCTGACACATACCGAGCCGTCACCACCATAAAACATGAGCCAACACAGGAGTTGTTTACTTGCAGGTCTGTGTAATAACACAGGAATGGAATCGTGAGGTAGAGAGGGGAGTAAATCTATCATCTTCACAAACACACGGACACACACAGCTTCTGCGGCCAGATCAAGATCAAAAACAGCGCACATCACACCCACTCTTTCCACCACTGCTACCCAGACCACCAATTCTTTCTAAATGACTGTCCTTTTTTCTTTTCCAATAAACAACGCAAAACTCACGTTGTTATCTATACAGACCCCACACTGTGGCATCTACCATGTTTGAAACCCACCGCATGACATTGTCATCCATATATGCAAATACAAGACATACAAGACACCTGTTGAAGATGATGGATAGTGCTGCCCCTTGGCTCGCCACATATACGCATAGAGGGCACAGGGTTTAAGGGTCTCAGTCTAAAAAAAACTGCTTCTTGTTTTGCCTACACTCTGACGAAGGGGTAAAAATACACGTAGAACCTTCCCCCAGTCTCTGTTCATCTAAATTGACGTCAGAATTTGGATGGCAGCACACACTCTTTAAACGTATCGGTGATATAGTTAAATTCAGTATGTCTGTATCAACAAGCATGTTTTGCAATATCCACTCAGGTGGCAGTCTGTTAGGTACACCTAGCTAAAACTAAAGCAGTCCAAGACAACAGTCCTACGATGAATTCCATCCATCACAAAATTATAATGTTTAAGAGATGGTTATTACATGTTATGGTCATTGTGGATGCTTTAGCTTGTTGTGCTTTGTATGAACTGTATTGCATTACACTGTGCATACTGTGCGGTGTTTCTAATCTCTTCCCCATTTACAGACCAAATACTGGAAACATCTCTCTGCATAACATAACATTATTCACCAGCAGCACAAACAACAGCCTCCAAAATAACCACAAAGTTGACTGAGTGAATGGTAGTATATCAAATAGATGCGCATATAAAATAATCAAACTGATGTTCAGAGAAATTTACTGTGTTCCAAACTCTTAATATGTGTAAAACAAGAACTTCAGTAAGTTCTTGGTTATTTTAGGACAGTTTTCCCAGAATTACACTTTTTTACAAATAGTTTGACATTTTGTAAAATACCATACGCTAATCAATTTTCTTGCTACGTGTTTGATGAATACCGTCATGTCTGTACAGACTACAAGACCAAGCTATAGCCAGGATACAGTTAGCAATTGCTCTTTCTTTGCTTCTAACCTGACAGTTTTCATGTGTGTTGCTTTTTCCCCCTCTCACCCTTTCTTCTTCTGTCCACCTCCCTATCTGTTCTGCAGTCACCTGGCCCAGAACCCATTTATTTGTGACTGTAATCTGAAGTGGCTGGCCGACTACCTGCGTTCCAACCCCATCGAGACCAGCGGTGCCCGCTGCGCCAGCCCTCGCCGACTCGCAAACAAACGTATTGGACAGATCAAGAGCAAGAAATTCCGCTGCTCTGGTAGGCCGGTGGCTCAGTGACACTGTCTCCAAATCTCTCCCTCTTATCTCTCTCTCGTGGGTGCTCTGTCTCTCACACAGGCTTTGTTGTTTTTATTCCACTTGTCTCTTGCCGCTCTACTCTTCTCTCTTTCTCTCCGCTGGGAGTGGGCATTATCTCTGCATTGTTCCCTCTACCTCATACCACATTTAACGAGTGATCATTCCTGGCATAAGGTTTTATTTGGCCTATCACTTGCTGTGCCGGTGCATCTTGATCAATATCTCCCCAGATGAACTTGGGGCCAAGGAGAGATGGATCGTTCGCTGTTTCTTGATTTCCCCTCCATATTACCACATTGTGAGTCTGGTTTCACATTCAAACCGCAGTGAGCTGAGATCACCAGTGGAGGCTGGTATAAGGGCTAGAGTTTCTGTACGTGCCCGCCATTCCTCTGCCCTCTGCCAATCTCAGGCTCCCCTTCATCTCCCGTTGCCCCCTCATCCCTCTCTGCCTGCCAGTCTCAGGTTTCCTTCACACTCCCTCACTCCTTAGCCAGGCCTCACGGTCCCCCCTCCCTCCACCTTGTGCCCACTATTGTGTTTATGCACTGTGCTACGCTGTCTGGCACTCAGCACTACTGAGGTTTCACACTTCTTTATAGCCTCATTTGTTTGGCTGGAACCATTGAAGAAGGGAGTCCATGTGTTTTTCTATTTCTTTCCTCTTTCTCTCCACCCCTTTTTTTGTCTTTTGCCTCTTTCTTTTTTCTTTCTTTCTCACTGTCTCCTTCTTTCCCTCGTGTCACTCCTCCTTAGCAACAGCCAAATATTTACCACCTTTTACATTGTTATTATTCTCTCCACATTGTCATACACAGAGACAGTCCTAGGCTTCTCTGTTTAACTGTCATATACCTTGAGTCATGTGTCGTCATATATAAGCTCTATATATGACTTTTCTGAAGCATAGCGCCACCACAGCTATGCAGACCAGACTGGTCTCTCTGACATCCGTCCCTCTTTCTTTTCTCCATCACAGCCAAAGAGCAGTACTTCATCCCAGGTGAGTGGCTTGTAAATGTTCACACCTATCATTGTCTTCCTCTTTTCTTTAATTATCTACCCGCAGCCATGTTGTGGCATCATTTTTTCCATTACTTACCGTTCAGTCAAATAAAATTCTCCCACAGGCTAAAGGGTCATTTCAGTTTATTACAACTTGGCTTATATTTCGGTAATAATAACATTTTATTTACCAAGTTAATTGCTGAGAGCTGGAAACATGGCGACATTGCTAAAAATAAGTCAGACAGGGCAAGGAACACAAATATTCAGATGATCATACAGGTTTTAAACAAACAAACTAGGCCAACTTGTGCAGGAGAGAAAAAAAAACATGAGAACCTCCCAGGTGTTTACATCTGTCACAGTTTACAAACCAACTTCCTAGTTGGACTTTAACCTACCATACTTGCCATAGTTATGTGCAGTTTTCATGTACAATGAAGGATTATTACAAACATTTCTGGTGTACTCACTTTTGGTTTTACCTCCATCATTTCTTGATAGACCTAAGTTGTAATAAACTGATGTGATCCTTTAATATATACAAATAAAGAGTAAAATGCTCCGTATTTGTATACCGCCTTTCTAGTCTTTTCGACCACTCAAAGCGCTTTTACACTACATCTGCATTCACCATTCACACACTGAGCCTAAGTGCTCAAACAGAAACTAACATTCACACACTGGCGGAATTGCCAGGGGCAATTCGGGGTTCAGTATCTTGCCCAAGGACACTTCGACATGCAGCCTGGGGTAGCCGGGATTGAACCGCCGTCCGATTAACGGCCAACCCACTCTACTTCCTGAGCCGCCCCTGCTAGTATAGTAGTAGGGGTATAGTAGGATGGACTTCAGAGGAAATTATTTGCACAGAAAAAACAATGGGCATTAAAGGGTAAAATTAGTTGACATTTGTGTGTGCGACTAGCTAATTGGGCCTATGAGTGACTGTACCTGCATGTGTGCACTTTAATGTGATCTACGCGTGAGAGCGTCTCTTTCTCCTCAGCTCTGTTTTCCTAACAGTCTCAGCAGATAAAGTCAAAAGGAAGTGGCTCTTTGCTTTGGCATGAGCACAGACAGTCACTCACCAAGTGGGGCAGAAAAGGGGGGAGGGAGAGAAGGACAGAGGGGAAGGAAAGTGTGTCCTTTCTATCAGTAAAAGCTAAAGAAAATAAAGCCCACCAGAGGACCCAGATTCCTATCAGCGGATGTTTCCGGACCTCTTAACAAGAGCACTTCCAAGAAAATAACTAGGAGGAGCAGTGATGTGTGTCGAACTCTGTCTGTGTGTGTGTTTGTGGTGCTGATGCTTGTCTGATTCAGTGTCTATGCCTTGGTGTCTGTGTGTGTGTGTGTGTAAATTAATGTGTCTTTATGTGCTAAGCTGAGATAAAGCTCTACACTGGCTTAGAGAACAAATGGGAGTACTATGTAAGCAGAAGGAAGATCAAAGCCAAATGTGATTAATGAGAATTTCACCCTCCCTGAATGATAACAATAAAAGCCTCCACAATGCGCACACACATGCACTCAACACACACAATCGCTGACAGCACGGGAATTCCATAATACATTGATAATGAGGAACCAAGCTGCAGGGAATTATGAGAACTTCTACAACTCCAGCGATGAGTCATTTTGCGCCTTGGAGAGGGAAAAACCTCATCCCTCTCCTCTGTGTTTTCTCCAGTTTCATTTAAATCTGCTGACAGTAAAAGTGTCGCCTCCACGCACTTGTGACGATGACGATGACTCAGGCTCACGAATCTCCCCTGGCTCCTCTACATCAAAGTGCTGGGCTGTACTTTCATTGCTTCCTCTGTAGCAGGAAATGCCTTTTCCTGTTGTCTGGCCTAGCGAGGGAAAGCTCCTTAATGACCTGCATTACTGTGTCTATCTTCACCGTCCACTGAGCCACTCTGAAAAGTGACACAACTTCAGGAAAAGCAGCCAGAGGAAGTAATTTCTGTGAATGTAATTCACTCTTTCACTGTCCAGCTGTATTCTATTAATGTCAACGATGAGGGTTTAGGGTTAGGTTATGGTTTCAGATGGCACTCCATTTATTTAGACAGATTTTTGATACTCAACTGTTGGATTTAGTCCTGGTTGTTTGAGGTTTTCCTGCTCATGATTTTTGTCTGGGTGCCCCACAGCGTCCCGCTGACGTAATCTCCAAACCTAAGGCAAAGAGGTGCATCGATGTGAGCATGCAAAAGGGAACGGGACACAAAAACGATATCCTAACAGCAAAAGCTGAGCTGTTCCATCTAAATGGAACATAGGCACACACATAAGCTCTACACGTACACAAACACACATATATACACAGACACTGAGACACAATACACACACATTCAGAGACACACACAGACTGTTCTAAGTGGTTCCCAGTGCTGTTCCATTATTGAGCAGCCATGATGTAACTGGCAGCACGCTTTTTGGCACGTAACGTCTATTCATAGACAGAGGAGGTGCAGGAAAACGTCCCACACTTCCCTCGCTGCCTCATTCGTGTTCTTCCTTTATCAGGACAGCTGCCGCTCTGTACCTCCACCACTCACCTTTCATTTCATGTCTTTTTTCACTCCTTTCTCTCTTTTCTGCCCTGCATGCATTTATGTCCCTCATGCCCTCCTTGTCCTGTTTCCTCCCCTTCGACTGCACCTGCCTACGCATGTTTCCTGCTTCCACCCATCTTCGGCCATCCTCTCTCTCTCTCTCTCTCTCTCTCTCTCTCTCTCTCTCTCTCTCGGGTGCTCTGCTTCACTGACGCCGGCAGCCCAAATCCTCTTTGGCATCTCTATCTCAATCTCCCCTGCTACTGTTCTTTTCACCCCACTGCTCCCACTCTATCACCTCTCTAAAATAACTCACCCTTGCCCCACCCATTCATCTCTCTCCTGTGAATGGTAGGAGAGCTGCAGGATGTTTTTTCCTCCTAAGGTTAAAGATTAGGAAGGGAAGCCGCCTTTTAGGTCACAACAGGACAAACTACTGACATACAGCTATGGAGGGAGTGGATGCGTGACTAAGGGCATCATGGGAAAGTGAGGCCAATCTTCTTTTGTGTTATAAGAGTATGTGTTTGCATTTTCTTTCATTCAGGTACAGAGGACACCCGTCTGAATAATGCCTGTAACAGTGATCCAGTGTGTCCTCCCAAGTGTCGCTGTGAGTCGAACGTAGTGGACTGCTCCAACCTGAAGCTCACAAAGATCCCCGAGCACATCCCTTCATCCACCACTGAACTGTAAGGAATCAGGAAAAAAGGATATTGCTGACAGGAAGAGAGAGAGAGAGACGGAGTGAGCAGAGCATCAAAATAACTGAAAAAGAGTAGATGTACCCTTGAAATTTGAGTTGAAAGAAATAGAAGTTCTAGACTGAGCAAATTCAAAAACTCACTGAGTATTAAAAGAGAACTTTTTTTGAATTTGAATAGATTTCTCTGTATGGTTAAACTTTTTACACTTTTTCTCTCTAGCCGCCTTAACAACAATGAACTCACCACTCTGGAGGCAACTGGAGTGTTTAAGACCCTTTCCCAGCTGAAGAAAATGTAAGTGAAACTTTCATGATTTGCTTTTCTCTAAATAGTATCACATTTACTTTTCTGACATGTTTTTTGCCTCCCCACAGTAACCTCAGCAACAACAAGATCACAGAGATTGAAGATGGGGCGTTTGAAGGTGCATCGTCGGTCAATGAGCTTCACCTCACAGCCAATCAGATCGACTCTGTCCGAAGCGGGATGTTCCATGGCCTTGAGGGACTGCGTATGCTGTGAGTGATGCACAAACACACTACTTTATTTAGAAAAAAAACAGTGAGATAATGTTTCAGATATTTAAGGCTGAAGTGTTTCGTTTCTTTCCTCTCTAGGATGCTGAGGAACAACAAGATCAGCTGTGTCCACAATGACAGTTTCACAGGGCTGCACAACGTCCGTCTGCTGTCTCTGTATGACAACCAGCTGACCACAATCACTCCTGGAGCCTTCGACACTCTGCAGACTCTCTCCACCCTGTGAGAAACTATCAGACACACACGTACATACACACACACACACACACACACACACACACACACACCCCTACCTTCAATCATGCATTTCAAATTTCATTGCACTTTCTTACAACCTCTCTCAATGCGCACCCTCTCCCAGTAACCTCTTGGCCAACTCCTTCAACTGTGACTGCCGGCTGGCCTGGCTCGGTGATTGGCTGAGGAGTAGGAAGATTGTGACAGGTAACCCTCGCTGCCAGCGTCCTGGCTTCCTGAAGGAGATCCCGCTGCAGGACGTGGCTCTGCCTGACTTCCGCTGTGAGGAGGGTAAGGGTACTAAGACACACACAACTGCCTATCATGATCTGAGTCAGCTTCTCTTTCTGTATCTGTATCTGTACCTTTGTTGCAGCTTCGCCACCAAAATGAAGTAATCTGTCTCTTTGAAAAGAGATAAACATCTTCAATATAGCAGATGATCTCCGCTATGTGTGAAACTAACCTGTCTGGGTCTGACTGATGAAGATTTTAACTGCACTCTGCTCCAGAATACGTTATGAGCAAGCCCTGCTTAAAGTGTCTGAGATCATCTTAAATAATGGCCGCTATTGTGCAACTCCTTTGTTTACTGAATAGATTGCTACTCGGCAGTTCTTAAGCTGCTGGTCGATGCTGGGCTGAGTAGAGCTATTGAGTTGTTTGCCTTATTGACCAGTCAGCCTATTTGCACCTGAATGAATGTTAGACTTGTCTTCAGGCCTTGGGCAGCTTCCATTCTTTGCTCTTGCTGGTCGATATTACATTAGTGAGGCTCCCCTCTATCTGTCCTGTTTTACGTTTCACATTTTTCACTTCCTCTTTTTTCATTGTCCCAGTGCCTTACCATCAGTTTGAAGGATTGTGCTATTTTAGCACTGTGTTGCCTTTAGGTGTGCTTTGTCTTCCTACTCTTTTTTCCATGCATCTTTTTTTGCCAGTGACCACAGCTCTTCATTTAGCTGTTCTCCATGTCTTCCCTACTCTCCTTGTCATTCCTCCTTTATCTTCCTCTCTGGTATGTGACTCCCTTCTATCTCCTCTGTTTTTTTCCCAGGCCAAGAGGAGTCAAGCTGTGTGCCCAGACCCCAGTGTCCCAGTGAATGTACTTGCTTAGAGACTGTGGTGCGCTGCAGTAACAAGCACCTCCACACATTGCCCAAAGGCATCCCCAGAAACGTGACTGAACTGTGAGTTCCTTGGCATTAATTATGGCAATTGCGTTTATATCTTATCAGTTTAATTTCCAGGTGCCATGTCTGGCTTTGATGGAGGCAGTTCTGGAAAGGAAACCAAAGATAGAGCGCAACTTAGGAGATATTAAAGCGAAAAGGGTTAGTGAAAACAGTGGATGCAAAAGAAAACAGATCTCATCCTTTGGATAAGGGGAAAGGAGTCAATAAACCCTGCAGTTATTCTCTCAGACATTCTTCTTCTGTGTTCTCTGTAGCCCTCAGGGCTAGCACTGATGTCACTCTCACACTCAGAGCCAAGGATCAGAGTTTGTGTGTGTGTGTGTGTGTGTGTGTGTGTGTGTGTGTGTGTGTGTGTGTACGTGTGTGTGCGCGTGCATATTTGTGAGAGGGCCAAAAGCCTGTCCACAGGAGCATAGGGGAGCAAGAGGACATTTTAATGAGCAGTTTTCAATGGAAAGGAGAGGGAATGGAATTGGTCTGGAACTTTCCAATACTACTTCAAGTGGTTCAGACTAACTCACACACACACAGATGCACACACACGCTGTGCAAGCCTTAAGGCCTGTCATTGTCCCAGCAGGTGTGACCAGGTGTGCCCCTCTGTTCTGGGCTTTCATCTAGTCATCTGGAGAGTTTACTACTCCATCATTATCCTAAGTGTCCTTTAGACCGCCATTACCTATCATTACCTCTGAACCCAAAGGCCCCCCTAACTAACCAGCAACCCCCCCTTCCCACTCTGAGTACACTCAACAACAATAGCAGGAGAAAGCCCCTGCAGCTGCGCTCAGAGGGCCCAAAATCACCCATTTATCAAGGTGACACAATCTGGTAGCATTTGTGTTGGCAGTGAGCAGGGTGGTTGCATTCCTTGCAGGCATGATGTCAACTGTGGTGGCTTGTACATACATCAGTATGTTAACACACTTGCATGAACGCACACACAAATGTTTGTACCTCAGTCACTTGAAAAAGTGGGGCGCTGAGTCTGTTTGACGTCTTTGCCCAGGTGTTCAGTCCAAGTAGAAGTGATATATAACTATTTATAGGACTTACTGGCTTACTAAGTCTGACTGTTAGGCACGAGACATAATATTGTGTCAAAACATAAAACCAAAAAAAGTAATTGAAAGACATAACATTCCGCTGTTACATTGTAACATGAGATTAAACTGGCTGCAACGGCATGGGAAAAAGTGTTCTGTGTGATTCCCTGCAAATAACTGCCTCGAGCTCTTCACCTCACCAGTTCACAATGTTAAACAAATCTATATTGATGCTCAATACATTATTACATTTAATTTTCTCAAATAAATACCACAGTGGTTGGATTTAGTATTCGATGGTAAATACATTAAAAATGTTGTGGACAAAAATCTCATAACAAGGTCCACTTCTCGAGCTCTCGATCACATCACATAATCTTCCTCAGCAGCAAGCTTTTCAAGGTCAATAATTAATTTCTATCTCAACATCAAAATTGTTGATTGCAGAGTGTTACATATTATTGAGAAAATATTTTATTTTGAAGACTGTGTGACTGCCCTTAAGCCTCAAGACCAATTTCCTGTGTATATGCTGGGATCTAGTGAGTGGCTGACACGACACCTGTGTTGGCGCAGGACTAGGGGCTGTCACAGCTGTTGTCAGATACATAACGCATCTTGGTCGGAATGAATGGTCTTATGACTCTGAACTGAACTGTTTGTGTCTCTTTGTTCAGGTATTTGGATGGAAACCAGTTCAGTGTTGTGCCAAAGGAACTATCTGCCTTCAAATACCTACAGCTGGTGTAAGTTTCCATCTGTCTGTCTCCTCCATCTCATTCTGCAGATTAATATGGTGAATTTATGCCTTTTTATGTCCTTTCAGAGACCTGAGCAACAACAAGATCAACTCTCTGACCAACTCATCTTTCTCTAACATGAGTCAACTCACCACTCTGTAAGTCTTGGCCAGCCTCAGCCAAGAGCTAGTATTTCACTGTAGTGCAGATTAAAGAAAATATGTTTATATATACATACCTGTGTAATTATTTTTACATTGCAGAATCCTGAGCTACAACTCCCTGCGTTGTATCCCCAAAATGGCCTTCAGTGGACTACACTCTCTCAGACTGCTGTGAGTTTATTTTTATTTTCTAAATGCATGCATATAGATATATGTGTGTTCATCTTAGTGTGTCTGTCTTATAATCCTATTTTTAATACAAAATGTGTCTTGCCAGTGGTATGAGAGACGTTCTCTTCTTTCCCGTGCAAATCAAATGTTTTAAATGTTTCTTTCTTGTCACATAATTTCCAGACACCATTCAAAGCGGCAACTTCACTTGAGACAATGGAAGTTATTTTGAAAGAAGACTCACTTTCAGACTAAATGAGTTATTAAGGAAGATATTTTTACAGCTTGCACTGACTACAGAGACAGTACAGCAGATGCTGAGAATCTTTGATTTACCCCAGAGGACTGAAATAGTCTAAACAGTTATGACAGCTTATGAATTCACACACACATACACACACAACCTATGACCTACTTTCTCTGTTTAAATGGCAGCCACGGGGGCAGTAGCAGTGTTGTTCCAGCTCCTACTCCTGCCCACACCTCGACATCTGCCCAGTCTTCTGTTCACCTCTGAATGCCCCAAGCTCATCACCACCTCACCATCAGAGCCCGAAACATGCGCCCCCACAACCCACTATACAAAGTCACTCTGACACTGATTACCAGTGAATGTTTGCCCCGCTTACCGTAATGGTTTTGACTCTGCCTCCGTGCTTTTTATGAAGTTACCAAGTCTTTGATTGTGCCCGCTCAGTGACCATGGGCTCCCCGTGGATAAACTGGTCTGCTAAATAACTGAGATGTAGAATGTAAATGCCTCCGACAGATAGATGACGAAACCAAACCAAACCAGTCTTTGGACCTGCATCCAAAGCAGCTGGATGCCCCACACTTTAACTCAAATGGACTGCTTGGTTCTGCGATGGAGAAACAGACCGGCCCAGCAGCACTCCTTATGAGATTATGTAGCCTATGCATCTGCGCGTGTGTGTGTGTGTGTGTGTGTGTGTGTGTGTGTGTGTGTGTGTGTGTGTGTGTGTGTGTGTGTGTGTGTCTGAGCTTGTATACACTTCTGAGCCTGAACAGTTCGTGGGGGCGAGTGTGTGTGTGTGTGTGTGTGTGTGTGTGTGTGACTGTATGCATAGCTTACATGTTTGTGATCTACTGGCTTGGTGCCCGTTAGTTTGTGTGTGGGAGTAGACATATCGGCCTTCCATGTGTGCTCATAGCAGGCAGACTTTTTACTACTGACAACAAAGCTTCAACAAAGCCTCTTTTTACGGCGGGATTCGACTAAAGCCCCGATCATTACGAGGCACAAAGCGTAAGAGCCCCTTTTAGCGTGGAATGAGAGTGAAGCTTGGTCATCATTAGCTGATGCTGCTTTTGCTAGCCCGGGCGAGCCGCTTTGATCTCTAATGAAGCTGCATCCGTTATTTCTGCTCTAAGTCACTCACGCCACCTTCACTTTTAAAAATATTCCTTGTGCAAGTGTGCTAGATGCCATACACACACACACACACACACACACACACGCACACACTCGCCCCCACGAACTGTTCAGGCTCAGAAGTGTATACAAGCTCAGACACACACACACACACACACAAACGTGTGCAAACAGACTGTCTAGACTACCTTTTTGTCTGAGTCAAACAGGAGTCCAAATGAAGCAGAAAACTTTGATGTCTTTACTGCTGGTGTGATCAGTCAGAATACCTCCTATTAAATGTCAATTGGTTTTTACTAAGCAATGCAGTGGGGGCGCAACGATACTGAAGCGACAATGAGCTCCATTTAATAGTTTCAACTTTAAGACCCCACACAAGGTTCAAAGTTCAACGCTGGAAGCTTCATAGAAACCACAGTGAGATGCCGAAGCGGGCTACGAGCAGGACACACTCGTGCATACTCTCACACACTGAGGTGCCAAAGCCTTTAGAAAGCTGCACCTTTGGCTTTACAGCGCAGTAAAGAGGAGAAGAATCATTAACGCTCAGGGCTTCAAACAGACCCGGGGTCTGAGCCTGGTGTGGATGTGGTGCGGTGGTGGTGTGGTTTGGTGTACAAATGTGTGTGTGTGCGTGTCTGTGTGTATGATGGTTGTGGTTTGAGCTGCAGATTAATAAGCCGCTAATTGGCCTGCTGGGTATTAGGTGTGAGGTGAGTGAGCTGAGCCCGCACTAGGGCGTGTCCCGCCAGGGTTTTGGTGGAAAGCTGTGAGAAAAGAGAGTGATATGAAAGAGTACGTTAAAGGAAAATGAAGTAAAGCCTTCAGCGAATTAAATCAAAACCCACATATTCTCAAGCTGCAGTTGGATACAGCACTGTGAGTTAATGCCAGAGCAAAAGCCTGCAGCTCAGAGGACTCAGAGAATCACAAAACATTTTTAACTGGTTGCAGGTGAACAAGTCTGTGTGAAAATTTCAAATAAGATCAGTTGGACAGCCTGTGCACATTGTATAGAACAGAAGTCTGTCCTAAAACATCAAATGCAAAGTTCCACTCTGAGAATTGTGACTGGCTAGAGATACGTTGACATAGGTAGGGGTGGAGTGATGTAATGATATACAGCTGTAGAATAGAAAAAGACAGAGAGACAGACAGAGAGAATGTTTGTACGACAGCGGATCCGGTTTCTTCCTGGAGACTCCCTGGCTCCTTTCTTTGCCTGGCTGGCACACTGCTGCTGGCTTCCTGCCCTTAGTTTCCTAACTGTTCTCTGACTACCACAACTCACTCCGCACTAATAAGCATTCTCCCATGAGCACAGGCCAATTAACTTGTTGTCTCAGATGGTTACATTGTATATTTCCCCCATCCTCACAATGACCAGCTTCACACTCTGTATCCTTTCACCTGACTCTTCTGCAGCTTAGCGGTAATTCACAGATCAAACAAAGAAGGAAGTAGTCTGTTTATACATCAGTTCTCTTCGTCCCAGACACAGAGAGCAGATGTGTCATGTACTGGTTCTGTGGACTGAGCTGTGCTAACATTAGCATGCGGTCAGCTGAGGTTTAGAGGTGGTAATGACCCTGCGGATTACAGCAGCCATCAGTCATCTACCCATTAAGCCACATTGGCTTGTCCCCCTAGATACCAGCTACAGCAAGGAAAATAACAGTATATATGCAAAATAGACTGTACACACACAAACAATAACATAATGTGCATGCCCAAATATGCAAGCACATCAATATACCAGTTAATCTGTTAAACAATTACACCAATGTTTTTCAGGAAAGAAAATAACTTGTTTTTTCCCCATGATGAAATATGTTCATTGTTATAAGCCTTCTTTTTTTTCTCCCCACAAGGTCTCTTCATGGCAATGAAATCTCAGAGCTTCCTGATGGCATCTTCAACGATGTGTCCACACTTTCCCACTTGTAAGTAGTGACACACACACACACACACACACACAACTGTTTGCCAATGGCAGCCTGTGTAATACCGTCTGCACATACCACTGAGTTTGTAAAGTCTACATACACACACACATACACACTTTTGGGCACAGAGGGGGTCTGGTCAGACAGCCGGAGAGTGTGGCTCACAGTGGCCTGTCTGTAGTCCTCTTTGGTGGGCTCCACATGAGCCAAGCCCTCCCTTAATCAGCTGCAGTCCTGTGGTTAAAGCAACACACAGACCCCTCTACTGTCTCATCCCCCTGTCACATCTCTGAAACACAAACATTCCCCTAACACACACACACACACACACACACACACACACACACACACACACACAGATTCTCCATGGTCTGTGGACCTCAGTGTTTGTTTTGGTTTGTTTATTTATGTCTGTGATTTTGTGTGTGTCCGTTGGGTGTGTGGTGTGACACAAAAGTATCTTTGCAGTGGTGCCCATCCAGCCCAGATATGTACATAATCCCTTGACGGTCGCTGATCAATAGACCTATCAGTGTCACAGTTGGAGAGGAAGAAGGGAGGATAGAGAGAACTAAACAAAGACGTTTTTGGAGGGCAGTACAGGAGTCAAGGCTGCATGAAAACAGGGTGAAGGGATGGAGGGGGAGCCATTGATCCACAGTCACAGTCAAGTGGCTTTCATGTAAGCAGATGTCAGGCGTCAGCTATTGGCCCGGCCTGAAAGATGAGCCTGTGTTCCACCGTAATGGAACAGCATCGATTCAGGAGTGTTTGTGCATCCAGCAGGAGGATAGAGCGGCATTGATTCACGACCACCATGACAGAAGTGGTTAAGTGTGCCTTCTGTTCACACCTTTGCCTATAATTAAGAAGCCCTCCTCCAGATGATGTATGGCACAAAGTGGCATTGAGCATTAAACTTTAAATCTGTTTTATTCTCAGAGCAGCAGTGTTTTAGTTGTTTAGTACACCAAGTTTGAGGTTTTTTGCTTTACGTAAGTGTGTACAGACACCTTCTGGTAATTGAGTGTACTACAATGATTTAGACATTATTTGTTATGGAGCTAAATGAGGTGGAAAAGTACAATAGCCATCTTACATCATCAAATCATTAATATGTTTATTTGTTCTGCTCTATCAGGGCAATCGGCGCCAACCCCTTGTACTGTGACTGTCACCTGCGCTGGCTCTCTGACTGGGTGAAGACTGGCTACAAAGAGCCTGGCATTGCCCGCTGTGCAGGTCCGCAGGGCATGGAGGGCAAACTGCTGCTCACCACACCTGCAAAGAAGTTTGAATGTACAGGTGAGTTAATGTGGACACGGAAATAAGGCGGTGTACGTTTAAATACATTTACTCAAGTACATCACTTAAGTAAAATGTTAAAGTATGTCCATTACTTGATTTGTTTTCCTTTTTCTTTTTTTATTTGATACGTCTCCTCCGCTCCAATTCACAAGGAAATTTTAAATTTGAATTATTTAAAATCTTTAGGTAATAGTTACTTTGCAAAATGAAACTAATAATACAAAATATAATCAATAAATATGTTATTATGTATTATTATAAATTAAGATAAGACTTTATGGATTCCTTGATGAAATTCACAAGCTACACAGCAGTCTGTAAAGTAAATTAACCCCACTTTTACTAGCTGCAACATCAAAGTGATGAACACATTAATGCATCAGTTATAATAATATAATATAATATACATTCCTCTGAAATGGGCCATTCTGCATAATGAGTACATTTACTTTTGGTGCTTATAATTTGATACTAATAATGCTACTTTTAAGCACAATTTTAAATGCATGACTTTTACTTGTAACAGAGTATCGTACACTGTGGTATTGCTACTTTGTCTGAACATCCAAGTACTTCTTCCACCACTGCAGAAATATAATGTAAGTAGCACTAGCATGTAGATACTGTTAATTCTAATTGTTCTGCCTTTTCCACAGGAGATGTGGACACTGCAGTGCTGGCCAAGTGTAACCCCTGCCTGTCCAGTCCGTGTCTGAACCAAGGCATCTGTCACAGCGACCTGATGGAGATCTACAGGTGCAGCTGTCCACCAGGATTCAAGGTCAGAGCCACACAGTGCTGCCACCTATTTGAGAATATTCACTTAAGTTTACCTCAGTGTGTTGCAAGTGTGCATAATTTATAACAAAAAATTAACATCATCTCTGTTCTCTGTCTCAGGGCAAGAACTGTGAGACAGCTCTGAATGCCTGTGTGAGTAACCCATGTGCCAATGGAGGAACCTGCCAAGTGAATGAGGATGAGGAGGGAGAATTCAGGTGAGGAAGATGAGCTTTGTCAGCACAACAGAGGAATAAAATCATATTTATTACATAAGTAACTTATGCAAGTAAGATAACTCAATGACGTAATGAGCATGTATGTTTTTGCAGTTGCACGTGTTCACTGGGCTTTGAGGGCCGCACTTGCCAAAGCAACACTGATGACTGCGAAGACAACGACTGTGAGAACGGAGCGACCTGCATCGATGGAGTCAACAACTACACTTGTTTTTGTCCCCCCTACTACACAGGTTAGCGCATAGTGTTTAACTCAAGAAGCAACTACCCTTTGTACAAAAAAATTCCCTTGTATAAACAAGCTAAATTTCATGTCATCTTGAGGAATTTGCTGGTATGTGACAAAAAATCTTCCATTACATAAAGATTTCTTGAAAAAAAAATCAAGCAAATATAAAACAAAATTTGACCTTAACCAAAAAAAACACTTTAAGAAATCCAAAATAGAGATTCTTTAAGCTAAACACAATTTAGTAGTTGACATGAATTATTCTGCTTATTTTTGGTGAAAAAATGGTTTTGTCTGAGTAAGCAAAGCCATCTAGTTTGTCAGTTTCAGACCTGTTACTTGAATTAAATATCTTACTTACAAAAACAGAGAACAGTTACCTCAAGTTTTTTTGTTTGAGGTTTAATAATGTAATGCAAATAGTGCTTGGCAAGATTAATTAATGATGATTGTGTGATGATTAATTGCTTCTGAATTAAATTACTTTCTTTCCTTTTCCTGTTTTCACAGGATGCTTCTTGCTCTGCTGTTGATACTTTATTTTATACTTGTTTCTGTGTAGGGGAGATGTGCGAAGAAATGGAAGATGTGTGCGCCCCAGGACGAAGTCCCTGCCAACATCAGTCTACCTGCCTCATCACCTCTGCTGGACCCAAGTAAGTGTTTGCTGCCAGCAGAATCAGATATGGCGAAAAAAGATGCTATACTCTGAAGAATAACTTGTCTTCATTCAGCTTGATTCCAGTATTGCTTGTGGATTGCAGGTGTGTGTGCTCTCCTGGTTATGTTGGTGATGACTGCAGTTTAGACTACAATGACTGTGAGGAGCATCGCTGTCAGAATGGAGCTCAGTGTAGGGATGAGCTAAATGGATACTCCTGCATCTGTCCTGAAGGATACAGGTGTGAAGAGCACACATTTAAATGCTAACAAGCTTTATTTTGGATTCTTGGTTTCCTCTGTCATCATCCTTCCAAAATAATCCCTCGCTCTCTTTCTCTCTATAGCGGTCAGTTGTGTGAGATTCCCCCATCTCCGCTCTCCCTGTGTGAGCTGGCTGACTGCCAGAACAACGCCCCATGTGTGGAGCGAGGTGGGCGTGCCCTCTGCCAGTGTCCGCCAGAGTTTGGCGGGCCACGCTGCGAGAAGCTGGTCAGCGTCAACTTTGTTGACAGAGACTCCTACCTACTACTCTCCGACCTCAAGAACTGGCCTCAAGCTAACATCACCCTACAGGTATTCAAAGAGTGTGTTAATGTGCGAACATTTATAGGATGTGTGTGTGCTGATGCTGCTGCTTCCTGAAACCCGAATAATTCAACCAAAACACCCGATGCAAACATGTTCTCTCTGTAGGTGTCAACAGCCGAGGATAATGGTATCCTCCTGTACAATGGAGACAATGATCATATTGCAGTGGAGCTCTACCAAGGTCACGTCAAGGTCAGCTATGACCCCGGCAGCCAGCCAGGACATGCCATCTACAGGTAAGGTGCCATGTACCCTTCAAAAGGCTGAAGTTTACTGTCGCTATTGGCTGACTCCTGATGAAAAGGTACCATTTGTATTTTTATATCTTATATCCAATCTCTGTTGTCCTTTACCAGTACTGAGACTATCAACGATGGCCAATTCCACACAGTGGAGCTTGTGACCTTTGACCAGATGGTGAACTTGTCCATTGACGGGGGTCTCCCTACCACAATGGACAGCTTTGGGGCGGTGCGGCCCCTCAACGGGGAGGCTCCGTTATACGTGGGGGGTAGGGGCCCTCTCCAGAACACACCTCCCTCCTCTGCAGGCACTCTTAACTACTACACTACTGTCAATCACCACCCCTCCCTCCTCGCTTTGTCACCACCGCAACCAACCCCTCCCCTCAACCATGCAACCCTTCAACCACGTCCTACCTCCAAACCCTATCCTAAAGCCACACCATCCCAACCTTCAGTCATGACTGTGTTTGCTAGGGGCCACACATTAATCACAATACAAGAAATAAGCACAGACCTCCCAACACACCATATTCACACATTTGTAATGAACAAATAACACATTTCACCTTGACAAATAAAACAGCTGTCAAAAATGACAGCTCACAATCTATAGTGAACATATAATACACAACTTTGTAGTCCAGTAGATGTGCTTGTTACACTGCATTTTTACAGTGTGTAAAGTATGCCCTCTAGTGATTACCATAAGAATTACCAATCACAGTCTTCACTTTTGATTTGTTTTGTATTTGCATGGATTTGCTTGCATAAATGCAACTATATATATTTGTAATGTGTGATTTAGCCACTCTTGACATTCACAAAATGTGACATTCTAAATTCATCTTTCCTATGCAGCCCCACTTTCAGGGTTGACGTGACAGTTTGCTCTGGAGTGGCTCAGATTTTGTTTCAGTGCTGTGTTGTGTTGTGCTGTTCATTCATATAACACTGCAGGAGACATTTTGCCATATCTCTTTTGCTCTCCAATGTTTCAAGGATGATGTGTCTTGTAGTGCAAATGCAAAATGAGTAAATTTGAAAAAAAGTTGCATGTATTTATTTGACAAATTGTACATGCACTGTTGGGACACGCATGTTTGAAATGTCTTCCTCCATTACACTCATACCAGCCCTGTGTTAGTTGTCTGTTTGTGGTCCAGTATGCATGTCTTCACACCTATAAACATCATCTCTTTTGTTTCTCCTCCTCCAGGCATGCCAGTGGATGTGCACTCAGGCGCTTTCCGTCTCTGGCAGATCCAGAACGGTTCCAGTTTCCATGGCTGTATCCAGAACTTGTACATCAACAACGAGCTACAGGACTTCACCAAGACCCAGATGAAGCCCGGCGTGGTACCGGGCTGCGAGCCCTGCAAGAAGATCTACTGTGTACACGGCATCTGCCAGCCTGATGGGGCCCAGGGACCGGTGTGCCACTGCCAGCCAGGCTGGAGCGGGCCGCACTGTGACCAGCCTGCTTCCAACCCCTGCCAGGGCAGCAAGTAAGTTAGCAAATGGGATAGAAATTTATATTGCACATCAAACATCTTATTGTCCATTGTCTTCCTGAACAATGGCCAGTGGTGGAAGATGTACTCAAATCCTCAAAGTACCAATACAACAACACAATTTAAAGATACCCTATTACTGCATTCAAAATCCTACTAAAGTAAAAGTATTATCAACAAAATGTAAAAGTGCTTGTTCTGCAGACAGATGATCTCTGCAGCTGATATATTATAAAACATTATTAGATTGTTAATAGTTAAAATTACTATCACTGACAGTTGCGAACTTTCTTTACTGCTACAAATCCACGATACTGGTCTTCAAACATCAACTTCATTGATTTATTTATGGAGCAGGAAATTTGATGGAAGTTTGATTGTCTTTTACTAGGTGTGTCCATGGAAAGTGCATCCCACTGGACACTCAGTCCTACCGCTGTGAGTGTGTAGAGGGTTACCGCGGTGCCCTGTGTAACCAACAGGGGGAACTGTTTAACCCCTGCCGTCGCCTGTCCTGCAAACACGGCCGCTGCCAGATTTCAGACACGGGAGATGCCTACTGTCACTGTGAAAGTGGCTACACTGGAGAACTTTGTGATGCAGGTTGGTTTGTTCTGTCAGTCTTAACATTTATTTGTCCCCGTAGGGCAATTGGTTCTGCAGCAAGACACAGACACAGGACAGACACAGATACAAGACCAAAATACATAAAATACTAAAATGTTACAGACTCTGGTTGTACAACAGATAATTGAGAAGATAGATAGGCCTAAATGCTAAAGTGCTATAGAATAAGGTGCTCCATTTCTGAAAATAAATAAATAAAAAGGCCTCCCATTTGACAGCCATATGTTGAAAAGAAACATCCAACAATGTTCATCATAAAAAACAACATAGCAACAATAGACTGCAACACAGGGGAACATTTCCACAACAATCACCATCACATCAACAACATCATCAACGTCAGTACTATTCATGTTATAACAACCCCATCACTATTTAATTGTGAAATTTATTTACTTCTCCAGACTGAGTTTAGAAAGGAGATGGCGGAATGAATGAGTGCCTGTATCTATTGCTCTTTACCGGGGGTAATCTGAACTGAGAACCAGAAGGTAGGATCTGAAACTCCAAATGAAGGGGGTGGGTGCTATCAGAAATAATTGATTTGGCCTTCCTATCTACCTGTCTGTTATACAGGTCAGTGAGACTACACTGCTGGAGACCTAGAATTTTACTGCTGACTTTCACCATATTGGAAAGAGCAGTTTTGGCCTTGACAGTGAGATTACCATACCAGCAAATTACAGAAAATGTTAATACAGACTCAATGTATGATTCATAAAAAAGGGTCATGAGGGTCTTATCGACATGAAACTTTGACAGCTTGCGAAGGCAAAACAGTCTTTGTTGGCCTTTTTTGCAAAACATCTCACCGTTGGAATTGTTGGAAAATTCAACTTATATGTTTCTACGGATCCCACCATCTGCCCATTGGTAGTGTTCTGAGGAGTTGATGACTTACGCCTAAAATCAATCAGCATATCCTTTGTCTTTTTTACATTTAATTGAAGGAATGCCCTATCACACCAGAGCACAAAATCATCAACAACAGGACCATGATCACTTTCCTCGGAGAAGAGGAGACTGTCAATAGCAGAATCATCTACAAATTTTAAAATGTGTCTGTTATCATGCTGGCTGCGACAATCATCAGTATAAAGAATATAGAGGAGTGGTGAGAGGACACACACCCCTGAGGAGATCCCGTGGATGATGACATCTTCTCCAACAAGCAACCATTCACCCTTACTCTATGAGTTAAAAAGTCAAGAATCCAACCCATGTTAAAATCAAGGTCAAAGTTCTTTAAGAGCTTGTCAACTAAAATGTGTGGTTGGATTGTATTAAAAGCAGATGAAAAATCAACAAATAAAATCTTGCATGTGTTGTACTACCTTCAAGGTGTTTGAATCACAAATTTAACAGAGTAACAGTGGCATCATCTACCCCACGCTTAGCCCTGTAAGCAAACTGTAGTGGGTCAATGAGATTCTCAGTTCTTGTGAGGACAACTTTTTTTTAACCAGTTTTTCAAAACACTTCATAACTAAGGAGGTCAGGGCAACCGGCCTAAAGTCATTTAATAGTCTGTATTTCTAAGGGGGGTAGGGGAATTCAAACAAAATGATATGATAAAATAATTACACTAATGTCTGTGTCCCTCTTCTCCAGAGTCTGAGTGTCGGGGGGAGCCTGTGCGAGACTTCTACCAGGTACAGCGAGGCTACGCCATCTGCCAGACAACACGCATGGTCTCTTGGGTGGAGTGCACCGGAGCTTGCGACACGGGGGCCTGCTGCGCCAGCCAGCGGGTGAAACGCCGGAAATACACCTTTGAATGCAGCGATGGAACCTCCTTCAGCGAGGAAGTGGAAAAGACCATCAAGTGCGGCTGCATGGGCTGCATGTAGCACCATTCACTCACATTTTGCTGCCGCCAAGCAGAAGACAGAAAGGAAGGAAGAAAGAGAGGGGATTGGAGGAAAGCGAGGGAGGGCAGGAAAGAAAGAAAGAAAGAAAAAGAGTATAAAGAATATATATAAAACCTCTATCTATATATTATGGACAACAATGTTTGTAAAATAGGACATTTCCTCCCCTTCCAAGGGTGTGTGACCTACAGTAACACAGAGAATCCAACATCACGTGCAACAATGTAGAAGTGACAACAACGGCAACAAAACCATTGTATCTGCAACATTGTTCCAAGGGGTCCAGAGATTTCAAAGGTGTTGCATTCAGAGTGAGGCATCCCTCCAACCTAAATTACCCAGTGTGAATTCCCCATCCATCTGCGAGGCCTCTGACACCCCAGCCACCATCTACCATCTTTACTTCATGGAGGTAGTGAGGACAGTGGGGGTCCAGCCTGGCTAAGAATGGCCGAAGAGAGACAGAGAAAGACAAAAAGAGAGAACCAGAAGGATCAGAGGAGAGCTGGACCGTTTGACTTGGCAAAGCTATCTTGAGTTGAGCTTGGCTGGGTTACCTGGACTGGGCTGGATATGGTTTTGGGTTGAGTTGAAGATGGTGTTGGTTTGGTTGTAGCAGTTTCTCTGACAGGGATACAGTCATCCATCCACACATGCACATGTAGAAGTGAACAAAGAAAAGGCAGGGTTAAGAGTGGCACATAATCCAGTGTGGATGTCGTGGCTTCGAGGCCGGTTGGTCTGGTGTCACAGTTGCTTGCTGTGAGGTACCGCAACATAGAAACTCCATAAAAATAGAGACTGCACTGACTAGCAGCACTGAAAACGACAGTCATACACCTCTCTGAAGTTCATGATCACACATGCATGGCGTACATACATTTACACGCAGTCTTAGCACTTGTAAAAGTGCAAGGGCTTGTGTGGTGCAACTATCTATTCTGTTCGTACAGCAAACCAGTCTGGCGCTGGCAGTACCCAGTGGTTATCAGCCCCCCAGCATACATTTCCTCAGGGTGAGGAAGATTTGCATAATCTCACCCTCTTTGAGCAGGAGGCTGTTTAGTCCCGCTCGTCTTAATGCCTGCAGTATTAAACTTGTGCAAACTGTTGCATGTGTGGAGAAGAGTTTGCCAACAAATATGTAGAGATTCTGAATATCATTATAAATGTTATTACAAAACAAAAAGGTTGCAGAATCATCCTCTGATTTTTGTTTTGTTCCGTCTAATTTCTCATATTGATTTGTTTTTATTTTTGTTATATTTTGTCTCATGATGTAACCTAACTCCTTTAGCCCCCAACACCCCCCAACAACCCTTTATATAGAAATGCCTAACAGATTCTAATATATATATATTTGTATTTCATTTTGGTATAGTATTTTTCTATGTTAAAGAGTAAGTCTTTTTCTGGAAGCTTTGGGACTGGTGGAAAGGCATTCAGTTGGTTCCCTAGGTGTTTTTATTTGTTAATCTCACTTGCACCAACAAGGTAATTCATTATGTTAATTGGCCAAAAGTACAGCAGGTGGTTGGCCTTGTTGTATAGGAGGCAGTATTGGTCTAGAAATATGTTTAATATTGTATATGTTGTCTTCCATGTGAATATTACATCTAATTCATGAGTCTGTGCTTGTTTTTATTTATTTTATCTAAAGGCGTTTTCCTGTAGAAAGTGTAAGGCATAAATGTTGCTGACTTTCAAATATTTTCAAAAATTTCAAAAAGATGAAAAAAGGTAAAATAATGACTAAAAAATATCATAAAAATCTGTAAGGTATTTGTAACATCACTTAATAGCGAGTTACGACAGTGTTTTTCTCCTCTCTGGCTCAGACATTCCTCACTTGCTGCAGGGGCTGGAGAGGTCAGAGCTGGGGATTTATTAAGAGATGTCCCCCTCAAATTTACCTTGTAATTACCATACAACACTTAAAAGGCTTCTGATTGTTTTCATGTTCATTTTGTTGAAGTGCTGGGTTGTATTTCTGTCATTTTTAATTTGAGAGATGTTTGCCATAGAAAGGTGTTTTTTTTGTTTTTTTTTTTAGTTCAACAGAGTTAAAGTAGTCAAGCTCAACTGAACATAAGCTGCTGTCAAGCCAGAAGAAATAGGATGAAGTTGCTTCTGTGGACAATGGTCTTGTTAAGATATATCATTCTCAATCTGTTTGAATTGGCGAAAGTGTGTGAAGCATTACAGGCCTACTACTGACAGATAATAAATGAGAAAGGTCTGGACATTTCAATGTCTGTCAGTTCTGACTGTCTATCCACAAAAAAAAGAAGAAATGGTGCCAATTACAGTGAACAGTCATACCTGAATGTATAAATGTGTATAGATAAATATGACCTATGCTTATTCATGAAGTGGTAACTTTTAGCTGTTATTTAGTTTCTAATGTAAGATATAGAAATCACATACCATTCAATAAGTCCATCAGGATGGCTTAAGGCATTGTTCTCCCTGCAGATTGGGATTGTGTTTATCCATTTTGCTGATCTAAATGTTAAAAGTCTCTTTAAAGTGTGAAAGGCTGAAGACCCAGATCTCAGCTTGGTACAATGCACACAGAACTCCTATTCATGTTGCTACCCATGTTGACTTTGTTTTACATGCTGTTGATGTGGTCCAAGTGGTGTACAATAACATTAAAAGAAGATCTCATAAAAGGATACTGATGAACAGTCACTGTAATTCTTAGGATGTGTGCCTCGTAAAGGTGCATCTTTAGTCGAATGTGGCTTTATTTTCATGTCTCCTTTCCTTCCTCTGCACTGATCTGTACTGGACTGGTGCATCCAACTTCCTGGTAGACATCTTAGTGGTGCTTGTGCTATATTGAGATGAGATTCAGTTATCTGGTCATATGACCAGAAATATATACATAAATATGTCATTGTAAACGACACAATGTCTCTGTTGTATTGAACCGGTGCAAAAACTTAAGAAATATCCCTGGTTGGGTTCCATCTATTTGCTTTTTTCTTACAGGATTGATGGTGGGATTAAACCGAAAAACTCCCAATAATGCTGAATGTATGTAGTGCCACCGACAAAATGTTTACCAAACCTCCACTCTTTTTCATTAATTAAACTTAAATGTGTGTGCTTTTAAGAATGTGTTGTCTTTTTTCCCCTTTTATTTGATGCTTTCTTTGTCATTTGACAAAACTTAAAAGCCTAAAATGTTTAACCCAACACAGAGAAACATACAATCCCAAGTGGGCAAAGTACATAATTGTGATATGACCGGAAGCTCCAGAAAAGGTACTAAATGGGCTTTGTGTGAGATAATTTTTTTGGTCAACTGTTGTTTCCAAGGTAACATATTTGTTATTGTCTGGAGTTTATCAGGGACAAACCCCCCCTGCCAAAACTGGGGAATGGGCCGTCAGCTGGGAATTTACTACATTCACTACTGAGCACTACATTCCACTCCTGAGTCCTGACTGATTTTTATCAAGAGAGAAGGAATTCACTACAGCAAAGAAAATTAATGAAGCCATTTTCTTGGCCTGGAATCTGTGAAAGCACATCAAGCCCAAAGCGTTGGCTTTTCGGGCTAATTCAGGGAGAATGGAGCACGGCTATTCTGCCATGAGGCAAACAAACAGATGCACTTCAACCAGCCGAAAGGAGCCCAAGTCTAGCACACAAGTTCGGGAGTGTGGGTAATCACTATTATAGTAAATATCTTCTCCCACACATTCTTGCTACTGAGAGATCGACTGGTTTCCTTGTGTGTTTCAAGGAAGGTGATCTTACATGTCTCCACCGGAACTCCCATGATGTGTCCCAGTAAACCACTACCTTGAATGATCATCAGTGACTCCAAAGACAATATGGCATCGCACAACATAGAGATATAAACAGACATGCAAACTGGCCAGGGGTAAAAAAAAAAAAAAAAAGGTGAGAAGGATATGCAAGCAGACAAATGTACAGAGACAGTGCAAGAGGGGTCTTTTTTAAGCTTACATGTTGTATAGATAACGTGCATTCATCTACTGCAACAAGAGAAAGATACCGACATGCAAGGGCGTCACTTTGTGTTGAAAAGTAGTGGGGACGTAAGGGCTCAGACTAGGGAGGGCTTTACGATGCCCTTACGATGCACCATACTGGTGTCACAAGAAGAAGATGTGATGATAATAGTATTTTATAGAAATCATCAAAGCCACCCCCCCCCCCCCCCCATTTTTGAGCATTAAACACTTAATTTCCTGCATTCTGGTGACATTCTGCCTTTCCTACTTTAATTTATGATGAAAATGTCTTCTTTTTTTATGTAAAGGGAAACAGGTGGCAGGTGATAATTCAAAATCATATAGGTATTACAGAATATAATACAGTGCAGCTCTCATTCTGTGTTGCTTTCACATATGTTTCTCCTGTAGATCAACTTTTCTCATGTAATATCATCCCTGCTGAATTAGCACACATGCTGGCATGATTTAGTATTCATTCTCTTTTGTCATGTTCACAGGGAGAGAAAGGGAAAATTTCCCAAGGGAATATTTGGCTAAATAGAAACTGTGACAAGAAGTTGTTAAAGTTACTGACTGGTGCTGCACATGTTGGAGTCTTTTTATCATCAGCTTGTTTATTCTTACTTGAAATTGCAAATAAACCCTCTCAAAACACTTTCATTGGTTCTTTGCCATTTCATGTTGCAAGCTATTTTATATTTTTACATTGTATTTATACATCAGACTCCATTTCAAAACTGAGTCCATCGGGAGAAATACTAATTATAATATACACCACAGTCCATTTGGAAAACTACTCATTATAATAAAGACCAGAGTTCAATTGGAAAACTACTAAATATAATATACACCAGAGTCCATTTGGAAAACCACTGATTAAAAAAATACACCAGACTCCATTTGGAAAACTACCAATTATAATATACACAAGACTCTCTTTGGTAAACTACTCATTATAATATACACCAAATTCCATATGGAAAACTACTAACTAGTAATTTTCCAAAGGGACTGATGTATATTATAACTATAATATACACCATTTGGTAAATTACTAATTATAATATAGACCCGATTACATTTGGACAACTACCAATTATAATATACACCAGATTCCTGTGGTGGGAAAAGTGTGTTTAAATAAACAGCTCAGGCAAACACTTGTCTTTCCGTGAATTTTATTCAAGTCTTCTGCAGAAGGAACTCATAGGGACACATACACATCAGAGAGTATCATCCGAGTGAGCTGCAGTGTAACAGCTCATGCAGCTTTTATCTTAGTCTCAGGGTCAGAGTACTATCTCATCAAAGGAACATGGTGTCTTTCAGTGTTCCCTAGTGAACACTCAATCTGGATCTATAGAAAGACACTTAAAGTCATGACCCCTCTGGACATATGCTAAAGCATCACACACATTTACCTTCCATTGACCCCATACCCAAGAGGCTAGAGGCCCCTAGTGAGATTAGTTACATGGCAGTGTTTTAAAGATGGTTCTCACGAAATTCCCATTTAGAAAATTACCAATTATAATTTACACAAGATTCCATTTGCAAAACAACTAATTATAATATACACCAGACTCCATTTGAAAACTACTAAATATAATATACACCAGAGTCCATATGGAAAACTACCAATTATAATATACGCAAGACTCCCTTTGGTAAACTACTCATTATAATAGACACCAAATTCCATTTGGAAAACTACTAAGTATAATATACACCAAATATATACCAGAGTCCATTTGGAAAGGTACTAATTATAATATACACCAGAGTCCATTTAGAAAACTACCAATTATAATATACACCATTTGGTAAATTACTAATTATAATATACACCAGAGTCCATTTGGAAAACCACCGATTAAAAAATACACCAGCGTCCATTTGGAAAATTACTAACAACATACACCAGAGTCCATTTGGAAAGGTGCTAATTATAATATACACCAGACCCCATTTAGAACACTACCAATTATAAACATACACCAGAGTCCATTTGGAAAACTAATAATAACAACATACACCAAAGTCCATTAGGAAAAGCACTTATAATATAAACCAGAATCCATTTGGAAAATACTAATTATAATATACACCATAGTCCATTTGGAAAAGTACTCATTATAATATGTATATTATAATTAGTAGTTTTCAAATTAACTTCATTCATTTGGAGAACTACCAACTATAATTTGCATTTCACCATTTATGTGAAATTTCCTCTTGTGTTGATTTTGGTGAGAAGTCGTTGTTTGTTCACACTGTTTTCTGCAGGGACTGAGGTGACGGAGGCCAACTGTTTACCAATCTGTCCCACAGTGGGAGATTCCTGTGGTGCTCAGGACTCTTGCCCATGAGCCGTATGGCAGGTCATGGCAGGTCCCTACCATGTGAAATGCCTTCATTGGCTGCACTAAAGCTTTTCACAAAGCTGGCAGGCTTGCCACGAGGGCACAGTCAACCAGGAGCACAGGTTCCTCAACTGCCTAGCTCTCATGAATGGCAGTAAATATTTGTGCACTAGGGTATTAAAAGGTATGATTCAAATGAGGTGCTTATCGGATCGTCGAACAATGCCTGAAACGGCACTTGCACTCCACCTAACCTAGTTAACCAGAAAGAACCTCAGGTGAAGGTGTAGAAGCAGGTTTGGCGGAGATACTCTGTTATTCTTAACGTGGACAAGACAGAGGTGACTAAAGTTCAAATCACATTACCACGCATTGATTCAATACTGAAATGTTATTAATCAAAAAAAGAATAGAGACTAGCCTTTATTACATGTCCTGAGGTTCAACGCAGTAGCTATATGAAAATTACTAATGCTGAAAATGCTTGACGCTGTTTTTCTACTAAAAGCATCAATTTAAGACCCAACGACAATTTCCTCCCTTAGGTAGACCTCACTCTCAAAGAGGTTGGAGACTCATGATTAAGGGAGGCTTCTGCCGTCTTTCCCATGCGCTCTTCTTCCCTGTGGAAGAAGGGTAGAATAGAGCATCATTCAAGCCAACACCACCACACTAACAGCCTGCCCCAATGCACCTAGCTCACTGGTCTCTGTCTTGTCTATCTAATGTAGCCTTGTGTTGCTTTTATTCTTATTTTACTGTATTTGGTGGAAATACCTCATCCCCACACACTGCATGTGGGAAAGATACAAAGAATGTACTTACTTACCAGATCGAGGATGAGTAACAGTAGAAGGCTGTCTGCAACTGATGCAGCTTCAGTCCACTGCTTGTGTAGTGAAGGCACTTTGCAATAGGCCAGAACACTGGCTTGCAACACTACAGGTGGTTGAGCATGGTCTTCAGATGAGCCCAAGGAGAGGTGTGACAGCAACACAGCAAGAGTCAAGCCAAGAAAATGTCTGCAGCGTTATGTAGCTACAGGTGGTTCTATGAGCGATAAGATTGATTCTTCATTCTGGTTTCAGAAGCCATCGTTTTACTGTACCTCATTAGAGCGCCATAAAAAGAGGTGCGTTTTTACAGGTTTTTAATGGCAATTCATGGCGTAAAACGCAGCGTCCTGACCTTAGGTATGCAGGTTTTTACAGCGTTTTCTTAACAAAATGAGTAATTTGGCAGCTTGGGCTTGCATACCAAATGAAACACACACTGTCTACGCCACATGCGTAACCATTTTAAGTCTATGGAAATTGTAGGTGGAGAGAGCAGAGGTCTTGTCAGCGCTTGTGAGGTATCTGAGGTACTGGTGTGCATGTATATTGATATGTTCCCCTCAGAGGCACTGGCATGCCAGGAGGCAACTACGGCTTTTGTATTGAAATGTACAACGTAGTTCCTTTCAAGCATGCGGAGTACTTTAGTTTTCACTTTGCCAATTGGTTCACTTCCTTTGTAATAACAAGACCGTGTTGGATCCTTCTACAAAATGGTAGTTCAACTTTGTCTGGGTAAATAACATTAAAGCACTTGTATAAATGAGCGAAGAAACCAAATATAAAATTCAAACATCTTTATATCAACTCCAGCAAAAATACAAAGTTTTTAACATAAAGATGTATCATTCTTGAGATTACCACAAATAAAGCAGTTATTTCTTTCTAATATACAAAATCAAAATCTTTAAATAGCAACTGTAAAGAATAAACATGTTCAAGTCGGATATTTGGTGGGCTGTTTTAGATTTGCTAAATTCATTAGCCTACATGGAGTTCTTAAATAACAATAAAAACATGACGGACATGCTTTACATTTACAGATGATTTACCCTCTAGAGAGAAATTACCATAATAAAAAAAAAATTAACACTGTGCTAAAAATGACAATTGACAATACACTAATGTAAATTACTACTGTGGAAGTTAAGAAACTTCACATTATGAGAACATCTGCCTGACAGTCAATGACAATAAAAAACAACATAATAAAACTGCAACATACACGGATACACAACTCAGAAGTGTGACTGGACTACCCCAAAAACTTCATATCCAACTTGTGAATAATCAGGGAAGGAATTTATCACCCTGCAATGTGCCATTAATGCTAATGATGCCATACAGTTTCATATTAAATCAACCAAATACACATATACTTTTCAAGCCTTTGCTGTCTGGAATTTGTTAACCGAGTGATACACACGCGCATATCCCAAAGTCTTCTCAGATGGTTTTTCAGTGCAGGTTTTTGACAGACACTAAATGTGCATACATAGTCTTGAATGGGGTTAGTATTTTCAAAGATCAGGGGCATAAATATAGTTATGGGTAACATCTCTAATGCAAGAGTTGCAGAAACTGTCTCCACATTAACAAGACTTACATGCTGCAGAAGCAGGTAAAATACTCAAATTGAAGTCACTATTATGAGCAAACAACAATGGGTGCAAAGGTCAGAAGTGACTGCTGAGGTACACGGTAAGGAAAACTGACCCATAACATAAAAAATACAAACTTTTGTCATGACACATACAGATCACGACTGTCTGTTTTAACAATTCAGGCTTGTATTTGCTTTATCATCTAATACAACTATAATAACAATTTCATGTTAATGCTCTGGGGAAATGGGCTTCTGAAAATAAACCTGTAAGGTGAGAGTAAATAAGAAAATCAAAACGCCTCAGTCAACATAAGAATTTACAGATGAAGTACGAGGCACATACTGTGCGGAACGGAAACAATGTGCACACACTTAGTGAAGCAAAATGAATGTCGACTGCCTCTCCAGGAATTGAAAGCTGTTATAACTAAAGGACAGGAGTTTTCACATTTTACATTGTATTTCTTTACACTTCATAAATAAGGCACCTGGTCACAACAGTCACATATTCACAATGTTGCGATTGGAAGACAGGCTGGAGATACAAGCTGCCTACTTGCTGCGAGTAAAAATGTTATTCAAAATGAGCTCCCTTCTCATAGCAGGCTCTCTGGACAGTAAATGCATGCCATCATCTAAAACAATACATATATACAAAATGGAAAAGGAGAAAAAACAAAACAGAATGAGTGAATTTAATGTGACCTTGATAATTGTATCAAAGTTTGATGTGTGTTATCCCAACTTTTAAAATGAGGTTTGATAGGCTATTGTTATCTCCAGCCGTCTCGTAGAGTGCTGAAACATAAAGCCAAACAGCAACTACATCTGCTAGACATCATGTAGGACATGTCTGTAGTCACTGAACACAGCAAACGCTCAGCATCACATTTGCATTTTTCACACTGAAGCTTTACAAAAGCATAAATGAATGACTTTCAAAAATCTGTTCCTTCTTCACATATTTGCCTCCTGAAAAAGGTCTCCTCTGAAGTTTTCTCAGAGAGTAGAAAATAGATATTTTCGGTCCTTCTGAATATATTCCAGATCAAATATAATCACAAAATCCTCATGAAACGCAAACTCTTTCTGCAGGTCCATTTTACTTTAAAAGTGATGTCCTGGTGCGCTTAGCCGGGGCCTCTAAAAGCGTCTGCCCTCTCTTGGTTGCCGATTTTGTTGCACTGCATGGCAACGAGGCTGCCCGACTTCTCTTTGCAGGGGACTTTAAAGCCCCACTTCTTGTCAGAGTGGCTTCCTCAGCTTTCCTGACTGATTTAGGAGATGCATTTTGTATTTTCATGGACTTTGCGGGCCGCTTTGAAGCATGACTGGGGCTCCCACTCAAAGGGACTGCCGCCTCCATTTTTCTCTGGGATCTTGTTAATACCTGGTCAGGTGAGGCGGGCACCTTGACATCCACGCTCTGCAGTGGGGTCTCGACAGCATTCTCGGTACCTTTGATTTCAGCCACTGTGCTTTGTGAAGACTCTGTTATTTGGATCTTTGCAGCATTCACTTTATTCACAGCAGGTTTATCCACCTCTACCTTCTCTTCTTCCATTTGTTTTTTATTCTCGACCTTGCTTTTAAGTGTGTCGACAGAATTGTGTTCAGATATTTTAGGTGACCCCAGTCGTTGAGAACATCTCTTTGGCAACTCTTTTTTAGGTGTATCTCTTGAAGGTCTACTACTGCCCTGAGCCTTGACTGCCCTCTGTTGAACAGGATGCTTTGTAGATTTTCCAGACAATGTTTTCCTTCTTTCCATTTTTGCTGCGGACTCTTTCATTCGTTTACTGACCGTTAGTGCTGATTTCTGTGCCTTTAGAGATTGCTTCAAGTTTGACTTAGCGGCAGACTTTGTAGTAACCAGTCTTTTCTCCTCTTTCAGTCTAACATTGGTTTGCTGACCCTGCATCTTCTCTCGAATATTAGAGTATTTCCTCAAGATCCTTGCACTTGCTGGATTCTTTGACTTACCAGAGGATTTCTGGGATTCACCTATCTGTGCACGGGCTGCGGCAGAGGAGTGTGACTCAGTCAACGTCTCAGTAGTACTGGGAAGTTCTCTCCTCTCTTTCCCTTTGACTGCAGTTGCCTCTTGCTCCAGTGCTTTAGCAATCAGTTTCTGACTTTTGGGGTTGCTCTTTACAGGAGAGGCGATGGCAAACTTTTTCAAATGTTTCTTTAAGCGCTCTGCCTGTAGGCTTGGAAATACCCCCTGAGATGTCCCTGAAGCACTAGATGAGCTGTGGAAGCACAGCTGAGTTTCTGATGGAAGACGTGTATTCACCTTCTTGACAATGACAAGGGACTTTGTTTCTGTTGTTTCAAGGAACCAACGACAGATACTGGTGAGATTAAAACCTTTCATGAAGAGCATTTGGACTGGTGAGTATTTCTGGTGCTCTAAAGACTTTGTTTTCCGCGCCCTGCGTTTACTTTTCCATATCGCTGCCTGCCTGTCTGCTTTATTTTTGTATTTTGTCACTGGCTGACCATCTTTGTCCATTTGCAACCAACCTTTTTGCATTTTATCATACTTAATGTTCAGATTTGTAATTAGTTGCTGGTTTTCTTCTGCAGTCAAGGTCTCCAAAAATTTGTTAGTTTGTTTTGGGGGCTCAGATCTTGGTGTAATGATGGGGATGGCTGAGCTGTGGGGCAACACCGATGCAACAGACACTGGAGGGGCCTTCACCTGAGCTTTAGTTATTCTTTCTGGCTTTATTCTGATAGGGGAAGCTACATCACTCTGTCTTCCAGCTGTAGTATGAGTGCTGGTAGAAGGTGCAGCGAATCTCTGTGATCTCAAAGCTAGTTTCTTGCTGTCCACTGGGGTTGACTGAGTAACAGACTGGTGGCACATTTCAGGCTTACTGCTTTCACTCCTTAATGGCATTCTTGTGGGTTTGTCTGATATGGAAGAACTGCTGTCATCTCCACTTGCAGACCTGTCTACTGAAGACGCTACATTTGGCTTCTGTGGCAAAGCAACATCACTTGCTTCTGCCTCCTTTCGGAGAACCCGCTTACTTCTTAATGGGATAACCTGTGTTTGCATTTCAGTTTTTACAGGACTTTGATTTTCTAATGGACTTGATTCCTCACCGCTAAGTTGCTGTTTTTCATTCTTACTGTCATCTACTAAAGCCTTTGCAGACCTTAGTTTCTGTTTGGCCTGCAATCTACTATCCCCTTTTTGTGTTTCTTCAGAGGTGGTCTTTACTGGCTGAGTATTTCCAATGTTTAACTCCACGGTTGTCTCTGGGACTGTGTTCTGTTGGGGCTGTGCAGAGGATGAATGGGGAGATGACATGATTAGAGGAGAAGAGGTAACAGGGGACGGAGAAGGAAGGGGGAGGGAGGGGAGGTGCTCTGTAGATGGAAGAACATGGATAGCAGTAGGTTTTGGAGATGAAATATAAGTGACAGCATTTGATCTGGGTGGTGATGCTGGAGTTCCAGCTGGCCTCTGGCCGGCTGATCTAAGTTGCCGTTTGGGCTCAGTATTCTGAAGATCATCAGAGACGACAGGCAAACCACCCTGATCTCTCTGAACTCTCTTTTGTTTCTGGATTTGTTTGGTCCTTGCGGGAAATTTAGATGTTGGCCTTGATGGTGAAGATGGCTCTTTCACCTGCTGAATCACAGGAGTAGTCTCAACTGTGGCAGAAGATGGCTCTTTCATCTGCTGAATCACAGGAGTAGTCTCATTAGATTTTACAGGCATGTGTGTTTCAGGTAGAAGATTCTCCAAATAGTTTTTTTCAAAAGTCGTATCAACAGCTGAATCAAGAGAAGTCTTATTGGATACATTCTGACTAGATTTTACAGGGGTGTTATTAGGTGACGTGGTGCTGTTACTTGACCTGCGCCGCAGACTTCTGTCCGAGGCTGATACGGGTCTACCATTAACATAACCCACTACCTGTGATTGGGTTTGTCTTAACCGCTTTGGCAGCGAAATTACAGTACCTCTTTTTCTACGCCAAGGGGGTAATTCCTTCAAGAGTGCGTCAAGTGTCTTAGAGGACAAGTCATAGTCATCATCATCATCTTCTGTCTCTAAAGGCATAATAGGGTCAACTGCTTCAGATGTTTTTATTTCTGGCTCTCTCTCTTTCTCCCCTGCTGAACCTGTGGTATTTGAGTTTTCTGGCACTTCAAAGTTACCATTGTGCATCTGTGTTTGAAGTTCCTGAGGTTGCTCATCGTGTATTTCCTCCCTTATATTTTCCTCTCTACTTTCATCAACTTGATTCACCGGTGATGGGGAGCTATTCTGTTGGAGAACAGGTTCACTGTTGAGCAGTTTATCTGATGAAAGCTGGGGCTCACCACCTTCTACAGTAATATTCTCTAATGGTTCCTCAGCTGTTTCTGCGACTATTTGCTCGGCACTTTCACATATGTCCTCAGGCGCTTTATCTTTTTCTGCTTCAAATGGAGCCTGAGCAACACTTTCTTCACTTCCTGCTGGTGTCCCTGTATCTGCAGTATCCTGTTCTACATCTGTGTTCATATCTGTTTCTTTGTTCTCTGTTGGGTACCTTATGGGAGACGGAAGAACAGACTGCCCCTTGCTCTGACACTGATCTGTCTGACTAGTTTCAACTATAACATCTACTTCACTGGCTGCTTCCTCCACCACATCTCCTGTTCCTGGTACCACATTCTCATCTGACTCTTCTGTGGACATTTGTTGATTCATGGTCTCCCTGCATGCTCCGACAAAAGGCATATCCACAAGTGGTACTCCTTCAGGCTTTGAAAGCATTTGTTTTGGGGTGACCAATGTGATCAACTCTGGCATTGGATTGGGACAGTTGCCCCTCCCAGCCAATGTACGGACAGTTTTTAACTCCCAGATTTCATCTGAATACATATGCCCTCTGGTGCTTTTTCGTGCATTGCGACGTGGGAGCATGCTACGCTGCTGCTCCTTAAAACACTCAGTGATTGGTTTGTCAATAAAAACAATATCACAGTGGCCGAGATCAGGGTCAACCATTCCCCTACAAGCAGAGTCCCGGATCCGATGATCAGAGGATGCCTTGATAGTCTTTCTGGCAGTCCGTGGAGAGTCTGAAGGAATGGTCATGTGGACTGAAAACACTTTTGCTGGTGTATCTTTGGCATGCCCGAGAGTGTCTCTCTGCCTAGCTTGATGTGTGTGACTAGCTTGATTTTGTCTTTTCACAGAGGAGAGTCTAGCACTGTGAGCCTCTGTTCTGTTGGATGAATTTGAGTTACCCTCTCTTTCCTCCACAGTTTCAGGGTGAAGTGAAATGTTGGCGTTGAGCACACATGACAGCTTCTTACCAGCAGCAACGTTGCTGGTCATGATTTTCATCTTAAGAGGTGCATGATCACCATGACGGTTCTCTGCATCTGCTGGACTAGCAGTGGGGTTGACCAAAGCCTGGTTAGTCCCTGACCCAGGGCTGCGAAGATCCAAAGCAGGGCTAACAGTAACAGATATTTTCTCTGGAACTTTTTTCATTGCACAGCTACTTGGGATAAAATGGGACATATCCTGGACTTCTGACTTGGGAGTAGGTTCATTGGGAAACCTTAGCTCAGGGCATGACTTCTCAGGCGTGACTGCGCTGGATTTTGCAGTGGAACAAGCAGTTCCCTGGATCCCAGAGGTCGAGGTAGAGTCTTGCTGTGTATTGGAAGATGCCAGTGCTTTGACCTCAGTCTGTAGAAAACCTATGGCATCTACTATCTGTCTCTGGTGGTGGGGACAGAGTTTGGCCATGAACTGTTCCAGTGTGGACGTGGACTGCAGGTCTTTTGCCTTTGCAACACCCAAGTGTGGAGACTCACTGAGGGGAAAGAGAACAAAATACATGTAAATGCACATCAACAGTGGTTCATACTATTGACTGGTATTTGATTGTTACATTCAAGCAGTAAAATGTACCTAATACAGTGAAGTGGTAGAGCTGAATATTTACTTGAAATAATTCACAAATGTATTACAATGATTTATCACTGCATATTTATTAGAAGAATAGGTGATTTTAAAAGTGAATATTTCATCCAGTGAATTTGACCAATTACGTTGTTACAGCTATTACATTTTTATTCTTTGTACAGTGGTACTTTTTGTTATAGTATACATCAAGAAAATGTCACACATGCACTACACATTTAGTAATGGTGGCCCATATTGATTAAAACAAGTCAAAGACATGGTTACCACTTGAAAGAGCAAATACATAGAAGGGAATATAGAGTACATATTTTTTGTCAAGTTTTCATGTATGGCTAGTGCAAAGGTGACATTTAGATACAAGTGCTCAACAATTTAAGACAACCTAACCAGTAAAAGAAAGATCAAGCGTGACTCAACATATGCAAAATTAGTTATTCTAAAACCTGTGTGGTTTTGTTTGTACTAATGCAAACAAAATAATGTCAACTAGGGGGCCATGTTTCTGTATTTTTGGCTTTAGTTTTGTCAGTGAGGTAGGTCTATTACAAAATCCTCCGCTACCTTTGGAGCATTTATACCATCACATTACGCCAAAAATATATTTATCTTATGCCTTATGAACATACAAATGAAACCACATCTGGATTCCTGAGGTGACATGTCACAACGTCATGATGTGTAATCAAGAGGGAAATAGCTTGTAGTCAAAAATAAAATTCTGATACTGTGTTGACTAATGGCAGTTTAAAACAAATTAAACAAAAAATATATATATGTTTGTATGCAACTGTAAATAATCTGCACTGCCAAATACAGTACCATTCTACTAATATAAGTGAAGGTGAAATCTAAATCTTTTGACGTTGCCTCCTTTGAGCAACAGCAAAGACAGTGGAATATCTAGTGTTAAGCTTGCTACGTAGCATCTACTCTGTGTTTCAAGCTATATTGCAAAGTTAAATATCATGGATCAAGTAGGTAGTTTGAATGTGAGTTTTTACTTTGTTGAAAATGTTAAATCAGGACGGTTATAACCTTCCTGATTTAAATCTGTAACCTGTAAATACATGCAGCACCTACTCCCACCACCTCAAAGGTGGGAGGAGTGGGTGCTACATGTACAGTAAGTGAGAAGAGTCTTGGGACTTTTTGTTGATATCTTCAGAAATTCTGTTTTAGAATGTTAAATCAAGGTGTGTGTTTTTTAAAATTAAATAAGTGCTGTTTGAGGTACTGAACTAGAAAGAAACGTGTTAATCAAATAGCATTGGTCAACATCTTACCTGTACTCTAAGTTTATATTAACATTCATCTTGTAACAAAGAAAAAAATAATAAAACAGTGAAAAGATGTACTAAGGTTTCGTTGGCTCCAAACACAAAATGTTGTACAGCATGCCAAAATATCTCAAATGTAACTTTTAAAAGATTAAAAAATTAATTTTAGAGATTAAAAAAATAACATTTGCTGCAACCCGATCAATTTTTCTTTTTTGCTAAGATCATTAACTTCACATCCCTGCTTGCAAGGTCTAAGGAGTGAAGTGAATTACCTGAATAATGAGTGGCAAGTGTTTTATCCCTGAGGGTTTTGCTCCCTGTTGCACTTAGCATCGCAGTAACAAACTGACACAAAGTACATAGCCTCTCTCCTCCAGATGACTAAATCTAATCTAACAAGCAGAATTAAACCAAATTACAACTCAACTCCACAATACTTCACAAGCACACAATCATGGCTGTGTTAACTCATCCACAATGTTAATATGCTGTCCATTAGGGATACAAATAATCTGGCGAATTATGAACTACCATATGGGAGATTTTAGCATACATCTTCAGTGAACCATTAACCAGACTCTGAACTGATTTAGCGATATTTCAGGTCAAGTTAATCTACTTGATACATTGTTGACAGTAAACACACCAACACTCCAGTATTAATAAAAACACCCTTAAAAGATAAACTTCACCATATACAACTAACTTCTTACTGACACATATGATTTAGTCCAATCATGCAAACTATACCCAGTGTCATTCCTTTATACACTGTAAATGTCAAATCAAATATACAAACTTTGTACATATATTTCATGGACAGGGATACTCTTTAGTCATTTGAAGAGCCACAGCATTTGCAGTTGTGTAAAGCTGTTTGTCCTCAGATTTTTTTTTTTTTACTAAGCAAGATACCCAACTTGTGGAGGAACAAAGTGGGACAATCGTAAAGGGTATTTCTTCACATCTATCATGAAAGACAGTTAAATATACCTTTTACACATTATCCATTTATGTCTATAAACACTTGTGAGTAACTTTTACTTTTGTTAAAGCCATTTACATTCATGTAACGTTCTTCAGTGATAAAATAATTAAGGAAATAAATATTGATTAATAAATATTGCATTAACAAAATAACTCCAAAACACATCAATCTGATTACGTATATAAGGGGAAGTAAACTCTTCCTCTACTTTAGGAACAAAAAGGTTTCTCCGAAGCAGGAGATAATCAGAAATGCTTTTGACACAACTGTCAGAACAACAAGCTCCCTAAAGAGCTACCTCCCCACCACAAAAAGAAAAAAAATTGAGATAAAGAAAACATTAAATATATCAGGATGCAATTAGGAAAAAGGATACACTGAAATATTTACATGTGGTTAAACAGATTTTTTTATGTCTTATAAAACACCTTTATGACTGCTCTTTCTGTAAAACTGTGGGTTGTGTACAAGAGAAACTGCTACATAAAACAGCTACGAGAACAGTAGACTGTGATATTAATAGAATTTCCAGATGAGGTAGTCAAACATTAAAATTGCTACAATAGACAATGGAGGAGAGCAAAAACATGCTTACGTGTCAAACAAAAACATCTTGTATGTCTTTAATATATTAGAATGCATTAAACAGTTTGAGTAATGCTGGATGATCGTTAATGCAAGAAGAATTAAATGAATTAATTATAGCGAATCAGTGACTAGATTTTACTTAAATTGTACATGTGTACTTGAAGCAACTGCTTCGTTTTTGCAGTTATTCTGACCTTTTGTGAATATGTGTAAGAATTATGAGTGTTTTTAGAGTGGTTAAATCAGTGACTAAAAATAATTTACCTTGACATGAGAGGAAATGCAAACCATAAAAAAAAAAAAAAATAAAAATAAATCACCTAAATAGAGCAAGAAATGGTTGAAAATAAGAGAATGCCAACAAGAGTCAGCAAGTTTATCATGCAATATAAAGTTATACTCTTGTTACAGATCTATTAACTGACAAGTGTGCACGTACCTGAACTGTCACTTAAAAATGTTTACAATCTAGGCAATTGTATGTAATATGACCGCAGATATAATATCTGAGTTAAATGCTCAGGAATCATTTCTTAAATTAAAAAAAAACATCCACGTTCATCGAAGCAACATGGTGTACATCTAAAAGCCTGCAATATTTGCTAGAGCTGTGAATTAACTTAATAAAAGAATAATGGTCCATGATCCATTATTCATGAATGTCCTGAGGTAATAGTAATAATGCACAATGAGGTGTACTGATAAGCAAATTAATGGATGTGGCTCAGTCAGTCCACCAGGCAAGAACGCAATGAAAATGGCACATATTAAGGTATCAGGCCTTCTTTAAAGGTTTTAAAGACCCACCCATTCATTTGCAATGAACTACAAACTATAAACCCCGCTGTTGCAAAAATAAATAAATTAAAAAAAAAAACACACATTAAGTTGGGCTTGTCTTTACCTGCACAAAAGGTAATCCGACCTAATAAAGATTAGTCAAATCTAAGTGGAATGAGATAATATTTTATATTCAATATTTTTTTTTTCTCTTGTTTCCTAACTTTTTATTTATTGAATTTTTGCCTTAGTAACTTGAGAAGGCGGCGGGTGTGGACTGAACCATGATTGTAACTGTAGCGAAGTTGGCTAGCTAGCAAATGTTAGCAAGGTAGTACAGTCAGCCAGTATGTTAGGTTCCATCTGATAATATTGCTTGATAAAGTTCTGGGGTTTTTTATACAATAAAAATAATAGATCTTATTTAGACTTGTGAACATGAAGTAAACATTTTAAAAATACCTGAATGTATTTTAGATAGTTAGGATATCTGATTCCAAGAGTTTAGCCAGTGCACTATTTGTGAATGAATAATTAATTAGTTTGCTACAACAGAGTATCATCCTCAAAACCAGTGTCAGTGTTATTAATTGAAAACCTTAAGAGACAATTCTTTACCATCATGTGCAAGCAAGATGTGTGTGTGTTTGAATTATTTTAATAATCAAAAGTAAAAAAAAAAAATCCTTTCTCATGTCTTAAGAAACTTCCAGAGATAAAACTTGGAAATTAAAAAAAAAAGACGAGCCCTAAATCACACAGAACAGAAAAAATGCTCTGAAAGATTAAACTGGCACTGAAATGCTACTGGTTAAGTTAGTTAAGGTAGGCTGTGAAGACATCTGAGAGTAGAGCACAAATACTTGTCAGTGAGACATCCTCAAAAGGGGTTTTGGGTAGGTTATCCTTCCCTGTTAGAGGTGACTTATGAGGCAATGATTTAGTTTAACATATCTGTAGCTGAGGTATATTTATGTGTGTACAGTAATCCATTACCTGATAAGAGACATTTTATTTGACTGACAAGTGCTGCACCCCAATCTGAATTCATCCTGAGTGCACTGAAGGCAATGAGAAAAAAAAACCCTAAAACTATTCTTATAGCACAGCAAAAAATATAAAATATAGGTGACAAAAATCTGCCATGCTTGTGAAGATAAGCTTAATTTGGATTGAAAGGAAAGTTAAATTCACACACCATGCCATTTCTACCGACTACAACAATAAATATTTTTGCACAATAGTGTTTGTAATTTATAAATATTTTCAATATAGTAGCGTTGGGACATACTAATCTCCAGTGTCCATTTCATAGAAGTGCATTTGCAAAACAGTGACAGAGACTTTCACTGTCATCCATAAACATTTTGTATACTTAAATTGGCCTACACAACATGCACACAGAATTAACTATATATTCACTTTTAACGTAGTATATAAGTGCTCTGAACAGTACTGAGAGGGGACACTGAGGGGCGCCACTTTCTTAGACATGACTCAAAATGGCTCTGTGTGTAAAGAATACATTTATAGAGCCAGAAATGATCCTTTTCAAAACATAACCTAAATAAATAAACTGAAATGAGTTAACATTATACTATAGTATATTACAATCCTCAACAAATAGCAAGTATGCCTTCTAGGCACAATACATAGGGCAGGGAGACACTTTGAGTGTTTAAGCTAGATAGCCATACACAAATATATTAAATGTGTAAATTACCAAAAGGGAGGGGCAAAATCTAAAAATTAATAATAAAGATGGGCATTTCAGTTTAAATGTTGGACACAACTAGGTTTTATGGGGAAAAAAGTAAGCTACTACCACTGTCTGGCAAATGCAAAATCTGTCTGGTAAAAAAGTACTTTAGTATTAGTACGTTTTATCACTCAATTATCAGAGGCTTCCATCATGGAAATCACTCCCATTATCTTCAGATGCAATCTCTCTTTTCTCAGACACAATGTGCTGGGAGTTTTGGAGTTCTTTCTTCTCGGGGGACCGTGAAACACCCTGTTCATCTATCTGGCTTGCCAACTTCAGTTTCTTTTTGGGGGGATGTTTCAAGGTCCCCAGTCGCTCTTTAACTTTGTATTCCAGGGTGCTGTGTGGAATGCCATAGATTGTTTGGGCTTTAGACACACTCATTTTCCCACCCATCACCACAACAATAGCCTCTTCGAGCAGCTCAGTGTTGTACTGTCGATATCGCCCGCGTTTCTTCCTTGGCTGCTTGTTACCTAGGTCTGACTCTGAATCCAGTGCATAGTTTCCCCCCAAGGCCTTACGGCCAGCGTCGTGAGGCCAGTATTCCTTCTCGGAACCTGAACTACTGAAGCCTCCACTGCTCTTCTTCTGGATCTGCCTTGGTAGAACGGAATGAAGTATTTTTCCCAGGCCGTTCTCACTAATTGAACCTGAATACTCGGTGGACAGGGAATCCCAAGACGGGTCTGTTCCAGTGGACAAAGTTCGCACCTGGGGAATCTTGAGGTCAAAAGATGGTAAATGAGAAAGAGAGAGGCTGTGGTCCCTGCAGGCCTCCTGGAGGTTTCCTTTCTCATAGGCAAGTGACTTTGTCAAAAGTCCAGCGGCTTCCAACAACCTGGGTATGTCTTTGAGGCGCTCGCTAGCCTCACTATTGGTTTTGAGTTTGAGGAGGGCCCCAAAACGAGTTTTGGAATTCCATGAGGCAGATCCATTTCTGAAAAGGTCAGTGGGTCTGGAGCTGTGGTTATAGCTGAGAGGTGACTCTGGATCGCTCTCCAGATCCGCCTCCTCTTTGATGTGCAGCGAGTATGCAAGGGATGAGGAAGGCTTATAACAGGTGGAGTGGCCGATATTCTCCCTCCTCCTCCCATCCTGTAGGCTCCTCATAAACAGCCCGACTTGTCCATCCGCTCTCAACGATCGCCTGATTGAATGGAAGGAAATTGGGTGTAAGCAGAGCTTGCACAGTGCCTTTTTTCTCTTTTCTAAAAGGAGGATGGGTTGGGGAGGGGAAGATGTTGGCCACTCCTTTATTATATGACCTTGCTTTGGTAACATCACTATCTTTTAGAATAACTGTGTTGTAGTGTGTGTGATTTTTAAGAACAAAAAAGGCTCAAGTTTGACATTTTTTATTTGCTTGCTGTGATGCATGTTTACAAAATTTACATCAACATAAAAAATAAGAAACAAAACAAAAAGAAAGGTCAACGAAACAATGAAAAGAAAAAGCAAAGAAAAAGGCATTTATTGGAGTACATAAAGGTCTTCCTGTGGCTCAAAAGGCTTAGCCAGAAGGAGGGATTATTTGTCATTGCAGTTAGGAAGCTTGGCATGTAGCTGCTAAGCATGGCATAATAACAATGCCATGCTTAGCATGCCATACAAAATGACTAATGCAAATAAACCTCTTGACATTGTGTGTGTTTGACGTTACCACTGAACAAGCACAGCAATAAAAGAGTAAGCCAGCATTGGGTTGATGTGTGTCTCAAAACCTAACTGACTAACTTAAGTGTGATTCATAAAGGAGAAGGATTTGCACAATACATCTGGTAGTTAGATCAGAGCTGTCATTACTTTAGGGTCATCAATATATTCAAACCAAAAATAATAATAATTCGTTTTTTCTAAAGTTATTACTCTATAGACCTTAAATGTAGATATTTTTCATTTTTATCAAACAGGACAGTGTGCATTCTGTGTAATATATTCAAAAATGAAAATCAGAGTTGGTTTTATTTTGCTGGGAATGATCAGTGCTTTTAGATCCTATTAGCTCTTTTAAAATAGCAAAAGAGGAGAAGGCAAAGACACTGGTGCTTAATTAATCCAAGTAACATTTTAGTTATGTGCACATTCAAGTCCAGATGAGAATAGCGGTGAAGCTTCACACAACAGAACCAAAACTATAAAATAAAAATAATAAATCATATTTAGATACCTCAAATGTTTGATTCAATTAAGAATGAAATCAAATGGCAATTTGTCTACAGGGAATGTTGGAAGTACATTCCTCTGATTTGGATGAATGAAAGTTATATTTTCTAATACTTCATATCAGTGACTATGCTCTAAAGAAAAGGTTGGCATGTTTATTAGAAGCATGTATGATATGGAAACTACTTGTGTTACCAGCATTGTCACAGACATACAAGCAAGGCTTACATTTTAATATTAATACAACTAAATGTAATTTTCCATGGGTGAGAAAAAATGAAGCGCAAATGTGAAAGAATAAACGCCGCTACTGCACTACTTGAATCTCAAGTCTCTAAAGATTCTGTAAGATGCATCTACTCTATAGTGCATTTGTCCTCAATCCTCAATGAGCGGTTTCACATGGAACCTGTTATACAGTGGTCAATGATAATGTTTTGATAGACAATAATGAACAGAAACGAAAAACAGGCCGAGCTAACAGAATCCTTTAAAACCACAATGCCTCGCAAACTAACAAGATGCTGCCCACTCAGTCCCTAGCTGGCAATACCAGTAACCTGTTTGTCAAAAAATGCATTAACTTAAAGTCTGCAAGGTAATTCATTTTGAATGGCAGCATGATTTAAACTGCATCTACAAGGACATGCTGGAGTGAGATTTAAAAACAGCAGAAGCACATGGAAGATTTCCCACTGTTACAGTTGGTGAAACCCCTTTCCATGTTTCTTTGTGGCAGAAAACATTTCTGTTAGCACAACCCTATTTGTTGCTGTTCATTTTCATCAAGCCACCACCTGGCTGAGTGAGCTCCAATTTCAGGACTCAAATTTCAGGCCTGAGCTATTGCCCATGCATTGATGCCACTGCACGTAGCCCGTATGTATTAAAAATTCCATTCATTCCACATTCAATGTGTGGTCATTCTGAACTAAAGTGTAATAAATCCTCAAATAAATCCTCAAAAACATTACTGCTTAAGGCCAGGAAACTAAAGAAACAAAGAGAAAGAATGTTGTCTTACCCTTTGACGGTGGATGTGGCTGGAGAAAGGCAGGGACTACGGACAGGCAGGCTGCTGCTGCTGCTAGAGCGATTCTTTTTGATAGATAAGTCAAGAACTCCATCTGACAAAAAAAAAAAAAATCACAATTAGAACAAACAATCCATTTAGATTTAATGTTAAGTTGGCCTATCACCGCAGCACTAGTTCAGTCCTGAATAAAGCGCTCTGTTAGTAGAAGTATTCAAATCACACTACCTTGGTCACTAGGCACAGCCAGGGGCTTCTTGATGGTGAGGTCAAGAGGAGCATCCTGGTCAGCCATGAGGAGCTTGCTGAGGACAGGGTTGTGTGCAGGCCCAGCCAGGGTGGCAGCAGGGCTGGTAGAAGGAGGAGCCCCTGAGAGCAAGGGGGGGGTCGACAGGCTTTGGTCAGGGGGAGGCTGGGAACTTGAGCAACTTTCCTGAGGAGAGCTGGTTTTTGAGGTATATTCGGCAGCAAACTGTCGGATCATTCTCTGAAGGATCTCTCGAGCCACTACTGGAATGTGTGGGTCCGAGAAATTTGGCACATCTAAAAGGAAAAATACATGGAGGTAAAAACTGTTAAGTCAGCATTCCTTTATGGAGCTATAAGTCATTATAAACATTCACAACCACATTGATCAAATATTTTTCAGCCTGTAAAACAACCAAAAGAACCCCCCTACATACTAAAGTCATTTTCCGTAGGCCATAAGAGCTGCGGTAATATGAATTAATTCATGGAACATTAACATTTAAATAAAAGCTTACTAAGTGAAGTTTGGCGTCCACCATCTTGTCTGCAGGTCCATTGTACTCAGCACATTAGTGTCATAACAACGCAAAATACTGATGCACTAGCCCACTCCATCACTGAGACATCAAGACTTACCTTTTCTGCAGAGAACTGCATTGAGAAATTCCTCTGCTTGTTTCTCTAGTCTGCTGATTGCAGTCTGATCTTTAACCTGGAGAGGTCTGTGCGTATCTTCAAGCCCCTCGATGCCTAAGCCAATTAAGTGTTCCTTTCAAATAAAATGACAAAACCGTTAAAGTCAGTGACCTTCAGACTTAAACACGATGTATATATGCATACATACTACACACACCCACCCCTTTTATTCAGCTGACTGATTTCTCCTCACAGGTAATTAGGCAACAACTAATTATGCTAGGAATCCCTTAAGGATTAGAAAGCATAGGCACATTTAATGTACTCCTAACATTCAGTCATCCATCCATCCATCCATCATCTAAGCCACTTCTCCTGTTAAAAGTCCTGGGGCACTCCTTAAATTTCAGCTTTATTAAATTACACAAATGTGGATTGTGATCTTTATCACACATCTCGTGCTTGTTCGCCACTTAGTTTGAAAGCATTAAGGCTACAAAATAAAGTCATTTATTAAGAAAACTCCTTTTTAGTTTTACAACTGAACGAACTACTGAGACACCAAAACCCAAATAAAGAACTCTTACCTTTACTTTGTCTCGTCTCAAACAGCAGAATAGACAATTTTCATCAAATGACCAGTCAGACACTGCTGTGGGTTCAAAGTCTATAGACAGAAAACAGACGACAGGCAATTAAATACAATTGTGTGGCACCGTCTTAGTTTCTGTCTAGATTCTGTCTCTTTCTGCATTATCACCAACACAACCACCATATTGTCTAGCTGCACATAGGATGGATCATAAAAATGGTTCTATTTGAACCTGTAGTGTCCTACATTAAGGTAGAATCTAATTACTCAATAATGAGACACCTGAGGACAGAAACGTATGAACGAAATGAATGAGTGGGCCATAATGAATGTTTTAATTTGTTTTATTAGTAAGACAGACTGAATCAAGAGTAGACTGATTCAGTTCAACTTAATTTTCAACACCCATTGTCTCCAACTGCCACTGTAGAAAGTCTACTTAGACTTCGACAGTCTTCTCACTGCAAATGTAATGAAAACCCAAATAATGCCCACTATTGTCTCACTAGCATCATGCATTGTAAAAATGTCTGTAGGACACTGTAGACTTTCACACTGGCCCCACGCCATCCAAAACACCAACTTTGTAGGAACACAAGGCATCGTCTCTTCTGCAGCCAGTGGGGCTGTCTTGTAAAGTGAATGTAGAGGGGTGCCAGATGGTACAATGCAGCAGTATTGTCATAATGAGCAGACAACAGATTATGCTCAAACCACAAAATTCTCATTCACGTCATGCATTAGGGGTGTAACGGTACATGTATCCTTCCCAAATGTTTTGGTACAGGACGTTTGGTATGCAACTTCCTCAGTTCGGCAACAGGATCATAGGGTGTACTGGGTCCTTGCTGCAGTGGCACAGGGTTCAAGTCAGACTCGTGGCCCTTTGCTGCATGTTGTCCCCTCTCTCTGCCACATTTCCTGTCTTTCAACTGTCTTATCTTAAGAAAACAAAAAGCCCCCAAAAAACTTTAATAATAAACAAAAATATTATTATTTATTTTCTCTCTACTGAAAACATACCAAACCCCAAAACCAAGGTGCTTTCCAAATGGTGAATTGTGTGTACCGCTACACCCGTAACTTGTATGGATCTTGGCTACTATTTATGAAAATAGTCTGAGATTCTTACCCTTAAATAATTTTAGGTCTTCTACCAGCTCTGGACTAAAGAGACCTTCGAGAATGCTCTCAAAACCTGCAGAAAGACATGAAAATCAATAAATATGCAGTTGTCAATGGTAAATCACACAATAGCAAAATAAACAAACACTTTGACCTAACATTTGATAACATTTACTCCCAATTAAGGCTCAGTGCTGAAACCAAAAGCAGCAAAACAGATACTCAAAATGAATCACTGTTTGAGAAAACCTTATCTGCCCAAGGGCCCACAATAATTTGTTCATCTACTGTACATCACGAACATTTCATGTGATAACATCTTTTCCATTCACCCAGGCTTGTCTTTGCTCATCTCTTTCATCTTGACAACCCTGTAAGCAACCATACGCTTCTGTTAAAACAAATTATCAGCTTTCACCCCAGGTTTTTACTTCAGCAGTAAATACATACACTCCATCCTCCTGTTGCCAAGCAACTAAAGCACCTACAGAGTTGGGAGTGACTGTAGTTTGTAACATTAAAAAGAAACAGCCAGAAACAAGGCTGCTACATGATAAAGTAAAGTATCCTATACAATGCTGCAAATCAGGAATTCACCCAAAACAAAGTCACAGTCCACTAAAAGACAGTTCGCAGTTAAGTAACTTACAAAACATCCTAATTCACATACACAGCCAAAGGAAATATTGTGTGTGCATTACTGATGAGAGGGATGTATCCTACAGGCCCAGCTGTTTGAAAGATATAGTGCATAATGCTGCACACTACTTTGCCTGCATTAACACAATATGCAATGTGTGTTTACTACCGCAGGGTAAGTATAACCGATCCAAAACCACTACATACATTAAATGAAGTGCTAAAGGAGGTCAGAGGTAACATCTGTCAACTGAACTGGATCTTAAATGAGAGACTGCATAAATCCAAATGTGCAAGGCACTAAAAAGCCAAAGGGTCATGAATCAAAACACTGTCACAAAAAAACCCCATAGATGATGATGGTTGTTAGAACTACAAACATATGTATTAGTAGCATTAAAATTTTTAAAATACTGTATTTAAAATCACATGTTGAATTGTTCATTTAAATACACAACATAGTAAAAGTCCTACTTACAGTACGTCTTCACAGATAACACAGAAATTTATCAGCCCTTACCATCCACTCTCTTCGTAAACTCAAGAGTGAATTCAGAAAAAGCTGTCATCTGTTAAAATGCCCTCGATCGGCTTCCCTACAAATTCCCACCCACTTTTCAACAGCCAAACATGAAGAGAGGGAGGGGGGCAAGTGGTGAAACCCAGCTTTGCCTATAGCTGCAGCGTTAGCCTGTTTCTGGGTTAGTGCACAGGACTTCAGCTGGAACTATCCAATCCTATTTCTGAAATATTTCAGAGGCAGGAGGAGAAAAGTAGGTCATCCACTTTCGTTTGACAGAGCAGCGCCATGACATCAAACTACTCTTCAGGAATTCAGTTTAGGGCATTTAAAAATGTGTCACTCTGTAAAACATGACTATGAGGCAACATTAACACATTTCTACTGACAGAGCCAAGTGTGGTAAAGTGGCTGTTGAAAAGAACCTCTTTTGCTTTACACAAACCTCTTAAAAAAAAACATTTTGAGACCAGCACCAGCAATTTAAATTTAAAAGTGCAAACCACCTACATGTAACCTGGGAAAAAGACAAATCCACAAGCTCATGTTTTATTTAGTCTGGCTGATGCGTCTGGTCCCCCAGATTCCCAGCCTACCTGGACTGGGTCGGGCCAATCAGACACGTTTTGTTGCTCTGATTGGTTGTAGGTCAATTGTAGGTCCAATTGCATCCAGAGGCATCTTGGTCTGCACCTCTGGTAATAATGCCCCTTGGAAATTGAAAATTATCTGAGAGGTTCCAGACTAATTCGAGTTTGCGAATCGGTCTGGCGATTTCAGGCTAGCTTGCGTGTGCAATGAATAAATGATAAGGAAGCTCTACAAAACCAGTGAATAATTTAGAATTATTACAATTAAAATGCACAATAAACTGAAACATGTCACTGTATTGAGTGCCCTACATTAAAGTTGCTATAAAGTATGTACTTTTGGATGCAGAAATAACACTATAATGATCAGCATTTAAGGTGCATTTCCTGTTTAAATGAACATTCACCAATAAATTAGGCTGAAGAGGGAATTAGGCCACGATTGAGCTGCTACTACACATATCTGGTTTGATGTATAGTGATCGGCCTCCAGATACAGTAATAAGCATGGGGTATATAGGTAAGCGATAATTAGAAGAAAGGAAAAAAAAGGAGCTCAGTATTATATGCCATCAGGCTTAACACCTAATTATATAAAACTTAGAGAGAACTAATAAAAAAAAAAAAGGTCAAGACAAAGATATCAGGTTAATGAGGCTGGCAATCATCATCCATTGCAAAAAATGGGGTCTGGGTGTGGGGACACACCTACAGCCTAATTGCATTGACAAGATGTCATTGAGGATCATTAAAACATTTTGTCTTTTATCCAGAATTGTTGGTGCCTTTATCTTTTAACTGTAGCAGAGAGATAGTCATTCATCCAATCATCTAGCTCTATATGAGGAGACTGATGAGTCAAGACCATTTTGCTATTTTCAGCACTTATTGACTTGTTTTTTTATTTGCTCCAAATATCTACATAATGTGGTTTTCCTTCAGGCAATTTATAGCTGAGTGAAAGCACAGCTTAATTCTCACAGAGGTATGCTGAAATGAAAAATCTAATCGCATGCCAAGAGTCTTTGCTTAAATGAAATAAAATCACCTTTGTTCTGGAGATGAGAGCAGCAACTTTTAGCTACAAACTACAAATTATTATTCTAAATAAAGTCTCTCCTTTTAACCATTAACTAGGGAATAAAAAAAATTAGTTAGTATTAGTTAGTATTAATTAAGTATGGTTAGGTTTGTCTGACATCACTGAAGCAGACATCACACCCACTCTACTAAAAATGTATAGTTATTACTATTAATTCAAAGTTATTAGTTCTCATAACCACATCCTTTAAGTGCAGTTTTAATAGGACAGTTCAATGGACTTTTCTTTTCGTTCATACAGCAATGTCGTTTATTTTCCCCATAACTGTTTTTAATGAAGACAATATATTCCTCAGTCAGAATTTTTAAATACCTATTTTAACATGTCTAGAGGCAGGCTTGGCTAAAGGTAAGCTAACAGATACAACTACACGATTATGCTTATGCAACTGAGGAACCTGTTGTACACTTAGGTAGTCTCTGCAAGAGACTGGCTTTCAACCAAGCTTTTTCATGCAGGAAACCTGTCGACAGGAGAGAAATTCCTCTTTGGGGCTTTCAAATACTTAGTATGACCAACAGCAAAACCAATCACTTAAAGAAAGAAGCAAGCAAATCTTAACATTGTGAAACTGTGAGCAGCTATGTTTGGGATTGTAAATTGATAAATGACTTAAGCTTCAGCCACAAACCTTGACACGAAACTTTCTATTCCCCCCCACAGAATAACTTTGCCAAAATCCACCTTAGATGGACTGTTCAGACAGCAGACCCACTGCTATGCATACTACCATTGGTTGTATGCGGTATGCAGAGGTCCGCACAGAGGCCCACACGGATCCTTGTGGACTTGGGCAGATGACAAAATTTATGTCACTCAGCTACGCAGAATCCATGAACTGGCCTTAAGCCTTCTGACCTAGATCTCTAGCCAATCAGACACAGGAAGAGAGGAAAGAACTGGAGTGTGTGACAACCTTGCCCTTCTCACCAACTCTGAGAAAAAAAAACCTCCCACAGATCAGTTTTACCTCCCTAAATCCTAACCTTTACCTGCAGTATCCCACTGTGAATTGAACACAATGGGTGATAAAAAAAATGCCTCTTTACTGCTTGTTGCCAGTGCTTTGCAGGTCATTTTTCATTATCAACCTATGCACAAAATCACTGAGCAATCCCCTCATTATTTTGCTGTTCAAGTCTACGACAGAGTCCTTGTTCAGACATAATGTGATTTAAAACATTCTCAGAAATTCTAGTTCACCACTCATACTATTAACATAATTTTCTAGTGTCAATGCTCAAAGCGCTATATGACTGTCGATAATGCTATTGTGCTATTCAATGGCATACCTTAAGTGATAGTAGGAGAATACAACATTGAGACAGAGGTGACGTGAGCAGAGCCGCTGGTTCCAAAAGTACTTTAAACACCTTCACCGCTGTTCGCTCACATCTCTACATGGTTCCAGAAGTATGTTCTTCACCCTGCAAAGTCCTGTAACATTGTCTATGGACCTCTACTTCCACATGCTGGCCACCATCAGTTAGTGAAAGCTGTAGCTTATACTGTTTATTAGCACTTTTGTGTACTTGTGTCTCATAAATTTTTGTACACAAAGTGCTGTCCAACTGCTGTATGTGGACGTGTTGTCACTGTGTTTAGATGTGGAAATACCGCCAAATTTGTTTTTTTTGTTGTTTTTTTTTTAAAACAATGGCGTAACAACGGCTAACCTGGCTAGTTGTAAACAATGGCTGACCGAGCGAGGTTTTTCCGACTTGTTAACTGGAACGCCGTCAACTCGGATGTGACGTCGTTCCCAGCTCCGACCTCCGAGGTAAATAGAACACACCATTAACCCTCATCCTGGGACTGCAGTGCTCTTTCCATTGAAGACCCACCCTTCACTCTGCCGCTCGAGTGCTGAGGGTTATTATGCTGCATGCATCAACCCCCGCTCAGCCCATCCCCCACTGTAAGTACTGTACACATGCTATCTCAGAAGCAGTGACCACAAGCTCGCAGAACAGGAGCTTCCCCTAAGCTCAAATCAGTGTGCAGCTAAAATGAACCCTGCTAAATCTGGCATCTTTGGCTACAGCCTTTGGAAATTATAGAGGGGTTGATCATCAATAAATAATTTGATCTTTTAAGATTGCATCATGTTTTCCAGAACGCTCATGAGAGTGTAATTTTGAATGAAGAGGATCATCAATATCCCCGAGCAATGCTCTATGAAGATGTAAGACAGGCCTCGGGCTGAGGATGAGTGCAGAAATGACAAAGTTGCACAAATTAGTCAGGCTAATTACATCCCAAGTCAGCCCATCACATAGATACCATGCCTAACCATCTAAAAAGCATTTACTGTTGCCTACTATGCTACCCATAAAAAAAGGAACTCCTTGTAGATCAACAGACAGACTTGGACAGTACATGGGCATGACCAAAGCAGTGCTTGAAATGTCATCTGGCTACCACACATCGTGTTCATAACAATACAGTAGTTGGATCAGGCTATACAGTGGGCAGTGAGGTGGCAGCTTTGAGCAACATGTACAGCAGAGAAGAAAAAAAACAACATGATATGATTTAAAATTACATTTAAAATGGTGCAAGCCTGCAAAAAGCATAACTGTGAACAACAAATTTGAGACAACTGGGGGGAGCATGCAAACATGTACACCCAAGCAAACACACAGACAAAGACATAGTCACCAACAATGCATTTCATATAAAACTATTAAAGCGGTTGGTCATTCTTTGCAAAATGTCAACAAACTTTAGCCAGCTCTTTTTGCAAGTTAGGAAAATGTAGGCCAAAAGCCTGTCACAGGGGGCATGCTGGAGAAGAAAATGGGCCATGCTAAAGTTTAAATTATAAACAAGACAATCTGCCTTTTGTCAACATTTGCTTGTTATTTGTTTGAGGGAATCCTTAATCCCACTTACCCACCTGTCAAATGCAAGCATGAATAATTGACATTCCAGGCATTTTCAAGTGTTAGCTGGTGCTGTTGTTCCAGTCCAAATTTTCCCAAATCCAGACAGAACACACATTTTCAGCCACACAGTTTGCATCTGGGGGCTGATGGACCATGAACACATGTATAGGCAAGCATACAGACAATTGTTGCTGCTGTTCTATGGGACAATTGCCCTTGTCTCTGCCCTGCAGTTTTACTGCTCACATTAAATACACAAAGACAAAATGTCCATTTCAGCGTCAGCAGGGTGGTGGTGGCGTGCAGCCCTCTCCACCAAAAAGCCAAACAAAAGTATGTCCTTGTTGTCATGTACAGAATATGCCATTCTGCAGCCAGCAGACTGATGTTGTTGTCATGTACTCTGCAGCTTTACAATTATAGCCCAAACACAAGGGACATTTGTCAATCATAAAGGGGGAACTGACCAACTGAGCAGTCCTGGGTCTGAAGCTAGTGATAGAAAGCTATTATTCTCTCTCCATTTTATTGTCAATGATGAGCCCACCTAGTATTGCAGCCTCTTAGCTGAAATAACTTTGTTCTGGATCAGTCTAGACGTATCGCCAACCTACGTAGGGACCTATGATTTTCGCAATTTGGAAAGAACTAATGGAATCACGTAATTTGAAAATACAAATGAAATCCACTGTAAAACTCGGAATATCGTGGAATCTGCCAAAAATGTGGACGTACAAATTCTGGGTTCTGGTCACTTCACCCCACCCGACACCTGTCAGATATTCTGTAATTCTGAAAAAATTAAAATGTTTTACAAGGAGGAGCATTGCCCACACACAAGCAGCCTCCGTCAAACCCACTTTTTACCATGTGTTCAATCAGCATGTGGAGGCTGTCCTTCAGAAGATTGGTGGGAAGAAATTGCCACTGTCGTCAAATAATAACCTATTTAATAGGAGACAATTCATAATGTATTGTTACAATTTATTTATTCTGAATTGTCCCCATAAATAATTGCACATACATTTGAATATTTGAGCAAAACTGCAAGATACATCAAATTCATTGATTCAGATTAATTTTTTTAATCGAACTGTTGAAATTGTATTTCTCCACCACATTCTTACAGACTCTCTCTGATGACTTGCTTAAATCGTTTTCAGAAAAATTTAAATAATAAAATTGATTTCATAAAGCCCTAACTACATCATTATTTAAACTGACACTAAGAATACTGTGTATAAGAGGTGGTGCCAAATAAGACATGAGCCTAACATACAGAACAAAACTCTTAGATGACGGGAAAACTTAATAGACAGTCAGATTCAGTTTTACTGCTTCCTGAAACTTCACAGAACTACTCCTTTTGTTTTTGTGAACACACATAGTACATGCCTTGTACATAGATTACACATTTAAATAAGGCCTTTCCGGTCACTTTAAGTGAGACTGATTTAATGTGACATTTTGAGATCAGCAGCGTCAGAAGTAGCGTTCTGGGTTTTTAATGAGTTTTTGTGTCCTGTGGTTTAAATGCAGCTTCAAATTCTATTTTACATTCTGCCAAAAAACACAAGGAGAACCACGGCACACATGCAGGTTTAGGCAAACTATATTGCAGAAAATATCACAAAGATCCTTCCTAAAAACATGGACTGACAAATTAAATCTCAGGACGTATAGATGTTTGTCCTCATGATTCAACCTTGCAAGTTCATTTGGTAACACTTTCTATGAAGATCATCGCTATAATGACTTATGCATATATTTATAACACGATATAATGCGTCCATAAGACATAATAACAGTTGTTATAATCACTTACAAACATGCATTAGACGCTATAGCAAGGTTCATAACATATTACGACCTTTTGATTTAATGTTTTATAACTAATACCAGTTTATATTACTGTGCGCCAAGAATCTCCGACCATGTTCCATAACACATTATAACCACCGCCTTGTTATAAATACACTTTAGTCACCATTAAGAATTAGTTATATAAAATGGAATAATAGCTTATAGTAATGTTTAATGTTATATAGCATGTCTTTGTTTGCTTTAAGTAAAGTGTTAAAATATCTATCCCTGTATAATATATTACAGGTGGACATAATACCATATGAACTAATTATAAGACCTTATAACACGGCATTGTTTGCTTTGACTAAAGTGACACATTTTGCGCAGGAAAACAACTTTTATTTATGTTTCTTCACTTTATGAACAATCAGTATGAATTTTGAACATTTTGCAGTTTAGCACAAAAACACAACATAATTACATCCAGAAAACTCGTTGTCAGGGTGGTGAAAGATCACTCAAGAGAAGACCTGTTGCCGACCAACATCTGTAAGAAGAGGCTCAGGTGTTGATAGTTGCACTGCAGATGCAGTGGACAATTAAAGACAACCACTTCACAAAACGTAGCCTATTAAAAGACATTTTAAAGTAATTGAATGGGAACACTGTTTGGGCAGTAGGAATGAGAATCTCTTGGCACCTCACGATTCGATTACAATTCAGAGGGCAGCGATCCATCTTGATGCATCTTTTTTTCTGTGTAATTTCTGGATAATTACTAAGCATTTCATTTGCACATTAAAATCCAAAAGAAATGTCTCCTCAATTGCTTAAAAGGACTAGTTTACATCCCTGATTTACTTTAGTAGCCTCAGCTCCTCCGTGGTCACCAGCATCCTACTTTAACAACCAGTTGTCTGACTCCTCTGGACACTGAAATATAATTTAACTTAACTATCAGGATGTACAGTATGTGTACAGGACACCACTTTAGCTTCAACCTGCTGTTCTCATTCCTCAACAAGTTATGTAGTAATGACACGCAACTAATTAACATTACTCCGTTACTAATTTAGCTAACGTTACACTGCAGCCAAAACCGTGCTTTACAGACCGGGATCTGTTAGCTAGCGCTAACCGCCTTCACTTTTCAGACTTTCGGACACACTGTGACCTACACTGCACATGTTCTGCCTGACGGACAACTTACGAAGTAATTTAAATATTTTAATCCGCTAACTTTCACCGTCACGTTCTGCTGCTCGCTCTCTCTCTTTCGCTGGCACACACACTCGCTTTGCACACAGGGAGCCAAAGCAGCCATGAGTGTTGCTGCACGGTGTGCCGGTGAAAATCAATGTCGCAGTCATATTTATGACCGCGTGAAATTTTAGTAGCGTGGTCATTCATTCAGCAACGGCGAAATGCGTCGATTACAACACTGGGCTCAGACCAGAGATCACGGGTCTCTGTTATGTGCACACCTGCGACTGTCCGGGCGCCCGCACTTCCGCAGTTTTGAATGTTCCGCCATTTGCGTTCCGTGAACATTAGTACAGTATAGTTTACTTCTTTACGATGCGGACGTGGAAGATTCTGAATTGATTGTGAATGAGAGAGAGAGCGAGCAGCAGAACGTGACGGTGAAAGTTAGCGGAGGAAAATATTTAAGTTACTTAGTAAGTTGTCAGTCTGGCAGAACATGTGCAGTGTAGGTCACAGTGTGTCCGTTAAGTCTGTTGTTTCCGCAACTGCTGGAAAAGTGACTTTAAAATGTCTTTTAATAGGCTACGTTTTGTGAAGTGGTTGTCTTTAATTGTCCACTGCATCTGTTAGGGCCTGTACATAGGCTATCCATTCATCTGTGACAACATCTGAGCCTCTTAACTGCTGTTGGTCGGCAACAGGTCTTCTCTTAAGTGATCTTTCACCACCCTGACAATGAGTTTTCTGGATATAATTATGTTGTGTTTTCGTGCTAAACTGCAAAATGTTCAAAATTCATACTGATTGTTCATAAAGTGAAGAAACATAAATAAAAGTTGTTTTCCTGCGCAAAATGTGTCACTTTACTTAAAACAATTACATGTTATAAGGTCTTCTATTATTTCATATGGTATTATGTCCATCTGTAATATATTATACAGGGATAGATATTTTAACACTTTACTTAAAGCAAACAAAGACGTGCTATATAACATTAAACATTACTATAAGCTATTATTCATTTACTTCACTTGAAAGTAAAGCAGCATGTATAACCAAATACTTTGATATACACAACCAACACATTTGCAGACCAATCATTTGTAAACAAGGGAGGTTACTGTGAAATGATTAGTTTGGCTTTTCCATTTGGTTGCATTTATCATAAATGTGGCTTTAACCCTGCTTTCAGTGGTTTAAAATGTAACTAAATAATGTGGACCTGGACCAAATGCTGCTACCTGAGGAGTAACACTACAACATAGTAGAGGTTAGGGCTGGGCAATGTCTACAAAATTTCCATCGGACGATGTCTACAATGTAACGTCGGGTTGGACGATGGTAACAAATCGGTGGACAAATAACTTACGTTACAAGTTGCGGTGGTTATTTTATGCACGGACCAGGTAAAGCAACAGTGAACTCACAGGGCGCAGATGTTGGTTTCAGTCGTTTGATAGGCTATGTCATTAATAAGCCGACATGTGGCTCACCTGCTGCCGTGATAACAGATCGCAGGTGGATATATACGGAAAAAAGACGAGTTCTTAGTCTTTTAGGCGACTTAATAAAACATACTGCTGATGGACAAAATGGAGCAGTTGGGGGAGAGGGAGGGGGGCAAGACGGGGTGTTTACCTGAGGTGTAGGTGTGTAAGGCAGGTGCAAAGCATACTTACAAACAATAATTTTACAGTTATTTAATAACAATTTTTTGGGCCGATCACATATCACAGATTGCTGAAAGCAGTATCGGCCGATACCGATCACAGATCACTGGGTCTATTTGAAGCCTTCTATTTATCATGTAACATTAGTGTATATTTATAAGTAGTCCTAAAAACAATATTAAAATGAACAGATGATATGCATCATGAAATGACAACTGTATATTTTATTGCAAGGAAACATGGGCAACAAATTCCACTCACTCTTTCTTAGAGACTTAAACCATAGAAATCTTTGCTTGGTTACTGCAAACTAGGTGGGGGAACAAAATCGATACAGCATAGTATTGCGATATTTCCTGTAGCAATAGTATCAATACATGGACGCCAAGTATCCATCTTTTGTTATATAAATTGCACATGAGAATTTAACTTTTTGGTAGTATTATAATAAAATCAATTGCTTAATCAGTTCACAAGATGGTCTGTTTGATTTCTGGTGAGGTCAGTGGGGTGACTGTCAGCGTGCAGGAGGATGTAGATAAAATAAACATGGCAGCATCAGAGAACGAAATCAGAAATGCACCATCTATATTTAAAATCAAGTGTATGGACTTTTTTCGGCTTTTTAACGAGGAGGGGACAACTGAGATGAATATGACACATGGGATTTGCAAGGAGAGTCGAATGAAAATAAAATACTCTGGGAATACCACAAACGCCATCATCCAGAGTTAGCATTAACCAAGGACGGTAAAGCTAATGCTAAACCAGCTCCGCTAAGTTAAGTGTTTTGCACACACGCTGAATATGGCGCCGCGTTCTGGCGTTATATCCGTCAGCAGTGGCCAGGCTCATGGGGAGAATACCAGCTTTTTCAAAAAACAGAAAATGCTACAGCTCCCGACTAGGGTTGCAAATTATCGATTAATTCATTAATCATTAGTTGATTGACCTTATCAATCGATTAACGATTAACTGATAAGCGGATATTTTCCTGAGAATGTAAATTTCTCACGGTATCAATAGTGTCTTTAACATAAAAACAAAATATTGCTTATATACTGAATAAAAATGCATGTTATATTGCTCAATTGATGTTTTATTGTAGTTGAAGTGTTTGACCAACCTGCCAGCAGCTGCAATTATTCGGTTGACACCAGCAGCAGCGAATCCGTCGTTGATGGCCAGATTTAAAGTGTGTGCAAAGCAAGAAACTGATTTCCAACTGACTCGTGCGGGGTTGTTTGCTGAGACAATGTTCCGAGCGTCATGCACACAGGCTATTACACGCCCGGTGAGTCCCCATGACTCCACAGCCTGGTTGAGTTTGTCAGCTAAATTATCAGCTGTATGTCTCTCTGAGAGGCTCTTCGTGAGAAGGACTGCTGACTTTACCTGCCAGTCATTTTCAATGTGATTGTAATGTAGCTTTCTGTAGTCAGTGACATCCAACAATCCGTCATCAGAGCTACATTACCCGCGGCAAACTGTTTTAGCTCAGCCTTCTTGTTTTTGTAGCGTGCTTCCAAGTGGGTAGTTATGGTCGCTCGAGAAGGGATATTATATCCTGGCTCCATGAAGTGTATTAACTCCCGAAATCCCTCACCATCAGTGGTGCTAACTTGCATCATATCTTTTTCGATCATGCCGCAAATCCTCTGAGTAATGCCCTCCGCTTTCCTGTGGTCACATACTCGCCTTCCCACCACAGCAGCGATTGTAGGTTGTGAAGGCGACAGACTTCCTCCCTGCAACACGGCTGCATGCAAGTTATGAAGGTGGTATCTTAGCGAACTCGTAGAGCTGTTGTACTTAATCGTAGTACCTCAAAGTTTACATTGGGCGTCTTTGTCATCATTAATTAATTTGAAATGCTCCCACACTCCACTCTATTTTGACCGCCTCATGTTTGGTTTCTTTTTTGCCGCCTCAAGTTTGTGTCGGGTCTCTCGCTGCCCGCGAGAATCTCGTGATCGATAATCAATTAACCGTTTACATCCCTACTCCCGACCCATAAACTGAAGACTGATGTCAGCATGAGACGGAACTGTGATAATGAAATGCTACTGCGGTTTCTTGAACAGCAGCCTGCCGTTTGTGCAGCATAGAGAGTAGCACAGATGTCTTCACATTGAATAAGTGTGATATTGGAAACGCTGAAGAAATTATGCGATATGCGGTCGATGCAAGTGGCGACCACTGTCCACCACCTGTTTGAGGAAAAGAATCCTACTCTCACTCGTAGCACCGCTGCTCGCACAGTTGTTGCATGACAGACAGGACAAAGTTGGTGACACAGCGCTGATCAGAGACGTCAAACAAAGCATCAGTCAAGATCTTAAAAAGAGATATGCCAGTGTAGAACAGAAGAACGCTGTCTACACAGCATCATCCCAGGACCCCCAGTTTAAAACCCAGCCATTCCTGTCCCCAGAGGAGAGAAAGGAAACCTTTGCCAGAGCGGTTGCCGAGGCTGTAACCTAGGGACGAGTTCACCTAAAATCAAAATCACGATTAATTGAACATTTTACCTCGATTACAATTATTGAATGATTATTTTGTTTTTGAATGTTGTTTTTTGCCCTCATAGTTCACTGACAAGGTTTGTACTGTAAATATGCTCAATTATTAAAGCTTGGTTTACTTATTTTTTTGATTTACAGATTTTAAAAATCAATTATGTAAATGTTAATCGATAAGGTAATGTTATCCTCCACATTATGAGACATGGTTCCCCTATATTCAGTGCATGACCGCTGTTACTAAAATTTCACGCAATTATTAATGTCAATGTGGAACTACTGATTTTCACTCCTGCTAGCTTCCTCTCCTCATTCATCAAAGGACAACTAAGTTACGTGGCAGCTGCTGTAATAAGAGCAGCGGAGTTAGACATTTTAAGGAGTTTGTTGTCAGTCTGGCAGCATATGCACACACTTGATGGGGCAGAGTCACGTGACCACACACACAGCAGCATGTTTTTAAGGGTAAAGTACATAAACATGCACACTGTAGGGATAATATTTATAAATAACCGAAATAACCGACATGGTAAAATGACGTCGGTTAGAGCCTCTGAACTTAATTGTCCAGCCTTACTGTAATCCTTCAGGTAATCAAACATTTAAATAATAGAAACAGAATACATTTTAACACCACATGTCACTGCTCTACTAATATTCTAGTCATTTTAGTAAAAATAAAAAAAATTAAAATAAAGACAAATTAACTATAAATTACAAGAGAACAACATTTACTGCATATTCAATTAAAGATACAGCACATATTTATTCTCCTCTTTTATGCTCTGAGCCAGAAGTCCAGGAGCATCAGGAGGAACCTGGCTACACTGAAGAGGATCCTGGACCCCCTGTCATTCCAGGCAAGATGTGGAAGTCATCTGGGCTAACAGACTTACTTGGTCAGACTTATGGTAATGTTGGAGCCCTACCAAAATCATTATCTGCCATAGCTGAGGAGGAAGTGAAAATATACCAGGAGGTCACACCACTGGCACTCACAGAAGATCCACTGAGCTGGTGGAAATCACATGAGCGATTCTATCCTTTCCTGGCCAAGCTGGCAAAAAGATACCTTTGTATCCCAGGTACTAGCGTCTCAGCTGAAAGAGTCTTCTCAATGGCTGGAGACATCGTCACAGCACAAAGGAGCACTCTGAGCTCAGAGCATTTTGATCAGCTCCTCTTTCTGAGCAAGAATGCTGAAATTCCTTCACTGTCCAAATGTTTTTGAACATTTTTAGTACGAAGGTTGGCAGCAAACAGTAGCACATTTTGTTTAGAGTAAATGTTGCATCTTATTTCATTCATTTAAAATGAAATAAGACTACATGTTTTATTTTATTTAAATGTAACAGCCTTTCTAATTCTCTAGTGGCTGAATGGACTGCACAACTTTTTTGTACAAGTTGCATTGTTAAAAATACCTGTAGTAGCACAGCAGTGCATACCTGTTTGTATTACAGTCTAGTCCAACTTAATCACATGTTCAGTGTACCAGGTGTATACAACATTTATGACAGATTCGTAATAGTGTTGGTTAGTCGGCTAGACAATGACACTTTGCAGCAATAAAATTGATGTGAGATGAACAAACAGATGTTGACAAAGTTCTCCTTTGGGGACATAAGTTGAAGTTGGAAAAAAGGTAATAAATTGCAATATATTGCAGAATATCGCAATATGTGTAAAATCACAATAATATCGTATCGTGACCTAAATATCGTGGTGCCTCTGATGATTCCCACCCCTACTGCGAACATCTTATAGCTTAATAAATATAGCTTTCCTGTTGAATAAATTACAAAAAACAAAACAAACAGCATCTTTATAAATTTACTTCAACTATAAAAACTGCAACAAAAAAGGCTATAATCAAAATATTTACGAGATAAAGGAGCACAGGCATCCTGAGTCTATGATAAACTCTGAAGTAGCTGCGTTTTGTTCTGGAGAGCACAGGCAGGTTCTGTGGGCATTAAGCTTGATTTATACTCCTGCATAGGGTCTACGTGCGTAGCTATGCCGTAGGCTAAGCGCGTAGCCAGGCATTTATTCTTGTGTGTCCATGTGTCCGTCAATCTGCAATTACACCCCCAAACACTAGTCGGCAGTAGCGCTACAGCGTCCACTGTAGTGACTTCTGGTTTAGCCCTCCGCTAACGTGAATGGGGGTAAAATTGTAAACGTGCGGCTAGGATTGGCTTTTCAAATGTTATCGACCTAATGGATCACATTCTGTTAATGAAACGAGTCATTTCGCTCGGGTTGTGATGGTCAAATATATTAAAAGTTACTTTAAAGCACAGGCACTTCCTGTCGGCTCGGAGGCGTTGCAAGGCTTCCCAGCCGACCAATCAGAGCTTACGGTCCGTGTCGACTAGATGTGTAGTTACATTTTTAAGGAGGTGCACGTCAGGCCACGCAGAGGCTACACTGTCGATTTGACGCAGAAGTATAAATTGCTCTTTAGTGGGTAGAGAGAGGAGTAGAGAGAGGGAGAGTGGGCTACAGAGGGGAGTCATAACTGTGATTATTGAGATTTGAAAATAAGGGATATTGTAGTAAAAAGTACAATGTTAATTCCATATGATACTGTTAATATTACACAGTTAATATTCATTATAATTTCATATGGTTTACCATTAGTATAGGTCTAATATTAATTCAGTGGGTTGTTTTCATTTATTAAATCCTTGTGCAAGAAGCAGAGTCTACATTGGTCTCTAATCTTGTCAATAATCATAACCATTCATGCAGAACAATTTGACGCTACTGTTAGTTGTAGTGTTTACACACATCGTCAATTGTTTTAACGATTCGTACGGAGGGTATCTATTTTCAGCATCTAGACTGTATTAAAAAAATGAGTATATGTTAGGGATGTTGCGATAACCGCAAAATTGAGATTGGTCAAGCCTACCGCGGAGGATGGCAAGCACCGCAACAACCGCAATGTTCATACTTTACACTTCAGTGCGTGTTAAATTAAGAAATTGGTGCTTCAAAAGTTCCACAACCGTAATGAGCTCTGTAACGGTTCAAGTGTTGCCGTGTTTTGTGTTGATTTACTGTTTATTTTGTTGGCTAACTTGGTTTTAGCATATTGCGCGGTTAATGTGGCTAGAAGATAGAGGTGCAACAACTAATCGACATAGTCGGCAAAAAACGATTCGTTCATGGGGCCGTAACTACACCGTCACCTTAACGGAGTAAAGTGATGTGAACAGTAAAGTTACTATAAACACCACCGCTGGTATTATTTATTATATTTACAACTATAAATCGCTCACGGCGACATTTACAGCTGGAGAACGTGTTGCTGCCGAGTGCACAAGATTAGACAACATCGGACAAGTTTATACTATAAAAATACAAAGAGTTCTTCTGTCTATGTCGAGGTTGTGGCTAATCTGCCCTGAGTTTTGTGAGTTAGGGGAAACTATATAAATGTTGTGAAAGCTGTCTACTACAAAATTGTTATTATTGGTCCTCTCTTGTAAATTCTGCAAATGTAACACATGAAATTATTCCTTTTTTTGTATAAATACAGTGTCAGTTTGTCCGGTGTGTTGCAGTACCAGCGTGAAAGCTGCTCCGTCACTAGACAGCAGATCAGCTGCTCAGGCCAGGTCTGGCACAGCGCTGTGCACACGCAGTTATTTGTTTGGTCCATGAAAGGACTGGATTTCAGCAGAACTTTCTGCTGCTGCAGCAAAAATGCTCATTAAAGATGTATTTTTGAAAGCATTATTAATTTTTATTGTCTTGATTGTAAATTAGCACTAGCCTAAAACAACCTCAAGTTTTTTTTAAAAGCTGATAGCTAAACGAGAGGCAATGTGTAATTTTGTGATTCATAATCTGAATAGTTGATTATTCGTTTCAATAAAAAAATCGATAGAATAATCAACTATCAAAATTGTCGTTAGTTGCAGCCCTACCAGCAGGCTCGCCAATGTTGGACTAACGTTGTAATCCTGAGGGACAGTCGAGAGAAACTGAACGGTAAGACTGTTTTGAAGCTCACTAACAAGCGTAGTGTGTCGGATGCCTGCAGCTGTTTTTCATGTTGCTTTCTGGGGAAATTTAGCTATAACTTTACTACAGCTACAGTGGTTAGTTGGGGACAACTAACCACTGCGCTGGTTACACAACTGGTTTGTGTTGGTGTGTGTGCGCGCGTTGCTGCGGTATGTAAATTCACTTGATAGACATGCCCTGAAGGTAATGATATAGCTAACGTTACGAGTCAAAAAGACACTGTCAAACTACAAAAATGAGTTTGCTTGGCAATGTTGTTGACTGGCACCCAGCAGCTAGCTTGCTCCGACCATAAAGCTGCTGTAAGCTGCTCGCTGCGCAGTGAAGTGAGATCCACAGACACAGACTTACTTTGCCACATGGCACCAAATTACTTCATAGATAAAAAATACGATAATACCACATACCGCGCATATTGCCATGGGGAAATTACCACGACAGCCCTAGCATGTGTGAGTGAAATATGCCGTACGAGAAAAATACGAGAGAATCCCAGGGGAAAACGGGATGATTGTCATGAGAGGAGTAGAGAGAGAGTGGGGTGATGTTAGGCTACATCCACACTACTGTGTTTTTTTAAAACACTTTTATAACAAATAATATCTTCTCTGTCCACAGCAGTGTTTTAGCTGCGTATCAGAATTGATCTCAGTCTAGATTAAAATGACTGAAAACACACATCTAGTGGCCGTTCACGTACACTGGGTATGTGCATGCCGACGTGAACATGAAGTAGAACTCCGGTAGCGGCCGGCGTGTGTGAGATGAGCATGACCGCAACAGCTTCACATGACTGCCTGTCTTCTTACCTTGCGATTGACTGCTCACGTAATGAATGATGCTGACACATTGTGTATATCCTATACTAAACTTAATTGTATTATTATTTTGTGATCCACGTACATATAATTTCATATGTATTATTGGCCAGTTTGACCATCTAGTGGTTGTAAAGTTCTTTATATTTCTGTAATTATTATTGTTGTTTTGTTTTTTGTTGTTGTTGGGGGTTTTGTTTTCCCTTTGTTGTTGTTGCTCTGTATTGGTGGTTCTGTGTGTGTTTGTCTGTCTGTACATAGACAAATGTATAATTGTACCTTTTTTTTTGTCACTGTTCAATGGTTGTGATGTATTTTAGGACCCCCTCGAAAACGAGATGGTGCATCTCAAGGGGTTTATCCTAATAAATAAATGTGAATATTGCCCCTGATTGTTGCTCTGCTTGTCTGCTGCTCAACTCTTATTGTAAATGATTAACTGGGCGCATCAATTGCTTCCTGTCTGAAAAGGACTTTTGTGCTAGCGAGCTTTGAAAACTGCTCAGACCACTGGCTGTAATGAAAGCATTTTAGCTGCCTGGCGAGTATTGCATCATCAGATCGGTTCTTCTGATCTGCCTTTTTAGAGACCACCAATCAAACTAGTTAATTATCGCAATTATCGGCCGATTACAATTGGTTACCCGTCGATCGGAGCACCCTTAAAACATAGTAATACAGTAAACAATAAATAGTATATTCCACGGTTGGAAATGTGTCACACAGCACACATACTGTACCACAAACCAGTGAGCTGTTGTTACAACTACATTGAGAGTCTATAACCATGCGGAACTGCAATCCTCGGACCAGAACTGCATTTCTGAGACCCTTGTTTACTTTGATACTGCCAGCTAGCTGCCTGGCTAGCTAGATGGCGCTGTTGCAAAAGAACTATGGTCCCAAGATTGCGAGGGTCCTGAAACTGTAGCCTCTGGTACTACATCTACATAATATTGCTTCACAGGGGCTTGCTTGCAACCCATCAAGTAATGTTAGGTGTTAAGATATTTCAGTGAAGTGAAAAATCTGAGCTGCTGGTGGTGCAAGAGTTAAAATCAGAGGATCTACAAAGTCATTTGAATATATGCTCTGGGAACCGGGAATGTCTGTGCCAAATTGAAAGTGAAAATCCACCTAGTAGATGTTGAGATATTTCACTGAATAAGTGAAAACTTCTGGATCAAAGTGGTGGCCTGAATGAAATGCTCAAGCTCATTTTGCATGTTATGTCCCGTTCTGCTAGTCCCCACAAATGACTCTCAAAATTATAGTGTAGCTCTAATTCCCACCCTCCACCTCCACACAGGTATACACAATACAATGAGTTTTAAAACCAATTAAAAAAAACAAAATCAATTATGCCTTTTAAGTTATCAGTTTTAAGGGGCCTGAAAAGCAAATGTTAGAGAGAAGTTTATCGGGGTAACGTCGTCGAAAATGTAAACTCCCACAGAAGTGGGGTCTCAGCCACTTCCTCAATGCAGCAATGCAGCAATGCGCGCACGCAGGATTTGAGAAAAGCAAGTAAGCTAAATGTTAACTGAAAACATCCACTACGGGCATTAGTCGCCCTCCCCCATCCAAAATACAGTATCATTACACGGGAACGCGCATTTTAGCAAACGGGGTCTTTTCGCCGACGCAGACACTCCCTTTAAAACAAGCACGGTGCCCTTTAAACAAACTAACATTACGTTATTAGAAAGCTGAAGTCTACATTTCGTATTTACTAACAATAAAAAACGTTAGGGAAACCCAAGAAGGAGTGTAACATAGTTACAAATTGCAACATTTAACGAACTGGTCAGGCTGGCTGCCGTGAGAAGGAAACAGTTGAGGACAAAAAATTCCCCGAATGAGTCCAGCAAACGCTCACACGGCGGCGAAATCAAACCTGTAAAATTGTACAGTGTGGCATAACTGGAATTATTCTTACCTACACAGTGAATGAGTTTATGTCGCCACGAATCAAGTTCCTGCCGAAAGCCGTGCCTGTCGAGTGTGCATTGCTGCCTTTTACATTGACTCGCCATTTTCTATCTCTCTTGTCTGGCGGCGGACACCAGCACGGGAAGAGGAAGCGCACCGCTATGTGAACGAGCCTCTGAGTCGACGAGGAAATCGCTCCCGAGAGAAATGCTCTCAGGTATCAGTCACACAGAGTGACCAAGCCAAATAGTGTAATTTAATCAGTAAGTAAATAAATATACAAAAAAGATATAATCTATTACATTTAGGCTATCAAACTTGTAGTATAAGGTTAAATACGGAGGTAGGAACCTTGCGCGGGTGACTGTTGAAGGGGGGGGGGACAATAAAACCGTGGGAGTCAACAGGCATTCTGCTGTGGTTCTTGAGAAGGTTTCGGTGTACCTATAACCCATTGAACATGGTGTCGGGAGACGAAATAATAACGGACATTGAAAGAAAGTTGCGCGTATTTGACCGGAGACCGTCGAGCTTTTTGCAGTGTTTTTTCTCTCTGCCGAGAGACGAAAGTTTGGACTAAGGCTAAAGCTAGCAAGCTCAAAGGCGGCGACATGAGTTCATTTCAAGTCTCTCCAGCAGAGAAGTTCACGTTCAAAGCTGAAGACTGAACCAAGTGGATAAAATGCTTCGAAAGAAGGATGAAAATAAAGTGAATGTGCTGATTTACACCCTTGGAAGAGGACGCGGAGGACACACTGGTTTCCCTGCACCTCAGTCCTGAGGATGCGAATGAGTCAGGAGAAAGTTGGAGGCTCACTTCTTAACAAACAGAAATGTAATCTTTGAGATGGCAAAATGTAATCAGAGGAGGAAGAAATGGGTGAGTCGGCTGACAGTTTTCACACAGGGCTGCATTGCCTATCGGAGCACTGTGGATAGAGGGCTCTGCACGATGAAATGGTGAAAGATAGACTTGCTGTGGGTCTGAGAGATAACGTTAGACTCTTGTCAGAACAGTTACAACTGGACCCTGAACTCGCGCTAGAGAAAGCGATTAACAAAGTGAGCAGGTAAAGAAGCAACATGAAATGCTGAAGATGAACTTTAAAGCGCGCCAACACGCAGCTTGACAGCCGCAATGTAGGCAGACAGACAAAGGACAACAGAAAAGACACAATGCAAAAGATACAGAGATGCAAGAGGCATAGCCTGCAACAATGTCCAGCTAAGGAGGTAGTGTGCAATAACTGCAAAAAAAGGGGACATTATGCCAGAGTGTGCAAAACAAACCCATATTCCAGCAGTTGAAGTACTGTGTCAAAAGATGATACAGAGACACGGTCTCTAATGAAAGTGTCCCAGCCCTATCTGCCATTCTCAGGTGAGCTCACAGTCCAAAATGGTCTGCTACTATATGGCAAAAGGATAATCGTTCCAGCATCACTCAGGGTAGACATGCTGTACAAGGGCAATCTGGGAATAACAAAGTGCAGAGAGAGAGCTAAACATTCAGTGTGGTGACATGTGTAGCCATGAGAGAATAAATCATAGAGAAATAATGATACCAACAAAGTTTAAAACATGCATGTGACATGCCACACCTTCCGCCTGGTATCGTGTGGTTCAAAGACGTGATGGAGAAAGGCACAGTGGTGTTTACAGCTGGCACACCAAGGTCCTACATCGTTGAGACGCCTTGTGAAGAAACGGGGACCATCTTTTGGGGGCAGCAAAGAAAACCATTCATTGTAGGGGTGATGATGGTGCAGTGGATAAGACACACGCCTTTGGTGTGCGAGAACCGGGTTTGAATCCACTGTGACAAATCCACCAATATGTCCCTGAGCAAGACACTTAACCCCTAGTTGCCTTCAGAGGTGTTACCTCTGATATATATATATAGCAATTGTAAGTCACTTTGGATAAAAGCATCAGCTAAATGAATAAATGTAGTAATGAAAACACTTGTTGTTTTGATATAACTGTTACACTTTTTACCGCAGCATATGTTTAAAGTGTTTCATAGCTAAGTAGTATGGTATGCACAGGGAATATCCTTTATCTAGAAAGGGGGTTGTAGTATTAGATTAAATACTGAGGTAGGACCTTGTGCAAGTGACTGTTGAAGGCGGGAACAATAAAGCCATGGGATTCAACAGGCATGCTACTGTAGTTCTTGTACTGATCCTCCAGATAAGGTTTCTGGGTACATATAAACCACTGAACAAAAGTAAACAACAACAATGGCATTTTCCCTTATAAAGATAATATGGGGTGCCTTTTGCAGTTTATAGCCTATCAAAATAAATGTGGCGGTGGTATTTTTCACTGCTTAGATTACCAACTGGGCAACTGCCTTGGGCCCAAACCCTCAGGGTCCCTAAAGCCCCCAGGTTTAGTATGTGGCAACCAGAGGTAATTTTATTAATTGACAAAATCAACTGAAGTAGTTAGGACTCATTGCAGATTCTGCATTTTTACCAAATGCTTCTGGCATGGCTGTAGAGATGGAAATGTCAGTCTACCACTTTGGTCCAGAATAAAATATCTCAACAACTAGGTCTACTTAATCTGGTCCCCCAGTTTTTTAAATATCTCAACAACTATTGAATGGATTGCTGCAAAATTTGGCACACAACACAATTTTAAATTTGTTAAAAACGATGTTTTATGACCAAATATCTGACTAGTTTAGCTAACACACTAAACTAAGATGGTGAACATGAGGGGCTGTTTAATCTACTTATAACTAAAATAAGTTTGGAAATAAGGTGGTTGATAGGGGGCCACAGATCCCTTTTGCCCCTGGTCGCCCTAGTAGGTTATTCCAGCTTGGCTTTACTTCCATCAAACATTATAGCTATTAGTAAATATTGAGTATCATTTTCTGTGATTTACTATAAGTACGCCCAAATCGAGATTTAGCTGGTACCTTAATTGGATTTTTATGAACAGCAACAATCTATAATTGCTTTTTCAGACATCAGTATTTAAACAGTAGCCTGCTCAGCCTTATGCACCACTAAAGTAAATGCTATCTGGTCTAGTATGCTATTGTCAGACGTTTTGTCTGACTTAAGTAAAATGCAATTGTGTTTGAGGGGGAACAAACAGTGCTCTGTGAGAAACATTTGCTGAATCCCTACACAAAAGACTGCAACAGTATTATTTGAAGAAAACGCCATTATATATAATAATATTCAAAAGACTATAGTAGTAATAATAATAACATAACGAAAACATCTTTATTTATAGTTCTCTAAAGCCTGTAGGCTACTTTATATGCAGTCTCTGGCCTACATATTACACATAATGTAGCCTGTAGACAAGAGACAAATAAGCAACGGGCTTCCCGGTCAGCTGTATGTTGAGTGCATAAGAAGCTTCAGCAAAATGCCCAACAGCCTTTCATAAATATGTCTGCCACAGTCTCCTAGCTGTAGCACACTAGGCCAATCAGAGAAAGTTTTCAATGAGAGCCAGCAACAGCATGCAATGAAACAGCGCGGCGGTCAGGCTGCAATGATGCTGTTGTAATGCTGACTTAAAGTGCTGTCGGAATTAATAAAATCCTTTAGGAGCATGGACGTCAACGCGAACGCGACAAAAAAGTAAACACGGCTTGCAGAGAGGGAATGGGTCTCTAAAAGTTACCAATGTAAGTCTTTATTGAATAAAGAGCATTGGAAGCAAGACAGAACGTGATTTTATTATAATGGGAAGACAGTTCAGCATTTGCACGTAACTTAGCTGCTGTAAGACAACCGTTCCTCTTAACTTCTGGTAAATACAACGGTCACTAAAACGCTTTTTCATCTGTAACCACGCTAGCGCACATGAAGCCTATGTGAACATCCGTAAGAGTCTTAAACTGGGACGTAGGGACTCTTAACTCAGATGCAGGATCTTACGATGAGCACCTGAATGCGGCATACGTGTCTCAGCCGGTGTTTTCATATTTTTTTTACGCCCCTCCGGTCTTGTACTGTGGTTTCCATGCTTCAGAGACGACAAACGTAGGGTACAGGTAAATGATAGCGTTAATAGGTGTTGTTGCTTTTCGCTTGTAGTTGTCCTTCTATACGTTACAGTCGATTTACATAAGCTTGTCATTAAGCGGATAGCATATTCTGCAACATGTAGGCTATGTAAAGGATGCAATGAATGGAACAGTTTGACAGCCTAAGTTGGATATTTACAATAACGAGTGTTTAATCTTGGCATGAACTAATGAATTATTTATTCAATGGCGACCGCATGGGTAAAACTACACCTCCCTGCCATTCCGTAAAACACTGTCATTTGTACTAAACAATATTTTCAAATGGTCACCATGCGATAAGCTTTTGTTAATGTCTGCAGTCATGCTACAGTCACGTTTTCGAGTCTATTCTTATAGCGTACAATAGGCTTTTCGCTCATGTGTGCTTTTAAACTTGGCTTACATCAGCACCAACACCACCACCACCACCTACATACACTGGGCATTAAACAGAGTTATTGGGTGAAGGATCTGGTTTTACTTGTCATTATCCTTTGACCCGAATAAGGTTCAGTCACAGCGATATGTACTTACACCTAGGCTTTTTTTTCTCACAATAATTTTGACAATAGGCTTTAGATATCTCATTAAGAAAGCATGTCCTGAAAAAAAGAAAACGTACACTGGCAACATGAGGCTATAGGTCACTGAGCATAATGAATGATTTTCTCTCTCTTTACTCATTCAACTGATTAAGGTTTAATGCCAAATTACAGTAGGCCCATGTTTGCTTGTTCTAAACACCACAAGAAGCTTGTGATTGCTGCTTTTGTTACCATTGTAACATGAACACCCAGTTGGACTTACAGAAGTTACATGAAAAAAAAGATTTAAAAAAAAAAAGTAAAATATGTCCTAAGCAGACAGTTACTCTCTCTATTTATTGGACAGGGGGACTAATAATCCCATTAGGGAGAATTTCGTCTCCACTTGCTTCCCTCCACAGTGAAGTCAGAGGTCTTGGCCAGCTGAAGAACAGCATCTCAGAGCTGGAAGAGACTCACAAATACCCCTCTCACTCTATATTATACGTATAAATTGCTGGTCACTAATATAGATGTTGTTGCATTGCCAATAAGTGTGTTTGTGTGTTGTAAACAGGGGTGACATGACTCTGACCAGAGGATCTTTCACCTATGCCAGTGGAGAAGAGTACCATGGCGAGTGGAAAGAAGGCAAGACCGTCCTGCTTCTCAGTTTTAAATAAAGTTTGTGTCCAAGCATCAACAACTTACAGAGACGAGACACACTTTCACTCTGTACCACTGTACTGTACATCTAGTCCTCATAATGTCTCTCCAAGGCATCATTGTGTTAGTTATCAGCTGATTGAAAGCATTGACAAACTGGGAAATACATTCAGGCCTTCTCATAAAGTTTGGATTTAACATGTAAATGTTAAGTATTCTGGTATGCAGGTAACCAATAGCAAAAAAAAGAATACAATACCTATATTTCCCCAAAATATTAACATAAATAGTTGCTGCTTCCCTAGCACGTTTTTACTTTTCTAAAGCAATAGTCTTTTCCGCACATGCCTGCACATAAATTAAGTTAGACTGGTATAGTACATTTCTTTTATTTAAACATGGTCTCTTGCACACACGCAGGTAAATTGTGACCAGTTTAACAAAGCTATTACTGAGGAGAATGACACACAAATTGCATAAAAGCGAGTGCTGTCGATTAGCCTTTGAGTGCATCTTCTGACATCAGCTAAGGTTACAGCACTCTTTGCCTCAGTATAGGCTTGATGCTCATTAAACCATCATACCTGGATAAGAGAAGGTGTTTACTCATGGACCAAAGTGTTGTTAATGGTGCTACTTTCATTTTCCATATCTGGAGTCACTTGTTTTTGTTGTGTCACTTGTGGCTGTATATTATGGAGAAGCTAGCAGGATGGATGGATGTGTGGGTGCATAAATTGTAATCTTTTTGTGAAGGGAAAATGTCAATATGTTTACCTGTGGCAAAGATTATGAGGATGCTTGGACTGCTTTAACTCTCTCCTACACACACACACACACATACGGTAATGCTAGTGACATGCAAGCTCAAGCTGTTTAATCAAATCCCAATTAGCTAGCATTGGCAACCCATGACGAACAGAGACAGATTTACCAGCTCTGGCTTTGTCAAATCTTCTGGATTAGACTATGGACCTGTTTTGGAAATCTTAGAGAGTAGGGGAATCTTAGGGGATTTTACTTTGTTTTAGCATCGACTTTGTATGCTTTTACTGTAGGTCAAACACTGTCTACACTATTTTAACTGGTATATATTCCTTCGTACAGAAACCTTTAGATGTGTGCCCTCTGACATGATTATAAGCTTCAGTAGTAGATCATAGACTGCTAGGAGGGAAATACAAGTACATTCCTGGTCTGTTTTCACATTCTGCATCCTAAAGTAGAAATCCCTGCTAAAAATCTGACAGATTAGAGTGCTGTAATTCCCACTGCGCAGGAGGCAGATGGGACTAATTCGGTTGTAAACCTTTATCTTACAGAGAGGGGGGAGGTCACTTAAATCCGAGCACGTACTGACTCATCTGACATATGTAGTGGCTCTACAATACCAAGTCAATATTAAACCTAGAGCCGCATTGCAAGTTCGGACGTCATGGTCAGCTGGTCATCTCTTACAGTATGTTACGCACCATTACTATTACTAGTAATCCATACGAAGCTAAGTGCACCTATGTAGATAAAATGTGCTTTGGCAAATGATATCAAGATCTCTTGTTGAGGCAAACGGCCTTGACACCAGATCTTTCCATCATCTCTTTGAAGTTTGAGCCATTACTCACTCTGATGGTGTGCGACTTTCCAGGTCGGAGGCATGGTGTTGGGCAGCTCAAGTTTCAGGATGGAACCTGCTACACTGGCCAGTTTGAGAATGGACTCTTCCATGGCTCTGGTGTACTGCTCTTTACAGATGGATCCAGGTGTGTGAGCAGGAGTGAGACAAAAAGAAAAGCAAGTCCTCAGTGAAAAAGTTACAAGTGACACCCCGCTCTCTTTTCACCATATCAGATACGAAGGAGAATTTGCACATGGGAAGTTTCAAGGCGCAGGAGTCTTCAGTCGATACGATGGCATGAAGTTTGAGGGGGAATTCAAAGATGGACGTGTGGAGGGATATGGTAAGTCAATTACAACACTGGAACATTTTGTCCATCGGGAAGTCAATATTCTGTATCCATGTGGTTGGTCATGGTGTCCTGTGTCTATGCCTCCAGGGCTATTGACTTTCCCAGATGGAGCTCATGGTGTCCCACGAAATGAGGGCTTGTTTCAAAACCACAAGCTGCAGAAGAGAGAGAAGTGTCCAGGAGTGGTGCAGCGTGCGCAGGCTTCAGCCACCAACGCTCGCAGTCTGGCACTTTGACTGTCACGGACCTTGGAGGAGACAAAGTCAGGGTTCCAGTACCTTCCAGGAGGACCTCAGGGATGTGTACTCGTATACCCCTCTCCAGCTCTTCCTTCTGTGTGTTTCTCTCTTTTTTCACCATCACTTTTTTATTTTCTTTTTCTGCATCTTCCTTGCTTAGCCTTCACAGTGGCTTCAAATGCACATACAAACAATGGCGTTCTGTATGACTGACTTGAAATGCACAACATCATGAAGCACACATCATGAGGAGGGTATTTTCTCCTGCATTTGGAGGAATCATAAAGTAAGTCTATATGTCAAAGACTTTAGCCAGTAATGAGATAGATTCACCTAAAAAATGCTGCAATCCATTACAAAGGAGTGATGCTGGTAGCGCTATTGTGTAATTTATTTTACAAGTGGGCAAGCATGTGGGCAACGTAGCGCATGTTCTTGCAGATGGTTTCACACTGTTCTGCTGATTTACGGTTGGTGGTGGTCAGAGAAACGTAGCAATGTACCTACAAAGCCAGCGAAGAAGACAGCTGCAAGCTATCAAACAGGGACCTAAACAATGCACAATGTAAAAAAAACTCTACATACACATACACTTTTGTCAGGCCTCAACCACCCACCCAGTGAATGTAAACATAACGTTTGTTTGTTTACGAAAACACTCCATGGGGGCACCTTTAAAATCTCATCTCAATTAATAGCGCTGCTGCCAACTTTATCTTTCAAGAAATGCATTTTGCCACTTGCGTTTCTCTGTTTAGAGGATCAGTATTCACGTTTGCCTTAAAGACATTTTGATGCAAGAGTGCGGTTCAAGGGTGTCCATCTAAAAATTAGATGAAGCACAGTGCCCTCTCCTTCCCTTCTCCTCTGCATCATTTGCCCTAAGGTGTCAGTCATCCTAATGAATTTGAGGTCTGTTTGAAGATTGCCTTCAGTCTGAGAGATACGTTTGCTAAGCTGGTGCTGAGTTTCTTGCTCCCATCACTCACAAGTCCAGCAGCTCTCTTCTCTTCAGTAACCCCCCCACCCCCTCCTCTCCCAGTGGAAATCAGTAGAGAGGAGAATTAACTCTGCTGGATAATTCTTTCACGTTTTCCCCTCTATAACCTGAAAAACTTGCATCTTCGATGACTACACATCCTCAAAGTTGACAAATAACCATAATTAAATGCATTGAAATTGGGACATAGATCTTAATAAAGGCAGCTGAATGACAGAATTTATAAATCAGATGTATGTAATTTTAATGTTGTGTTTTTTTATGAGGTATATAGATAGTAATTGTCATTGATTGTGTTTGTTCTGACCTTTCAGATGAATTAAGAGAAAATTGTGTTATTTAAGACAGTGTGGTTGAGTATTTTGAGGTGTTCCAAATGTGTTTACCATTATAGCGATTATAGTCATTTAGTGTACTTTAACAGTTAATAGGCCTTACAAAGCATTTGTAGACGTGGCTTGTCTAGGGTTGCCTACACAGAACTTCAACCAAAGACAATCAAGTGATATTATAGGAAGCCTGGAACTGTCAACAGGAGTTACATGTGTTATTTCTTACAGCCAAACATTAAAGACAAATCAATAAGGATTAATCTACCTGGGGCTTTAGTGTGCAAGAAAAATGAAAGGACCGAAGATTAAACAGGGAATTGATATGAGATTCTGTTGTTAATATTCCTGATCTTAGCCTGGATTATTGCTGTTACTGATGTTCATTGTTGTTACATTCTGTTTGGGTGCATACTGACCTCTTTGGTGCAGCGGCGTGCTGCAGAGTACAATCAGAAAGATTGAAGATAACATTAGACACAGAAAATTAGACCAGTGCACGTGTCAGTACCACAGTCTACGCACAATGATACTTTAACTGTGTGCGCACAGTGTGTAATATCCTGTATTTAAGATCATGTAACGGTATTTTTTTCTTTCTGCTATGTTGGACATGACGCCTGCTCGAGAGGTTTTTGCCTACAAACCCCTGCCTGAATTGAATTGAATTCACTGGAATCCCACATCCATTTCCAACTGGAAACAAATGGTGCTTTAAAAGCGTGCCTGTCCAGACTTTCACCTGCCTGGAAAATATCATTGCCATGGTTACCTTTTTTCAGTAACAATATAATGTTGCTCTTACAGAAAAAAATACTGTGCAGTATCCTCTCATTCTCCTGGAACAGGTCTGAGTATGTATCACATAGGTGGTAAGTGGTAGATGTGTTAAAATAAAGCCTTGTGTTGAAAAAGAAATGTTTTTCGTTTCGTATCAGAGCATTGCACTTGGACACAGTAACATGACAAAGTAGCTACATTTTAGATGATTATGCAGCCATTTCTAGTGTTCACAAAGGCTGAAATGTGCACATCTGCAGCTGGAGGAAGAAGTTTAACCGTTTGATGGGTAAACAGGTTCCTCTGGTTTTTTGGCTGCTACACTGCACGAAGCAGAAGCCTCCAGTTTCCCCATCCCCCCTTCTCATTCTACACCACTCCAGCCCTCAGCAACAGCACAGCACAACAGCACACTGCTTGTAGAACTAAAGCTGTAAAACATGTATGAGTCCAACAGATTTAAGAGGGGAGTTTCTTTCTGATACATGATATTCCTTTGAAAATGTGCTTTTTTATCTCTGTTAGAGTCAGGATGGCAAAATAAAACACTTTCATGTAGTGTGTTTAACCTTGTATTGTACATGTTATGCGTCTCCACTAAGGTCCCTGACAGTTACACCGCCGTTGCTTGGAACAGGAAATATTGTGTGCGGCAGATAATGTAGCTGATGAGTTGTCTACAATGAACACATTGGTATATAACAGAAGACAGTAACTGCAACTGCTTTTCAAAACAGCATTTTACTTTCACGTTATGATAAATACAGCAGTAGCACAGTATATGTTGAACAAAATGTGCTCACAAAATGAATGGCTGCATGCATACTGACTAACTATACATAAACAACTACATTGTAAGCAAGGGAGCAAGCTGTTGGTTTCCCCAGTGTAAATGACCACCCTCCCTCAGGAACATTTGAGCCACTGATGATAGAAGGAAAATATGCCCACTGAGCTCTCCTTGAATCCCTGACTTTAGCGGAGGCATACCAGCCATCTCTGCTATCATCAGCTGACATCTCAAACACAGTACTGCTGTGTGCTCTGGCCTTGTCTGTTGCCTTGATAAAACAAGGACCTTTTGATGTATATTCAAACGCAGCTTCTGCACAGCACTACCTATTAATATTATTCCACTTCCAAAGACATCCCAAATCAGATACGAAACATCCATCGGAGTGCTCCTGAGATGATAAAGCTCTTTGGAAGCAAATATCAAAAGCCAAAGCTTGGCAAAAGGTTGTGAGAAATTCAGCTTTGTTTCCTTATTCATATGTTTTCTGCCTCCTTTTTTGAGATAAGCAGATCATTTTGAATCCGTCACACACATTTTTCTAGTGTCATAGTTCAGACTAACCTTAGAGGTTTAACAGCCATGCCCCAGAAAGGCAGATTTTGTTGGTGAGCACATATAACGCATATACTCAAATATGATGTACACTGACCTACAGTGGAATTGCTGGATGTATTTTGAACCTGAGACAGATGGAGAGCAACGTTAAAGGAATATACTGTATGAGTAGATGTGCATCTTTTGCACTAGTCACTCCTCTCTCTCGAGGTGTTTTCAGGCGGTACCAGTCCCAATTCCCTCAGCTTCTCCAGTCTCTGCAGGATCTCCATGATGTCAAACTGCCACTGTTTTACCTGCTGCACTGCTGTGACTCCTTCCTGTAACATAGTTCATACTGTCAGCTTGTTAGAGTGGGGTCATATTGTATGTATAGTGTTGAGATATGAGCCACAGTATATTATTAAGGAATAGTACTCCATTTTGGGAAGCATGCTTATTTGCTTTCTTATTATGAGAAAAGATTGATACCAGCCTCATGTCTGTACATTTATGTGAGGCTACAGCCAGCAAGAAAGCTTATCTCTTTATTGCAAATATGTGGTATGTGCCTTAACCATTAGGGTGGGGCGCCACAGGTTAGCTTATCTTAGCATGAAGGCTAGAAACACGGGGAAGCAGCTATCCAGGGAAAGGGAACACATATTTTTTATTTAATTAAAACAAAATCAGTTTTAAAAAGTCAATTCACCATTTTATGTGCCAGACTATTTCTCTGCTGGGACTAGGAAGTTATTGTGCACGGCCAAGAAATAATCCGGCTCATAAAACAGCAAATTATCACCTTAGATTTTGTGTGGATTAAAAAACAAGATATATGGTGTTAATTACAGAGCTTTAGCTGTTTTACCCTGTTTCCAGTCTTTATGCTAAGCTAACCTAACTGGCTGCTGGCTGTGGCCTCATATTTAACGTACAGTTATGATAATAGTATTGATCATCGAATCTAACTCTCAATAAGCTGTTTTCCCAAAATGTCAAACCAATCCTTTAAAACCCTCTTCAAGATAGACCTGACATGCCCTACAAATGGACAAACTCACATGATTTTTTATTTTTGTGTCAGCCCCTGCCACTATGAGCAGCTTCACTATCTTGTATCTGTTGAGACGCACTGCATCATGCAGGGCTGTGTCCCCTTCCTGGGATTAGACATTTTTATTTTATTAACAATAATAAAAGGAATAATAGAGATGACGAAACACAGAGGCGGAACACGTGGTTGAGCTGCTGCATACCCTATCTCTGGAGTTGATTTTGGCACCACAGGACAGCAGGTACTCCACAATGGTGGTGTGGCCTGTCCTTGTGGCCACATGCAGAGGAGTGCTGTACAACTGCAATGCAGACATTGACAAATACTGTGACTGGGTTATTTGAATGCAAATCCACATATAATACACATATAAACACATAAAGGACCAACTGCATATCATTTGAACACATACAGTATGTTCACAGATACACAAGAAGGAACCCCAGTTCAAATTCAGGCACAAATAAAAAGCGCATTCACCTTATCTCTAACGTTCAGGTCAGCCCTGTGGCTCTTCAGGGCTTTGACAACTCCCAGGCTTCCTCCTCTGCAGGCCCAGTGTATGGCCCTGGAGCCCAGCTGAAACACAGTAGGAGGGCCCTATCCTATTAATAGTGCTGACTTCAGGCTACTAGAGGTTGGAGCTTTAGTGTGCGGAGATAATCTCACCCAATCGCATCATCATCTTTACAAACAAGCAATGTTCCTGCCCGTCTTACTTGATCTTTAAAGTTGATATCGGCTCCCTTTTCTAAAAGCATTTGGACAACTGCAGTCTGTCTTTCCAGAGAGGCACGATGTAGCGCTGTCCGCTTCAGCTGGGAAGTTTTAAATTATTGTAAGTAGTTTGTTGTGAATGTGTCTGTTTTACTGCCACAGAGGGAGAGTATACCTCATCATGGACATTAGGGTCCCCACCATCAGCCAGATACTTGTCTATCACATTCAGTTTGCCTTGACTGGCTGCATTCATGAATTCTGCAGTATCCTCCGGCCCTATCTGTCCACACAGAGACACACACATACACACAGAAACACAGAGGGACAGGATAGAGACAGAGTTTCAATTTTACATCTAAGTTGTGCACATGAAGTTAAGCTTTCTGAAAAGTGTGGCTCACCACAGGGGTTTCCACAGACACTCTGGGTGAGTACGTCTTCTTGATCTTCTTTTGTGTTTTGCACAGCTCTGTGATATTCTCTCCTCCGCTCAGATCCAAAACCTCACAGTATAGGTCTGAGGAGATCATCTTCCCTCTCTCCTCTGCCTGGAAAATGACAGAAATAGTGCTAGTGTTGAAAACACTGTTAGAAAACCTAGACGGGAGAGGTACCATATTGGCATGTAAAGTAGATGTGCCAAGTAGGTTAAGGGGTGTTGAGAGCTGGGAATGGTAGTGTTAATGTCAAAATAAATTCACAGCATAGTGCAAGCTAGGCTTGGCCATTACAAAAGCAACATTTCCAATAAACTCCTTCTCACATGCTGTTAGTTGTGTATGCGGCCCTTTATCTGTCTTGTTTTATTTGTAGACTAAAATAACATTATTATTTATTTTATTGGTTGGTGGGTTGTTTTGTTTTTTGTGTATAAAGTATTTAATAGATAAAAACACATAGTCCATTTAAAAGAACCACAGAGTGAATGATTGTACATGAAGTTATTGAGTTGGTTTTGATTCGGTGCACATAAAAGAAATAAAAAGGAATCTAAATACATGGCAAAACAGTGTGTCGGAATAATCAGAAAAAATGATTTCCGGACTGGGAATACATGTGAACACCCTCTGAAGTCAGAACAACAACTTGGAAAGTCTGAGAAAACTTTCATGCACGAGTTGCTAAGTTGTTGACATCATACACGTAGAAAAATGGGGGACAACATGATGGTTAGAAATGTTTGGTGTGAAATTACGTATTGCATATACTTTTTTTGCTAACATGTCATTTGTAATATGGTATAGGTTATAATGGTAAGCTTGCTGTCCATGTAGAATGACCCAGATTAATAATAATAAGAAAAAGTTTTTTATTAGCAGTATTTGCAACACAAGCAATATTTTAGTGGTTGCAAGTAATGTACTGATGCAGTAACAACTCTGGGACACTTTGTAATAGAAAGCCTCAAACTGTTTCAGCATCTTGAAATGACAATGGCAATAACAATCCAACACATCTTTGTAGTACTGTCCTAATTCCAATTTAAAAGCAGATGAACACACCGAAGTCAAAAGAATGACTTCACAACTCGGTAAATTAGATTATCGGATTATCGGAGGAGCACATGAATGCACCAAGACTGTGTAGTTTTCAGAAATAAAGAGTAAAAGTCAATTTGTATGGTATCAGGAAATAAAACTTTCCCCAAATGTCTTGATTCACAGAGTTCACTGTTGGAGCAAACATAAATATCATGTTTATGTGTTTGAACGGTAAATCTTCTCTTCTTCTTCTCCACTGTTAATTAAACTTCAAGTAAGAAACCCTTTGACTAAAACAGCATTTGCTGAAACTGGTGAGTTCAGTTTAACTTCACTCAGGGCCAACATATTAATGTTAAAAAATAAACATATCCAACTAAAACTGTTTATTGATATGGATGCAAATAGATGTTGAAGTAGGCTGACAGACATTTTCTCTTCAAGTTCGGGGTTCACTTCATTAAAGCACATGTCTTCACATAAGAAACCTATTCACCTATTCTCTTCAAATATGTCTTATTGTGGTAACAGTAACATAAACTATAATATATAATCTGCTGTGCTGGGAACAAACAAACCCTATTGTGTCTAATGATAATCATTCTAGGAGCCATACTTGCTGTAAGAAAAGACATAAAATCATCACATACTCTCTTTGGTCTCTTTGGAAACATAAGTAGTCTATTTCTCTCACCTACCTGAGCTTTCTTTTCTATTCCTGTTTTATCCATCACATTGGCTGCCCACTGAAGAACCTCTTCCATCGCCGTTTGCATAAAGAGTACAAAGCTACAAAAAGAAAAGCAACAGTCAGTCAAGAAATTTTTAGCAGCTTAAGTGTTTAAACAATCTGGAGTAAAAGCAAAGAAAAGTGGCAGATGACTCGACTGACTGCGAGGTACTTTATACAGAAGTGCTGCAAGTCTAGTGGCTTCCTGGCTGGAATACCAGGTTCATGGTGGGACATTGTGTTACCCCAACAAACAGGTGTGCGTGCACTTTGGTGTATGTAGGCATGTATATTTGTGTGTACTTGCCTGCCCAACATTCTACCGCTCTTATTCCCTCTACCTCTTTTCCTCTCTGTCATGCTCACACACACACACACACACACACACACGCATATGCATGTTTACTTACTTTTTGGACATTACACAAACTTATATTAATTTCCTGGAGATTTACCCTAACCATAACACTACTTCCCTAACCCTAAACTACCCCTAACCCTGACAACTACTGGCTTAACATTAACCACTGGCCCATTCATCAGTTGAGGACACCACTTTTGTCCCCAATTGGACAAGACGCTCCCAATCAGCTTCTGATCTTCAGTCTGAAATGTGTCCCGGAAGGTCAGATACACACACTCACACACACACGCTTTTATATTAAGTACATCCAGCCCTTCAGGCATGTCATGCCCAGTTCATGAGCTGAGGTTACATTCATTCCACATACTCACTCTTGTTGCTGCACCAGTGCGTACTTCTCTTTCACATGAGCATAACCCTCATAAACACACTGTTTTGGGGGATTATGTTATTCATAAAGGTTTCATTACTTAGTGTCAAGTGAGACCTTGTAAATATCTGTTTTCTAGCACATCAACAATCAATCCCTGTCAGCCTCGGCTTTGGTACTTGTTCCATTAAAGTAAACCATTAATATATTTGTCACACACACACACACACACACACACACACACTAATTTGCATGTATTCCTGCCGAGTGTGACTGAGTGACATGTTAATGGTTAACCAGTGTTATTGAGGGAAGGGTTCACTGGAGTAGCAAGCAGAAGCAGCCATTTTAGCTGCACAGACTGTTAACTGGCAGCTTACATCTCTACCAGGCTGGCTGTACCAGGCTGGCTGTAAGTTCTATCATTCATACTACTCAATTTTTTTTCGTCTTGATGATTTAGTGTATCATCAGTCATTTTGAGTGACATAGAAAACATGGAATTCTGACTCTTTAAATACTATGTTATTAAGAAAGTTTGTCTTTACTGTATGGAGACGCAATATTAGTTCAAAAGGATTTATTATCACTACTGTGAGTTCAATAACATGTTTGTATGTGTTTTAGGTGGAAGAACAGCTGCCATGGTGACGCTGAATCACTTGAGTGTAGAGGACCCAGACGATGGCTCTCCACTGCTGCCCGAGGCTGCGGAGGCGGCATCACCAACGCCTGTCTTTCACAGACAGCGAGGAGTCACAAAGACTGACTCCAGGGAATTTTTCCTCAGCAGGTACATCTCTGCAGGTACTGTGTATATGTTGCGGAGCTGTTACTTAATAAAGCAAGTTCTGTTGTTAGTTTTCTCTACTGCACAGGAGTGAGAACCTTGCCTTCAGTCTGACGCTGCTAATCATATGCTACTTGGCTATTCTGATTCCTGCATATTTCCCCTTGGATAACGTGGAAACTCTCAGTGAAGACAACCCGCATCCCAAAGATCTGGTATGGATGAACATCGTATAATCATTTTGCATAATTTCTTGACTCTTACCAAACATCTCTCTATGTTTGCCCCTCTCTTAAGGTCTTACTAAATCAGTCAGCCTCCCTGCTGTCCGGTCCATGTCAGCCTCGCTGGTGTCTGAACCACCTCAAGCCCCTGTCGTGTTCTGCAAGCCTCCTTGACATCCCTGTGTATGTGCAGCAGGACAGGCCTGTGCCCTGGGATCTGTCCCCTCCTCTGGGGCTCCTGGGCAGTGAAGAACATCTGGCCCTGGCTCTTGCCTCTCTGCCTCAGCCTGGCCTGCCTCCATCACTGAGGGGAGAAGGCAGCTGCAGGCGATGCGTGGTGGTAGGCAATGGAGGGGTTCTTCACGGGAGCCATCTTGGATCCCATATAGATCAGTACGACATCATCATCAGGTATGTGTGCCAGTGTCAGACAGACAGGTTAAATGCAATATGCATAAAGAAAATACAGAGTATCAACAAAAGACAATCAATTTCATAGATGCATTTTCATCTCTGCTACCAGGCTGAATAATGCTCCAGTGTCTGGCTTTGAGAGAGACGCTGGTTTACGTACCACCATCCGCCTGATTTACCCAGAGGGAGCACCTCACTCTGCAAACGACTACAAAAATACCACCATGGTTGCTCTGGTGGTCTTTAAGAGCCTGGATCTAGACTGGCTCACTTCTGTAATCACCAAAAAGCCTCTGGTAAGCCTACCTCACAGGAACTGTATGCAGAAATGGTGTATTACATAAGCCATGAGTGTCATAGCAAGTCATGCAGCCATGCCGCAATCACATCATCACTCTCTGCCTCACAGGCTTTACCACTCCTATGTTGTTTTAAATAGAGCTTCTGGTCCAAACTGTGGTTCTGGAGGGAGGTGGTGGATGACATTCCCCTGAAACCAGAGAACTTCAGGATCCTCCACCCGGAGATTATTCACAAGACGGGACAAGTTCTACAGAAATATGCTCTGAAACAGGGGAACGTGAGTTGTAACGTAACATGCATGTCCTACATTGAATTCCCTTTTGACAAGTGGTGACACATTCTGCTTGTGCTTTGTTGTATTTTTTCATACAAGACTACATTCAAACAGAAAAAAAGGAATCCAAGAACAATGGCACGTCTGGGTATAGCCTAACGTGTCCTGAATAATACATGCCAGGCTGAAACATGTACTGACTTTGGATGTACTGACTGGAAATTAAGGCAGTGAAAGATGAGCGCGCACACAACAGGCAGTGAAAGATGAGCACACACAACTTTCAGTTAAAGAGGCTAACAAGCTCCCTCTGTTGAATATTTCTTATTGAACAAAATACTGCTGAGTAGTCGGTGCTCATACTGGTTGAAGAAATCGATCCAAGAGCATTTTCTCTCCTCGTGTAGATGGTGCCAACACTAGGTGCAAGTGCAGTTGTGATGGCTTTCCAGCTGTGTGACCAGGTGAGCCTAGCAGGGTTTGGGTATGATATGCAGCACCTAGAGACCAGGCTTCACTACTATGAGACCATACGCATGGGAGCTATGAAATCTCAAGTAAGTTTAGATCAATTACCGTACACTGGTACACATTTTAATGTAATTTGCGTCATGTTTTGACTCCAGTGATTTATTCATGGCTTTATTTTCATCGTCCAGGTGGTGCATGACATCAGCGCTGAGAAACTCTTCTTGAGGGACCTGGTTGCTGCAGGAGCTGTGACTGACCTCACAGGAGCTCTGTGAATCACCAGTGCAGGGACTGATAATATACTCTACACACACTCCTCCCTCTCACCATGAGCCCGGACGGGGTCCTCCATAACTTCGCCCTGCTGGAGGAATCCTACACAGCGTGGACTGACCTTTCAAATGCCCACAGTCTCCAGGGCTGACTGATGAGTGAGCAAATAAAACTCTAAAAGGTTAGACATAACAGTCATGATTGTAGAGACTGAAGCATATCTCATGTGAATTCAATTAACTTATTACATCACCAGCTAATATACAAGGATAGTAATCATCACATGGATGAATAAACGGGCCATCGCATGTAGGAATGTGGTTTTGTAAAATTAATTGAATGGTCTGTGGTTCAAACAGTGCTATTTCAATACTGTTTACAATGACTGAATAAACAAGTTAATGAAGACTTCTGATATTTATTGCTTCTAAAAAAAAAATCTATATCAGTAATAGCAAAACAGTATGTGTTTATAAAAATCGATCAACAGCAAATTTCTAAAAGGAAAAAACATACCATATAACCATATATATATTCTTACTAATAAATAGGAAACCGTTCATAAATGAGTATTCAAAAATATAAATTACAATCTGCAAAAATTTAGGAGTGAGTGTCAATAAAAGCTAAGTGCTTCTAATAAATAACTTAAGGTCAATTTAGTATTCATATTCTTATACACACTTAACATTATGGGAGCATGAAACACAGGCATTGGACAAGATATATATCCATAGAAAGCAAGAAAATGCTGTTTTGCCCCCCCCGCCCCGCCGGTTCTTGGCAATACAACAAATGTACGTGTATGTTGGCGACTGTGACTCAGTTCAAGTGTGTGGGTGCATCTACAGCAGAGGATTGCGTGAAGGCTCCCACAGTTTGCTTGCCAGCTGCCTGCAGTGCTGGAGGATGGTCTCGGTGGGGATGACCCCCAGGTGAACAGTCAGCAGCTCGTAGCACTTCACTACCTCACCCTGGTGGTTCTTACTGTAGTACCGCAGCAGCTTCCTGCTGGACACAATACTTTCTATAGTCAGCAGCACTCTCTTCTGGATTAATCACATCTATATCCGTCATGCACAGTTGTTTACCTGTAGTAGTCCCATGCAAGCATCCCAATGGGGGCAGAGTCATCAGGTAGGATGGGTATGTCCCCTGCCTCTAACTTATAGCCCTGATTGATTGAGATATATGCATTATATTATACTTTCACAATATTCCAGGATGCCAAATGGTTTTCTTTTTAATGCTGGATCCTAACTGACATGCCAGTAACTTACCGTTTCATTTTCAAACCAGAGGAAATAGCAGAAGTAGAAGTCTCCATCGCGCAATGTGACAGTGGAGTAACCTTTCTGGAGATAGCGCCGTGTTGTGCTGACCAGGCTCCACACCTTCAGTACGGATTAATAAACAGGAATTTGACAAGACAACTATGAGCAAACTGTTGCTGTAGTGCACATTTTGACCAAATAGTAAAACATTTTTGGAAAAATGTGTATAAGTTTTGTTGCAGAGATCTCTCTGTTATCTGTAGAGTAAATATGAAGCTAGAGACAGTTAGATTAGATTAACACAAAGGCAAAAGAACAAAAAAAGAAAGCAACTAAATGAAACTTAAATGACTTGATAAGATGAACACGGCACTTCAAATATGCTTGACCTTGCTTTTGATGAAATGAGCCACTGGTCCTTTCCCCAGCTCAGACGTGGTGCGTTCTGTGATGTTGAGCGACGGCGCAATCATTTGGCCGGTGGATCGGTCCACGCAGATAAAATGGATGAGGCCCGGGAAATCCTCCAGGTATGTGAGATTTATTGGGTCAAGGTCAATGCACTCAGGTTTCAGGAACAGTTTGTTATATTCCAAAATGTTTTCTACGTGTATGAATGTTGTTAAGACCAAAAAATTTGCATGCATCCCAGAAATATTTGAAATTTACTTCTGGGCAAAACGCACAGAGATCACACACAACATGGCATCACAGTGAGTAGGATTATTTTGCTGATAGGATATGACACCATGGTATTATTCCTCTTGCTTTTCACCAACAGGAAGTCCTTCCAGTCCATCAGTTTCTCTCTGGGAGAGACAGGGTGACAGGAAAGGGATAAACATATAGAAAAAGATGAAGAAAGAAAGGAGATACAGACATTAACAACGAAAGATGTCTTAGTTGAAAAATAGCAAAATGATGTTCAGCTGACTGATACGCACTGCACCATGGTCTGGGCTCGTTCCTGCAGACCGGGGGAGAGATGTCGAGGAATGTCGGCTGGTCCACAGTCAATAAGAAAACACTGTCGGTATATTCCACACAGCTGGGTCTTCAAATTCTTACACCATGGGATGAGCCTAAAACAAAAACAGAGTGCGATCACTCAAAGGATGATCCCAACGGCTTTGCTCTGATGCATTTCGGCCAGCAGAGGGCTGCAGTGGACTTACTCTTTGCTGAACCCAGGTCCCCCTCTGGCGAAGGCTCGGCTCTTGAATTCTGTCCAGACATTTTGTAGCTGTGCAGACTGGATAGAAGACAAAAGGAACAAAAGCGGATTGCATTTAAGCGTAAAATAAAAAAGTGAAAATATTACATTGTTACCTACAATTATTCACACTTATTTTTATAATATGTAAGGAACTATAAACGGTTTCATGGTTTGTGAATGATGCTGTAATAAAAAGCAAGGATGGATGGAAGGTTGACAGTTCAGTTTTATTACAGGCCATCACAGGAAAAAGAAAATAAGTCTTAGCTGTTCAGTTTTCCATTTAAAATGATTGTGTCCTGAACACAAGATGTTGGTATTCAAAATACACATACCTGTATCTCACTAGGCCCCAGGGCTTTAATGAACTTATCCAATTTGCTGCGAACGTCATGTATAGTTGGCTGGCCTCTAATAGCAGCAGAACCTTCTTGGCCTTCACATAAACGTTTCTCCAGCTTGGCAAAGGCCTCCAAAAACCTATACACTGACATGGCCACTGCACTGGTGGGAATCTAACAGAGATAAATATATATGAGTAAGTGGTTCAACATGGGAGCAAAGATGTGTTTAGGTATTGTGAACTCTGTATAAAATTGTAGTTCGTTAAAGAAGTCCAGATAAATGTGTCACAAGTGTGCTCCCTACTGGCCACAATGTGTTAAGACAGAGAGAAACGGTGTGTGTTTGTAAGCAAAATGAGGAAGTGCACGTATGGATGCGTGCTGGTATCCTCAAACCTTAGTTAGCAGCACTAGTGTCATGCCAGGCCACAGTGGCAGACAGTACATGGAGTGAGGCATCATGGGATACAGCCCCTCTTTGAGCGAGACCTCTAAAAAGACCCTGCGAGGGGTTGAAGGGTCAGGTGGAGGAACTTCCAGAGTCTGCAAGCTGTCCTCTGCCATCTGAAGACATTATAATTTTATCCAGCTGTCTCATTTCAACCCAAACAATCGATTTATTCAGCTTAGAATATTACAAATCAGAATGAACTATGAGGAATAGACACTAATTATATTATATATATATATATATATATATATATATATATATATAATATATATATATATATATATATATATATATATATATATATATATATAATATATATATATATATATATATATATATATATATATATATATATTATATATATATATATATATATATATATATATATATATATATATACATATACATATACACACACACCTGGATGTCGGGGTCCAAAAACTCAAATACAGGAGTACTTCCTCTCACCGCCTTGTCTGCGGACACACAAAAAATACAAAATACTGTTGTTGTTTAGAAACTGATTATAATTGACATACAGGACATTTTTGTCCCTTCTGCCGTGAACAAACTGCCTCGTTAACACAGTCAAATATTTACAGACTAGACTATGAGTATGGGCTGGGATATAGGCAGGGGCATGAATGTACAGTATATGTAAATATGTACAGTCCCCTCCAAAAGTATTGGAGCGGTAAGGCAAATTCCTTTGTTTTTGTTGTTCACTGAAGACATTTGGGTTTAAGATCAAAAGATGAGACGAGAGTTCAGAATTTCAGCTTTTATTTGCTGGTGTTGGGTATTCACATCTAGATGTGTTAAACAACAAAGGACATACCACCCTTTGTTTGAAAGTGAGCAAAACTATTGGAACATGTGACTGTTGTTTCTTGTTGCCCAGGTGTTGCCTTTTAGGTTGATTGTCCAAATATTAAATAGCTCTGCATGACTAGTCTAAGTTTTCATCCTTGGTTCAAACCTATAAAGACTGCATTTCCTGTTAAAGACGATAAACCAACATGAAGACCAGAGAGCTGTCTATGGGAGAAAAGCAAGCAGTTGTCAAGCTGAGAAAAGAAGGAAAATCAACCAGAGCCTTTGGACAAACACTGGGCAAAGCAAGCACAACAATTTGGAATGCCCTGAAAAAGAAAGAAACTACTGGTGTACTGAGCAACAGACGTCCAACAGGTCGGCCAAGGAAATAAACAGTAGTTGATGACAGAAATATCATGAGAGCTGTGAAGAAAACCCCCAAAACATCAGTAAGTGACATCACCAACGACCTCCACAGTGCAGGGGTGAAGATATCACAATCCACTGTTGGAAGAAGACTCAGAGAGCAGAAATATAGAGGCCACACCACAAGATGCAAACCACTCATCAGCAGGAAGAATCGCAAGGCCAGATTGAAATTTGCAAAGAAGTACAGAGATGAGCCACAAAAGTTCTGCAACACAATCTTATGGACTGATGAGACCAAGATTAATCTCTACCAAAGTGATGGAAAGGCCAAAGTGTGGAGCAAGAAAGGAACTGCTTATGATCTGAAGCACACAAGCTCATCTGTGAAGCATGGTGGAGGTAACGTCATGGCTTGGGCCTGCATGGCTGCTTCTGGGACAGGCTCATTAATATTTATTGATGATGTAACTGATGATGGTAGTACAGAAACATTTTGTCTGCCAATGTACGGAGAAATGCATTGAAACTGATCAGGACGAAGTTCATCCTGCAGCAGGACAATGACCCAAAGCACACTGCCAACAAAACAAAGGACTTCATGAGGGGGAAACAGAAGGTTTTAGACTTGCCTAGTCAATCACCTGACCTTAACCAATAGAGCATGCATTTCACCTCCTTAAGAGGAGACCGAAGGGAGAAACCCCCCGAAACAAACAAGAACTGAAAGAAGCTGTGGTAAAAGCCTGGAATAGCATCACAAATAAAGAATGCAACAGTTTGGTGATATCGATGGGTCGCAGGCTTGAGGCAGTTATTGCAAGCAAGGGTTATGCCACCAAATATTAAGTGTTATTTACTTTAAGATTATTTGTTCCATTATTTTTGCTCACCTGAGAATGCTGTGGTCTAATGGGACAAAACAATCATAGAATCTTCATACTGAGTTCTGTAAGAGCATCCTACAGGTGCAGAGAAAAACACCAAATAATCTGTGCATCACTTGAAATCAGTTAACACCCAGACATACCGTCACAAAGCCCTAACATACCAGTAGCTGAAACCAGAGAAGAATCCCCTCAGCCAGCTGGTTCTGAGGCTCTCTGCAGTAACAAGTCCCCAACAGAACAGTAATACCAACTCAAGCAGACGAAACCAAATGATCAACAAGCAAAAAGAAAAATATATTGAATACTGGAAAGAAACGACCAAAACACAAAGTAAATTCCAGTGTTATCTGACCCTAAAAAGAGAATTCACACTGGCAAATTACCTGAGTACAATAAAATGTCCCAAACTAAGAAAAATGTTGACAACATACAGACTGAGTGAACACAGCCTGGCCATAGAAAAGGGTCGCCACAGACAGAGCTGGCTACCACAAGAGGAGAGACTGCTCCCAGTGTGACACAGGACAGGTAGAGACAGAGCTGCACTTTCTAACCTCATGCCCTAAATATAAAACACTAAGACAAAAACACTTTATTTCCCAAATATACCCCAAATTCGAATTCATATCAGACACACAGAAACTCCATTTACTGGGAGAAATCCCCAAATGTGAAGTAAGTGATGCAAAATATGACTCCTCATGCCATGAAGTGAGGACAACCAGTGGAAACTCAGACTGATAAATAATTGTACAAATTTTAAAATTATTATTATTTTGATTGTTTGATATTTTAATAATTGTTTTGTTTTTACATTTGATACTGATTTATTTATTTTTATTTATTTATTATTTTTTTAATCAATTTTTTTATTTTTTGTCTATTAATATACACACACACGCTTACTGTTTTATTTATTTATTTATTTATTTTATACACACAAACACACGTATGCTTTAATTACTTTATGCTTTAATTACTTGTTTAATGAAATGTATGGGGTTGATCTATGTAGTTTGTATGATGCTTTGGCAATATTGTTGTTATACATTCATGCCTATAAAGCTAATTTGAATTGAATTAATACAAACGGTGATATGTCCTAAATTGTTTAACACATCTAGATGTGAATACCAGGAAATAAAAGCTGAAATTCTGAACTCTTGTCTCATACTCATCTTTTGATCTTAAACCCAAATGTCTTCAGTGAACAACAAAAACAAAGTAATTTGCCAGTTCCAATACTTTTGGAGGGGAGTGCATCTTATATACTGCTTATATCAGTATGTTTCTGTGTGGAATATGTACTGGATGTGAAAACCAAGCTCCCTCTTTGACAATAAAGACTATCAATCTACACTAGTTTCAATAAGAAGGACATATAAATAGAAAAAACTGATTAATATGAACCCACCTGAACTGCTTGATTCTCTGTCTGTAGGGGAGGGCTCCGGGGTATAAAAACTTTCAGGACCAGAACCGGATGTATTCTCAACATCCTTCACAGAAACAGACAATAATCAATCAAAAAACAAGGCCAACATTGTGCTGTGTGAGTTTCTGTCAGCATTTCCTACCTGAGGACCTGGGTCGTCCAGGTCTACGTTGCTAGGATACATGTTCTGTGCCATGATGATGAGGGCCAGGAGGTCTGAGGTGGCGAGTGTGCTCGCATTGCGGCTACAACAAGCGGAAGAGCAAAGAGACGTCATACTTCATGAAAAAAAATTTCAATTAATTCAAATAAAGCCTCTTCACTGGCATAGATATTATAAATAAGATACAGTACAAGTTACTGAATAAATATGACCGGTTTAGCTGTACCTGGAGTAGAAGGCTAGCAGTTTGGTGTGAACCAGGATGAAGGCATGCAGCACCTCCTCTCCTGCTCTCTCTACGCTGCTGTTGAGCTGCTGAACTAAATGGCGCTCCAGGAACTCGATGCACTGCTCACACAGTGTGGGGTGGATCAGCCTCTCCACTGCCTGACAAAAGGGAGGAGACAACAGGAGAGCATTTTAACCATCATTTCCATCCTAACATGAGCACTGATAGAGTTAGCCCTCAATAATGTAATTGTTAACTTTGAATTGGCCAGTTTCTCTACTAAGAAAGCAGACAGAGGGATAGCTGGCAAGGCAAGTTGTTGTTTGTTTTTAGGGCTATGATTTATTAATATAACCTAAAAAGTTCTTCAACTGAACATAGCCATTTTGATATTAAAGCCTTAAAAAGGAAATCAACCAACAAAAAGTATAGGGAGAACAAAAAAAATAATATGAACATCAAATTAAAGCAACAGTAAGAAAACGTAGTCTTTCAAGCCATTGCTGCCATCTAGTGGTTAGAAATGTTACATCCTAAATCAGATGTAGCAATGCACCAAGGATAGCTAGGGCTTCACTAACAAGTGATGCAACTCATTGAAATAAATACACAAATAAAAAAATTAAATGTTTGTTTACCAATGCCCCAAAACTGTGAGGGAGGGGCATTTCAGTCAGAGTTAGTTGAATGAAACAAAGACACAAGTACAGTGTATTGTTCAGCATGAAGAAGAAAAAAAAGAGACAACACTATAAATATGAATCATTATTCAATAAAGACACAGACACATCATGAAATAATAAATAATAATGTGCATTTTCATGACACTGAGGGGGCAAAGATATTAGCTTGAATCTGTATCAAGGCATCAAAAGTCTGCACAAACAGGTTGCAAAGACAAAGCAACGCATTGCACCTCCACTAAGAAGCTCTGGTCGTTCTCTCGGAGGTGGCTGTAGGTCTCCAGCAGGCTCTGCAGATGCTTCCACAGCCTCGCTCTTTGCTCTGTGTCCTGAGGTCGCAGCCTGGCGACAAACAGCACAGTTATGAGCCACACAAAGCGTTAAAACCGTCCGTCCCATCAAGAAGGATCACAAAAACAATGTCTTACTCTTTTCTGAGGAGGGCACTGCTGAGGGTGACCATGCCAAACAGGACCTCAATCATCTTCTTCATCACATAGATCTTCCTCCTCAGGTCATCCTCTTCCTCCTCACCATCTCCATTCACAGCGATGTAGAGACACTCATCGAACTGAGGAGGACACAAGAGGCACGTGAATAAAATGCAAATTCAAGTGAAGATGGTTGTATTAAACTCTTCTCTGAGGAATGTATATTTGCACGAGAAAGACCTAAAAAGGCACTGACACTGAATGAACTTGAAACAAGTGTTTGGACTTGATCATTGTGTCATGCGGTACAGGAGTACAAAGCCTGGTTTGATTCCTTAACAAGACTCACATGACAAACATAACGCATTTAGGTCACAGCGCTGTTACTGTTGGCAAGGCGAAGTTCAAGAATGCAGGAATCCGCTTCATACATGAAGGCATTTCAGAACAAGGCATAAGAACTAAATCACATGCTTTTTTTATTTTTAAGAAGTCATGAAGAGAGTTAATCTGGGGGATTTGTGCGGCTTTTACTTTGGAAGGCAGGCGCTACCTGGTGTAGAACATAGATATGGTTGTTCTCTGTGGTGAAGGAGGTGTAGCTGTCACCCAGCCTGTACACCATGGTGCTGCAAGAGATAATGATGGGGGCAAACAGGGTGCTGATGCTGTCCTCGAAGGCTGGAAGCTAAACATTAAAACAAAGAAATAAAATAAAGATTAAATTAAGTTATTCTAACAACAACAGGAATGCTATCAAATTTCATCCTCCTTACCCCCTGGCCCTCTTCTTGAGAAGCCCCATACTGCTCCTGGATACTCTGCTGAAAGTCTGGGTCAGTCCAGTGGAAGAGGACCTCTGCGCTCTCACTGGCGATCAGCAAGCACTTCATCTGGACCACAGACACACTCCTGCCCTGCTTCACTCCGGTGTTCTATTTACACCAACCACTCCCCATGCATCATGCTAGACAGAAAAAGGTTCAAAGTACTGAGGCAAAAGACAAGAAACAGAGTCTGGGGAGGGGATTGTAAAGCATAAATGTCTGCAAAAGAAGAAGTTAAAATCTTGATCGTGAGGGAAGAAAGGAACTACAGCTTTATCTGATGAAATGTTGAAATAGAGTGTGTGTGTGTGTGTGTGTGTGTATATATACACGAGACAAACTAAAAATTATAATTTACCACAGCATGCAGTCCAAAGGAATGAACATCAATCTGATCATCAGTATATTTCACAGCCATTTTTGCATTGGATATTCTGCCACAGATTTTTCTTTGAACAAAGATGGCTGCCCATGGATAGCTGTCAAAATAATCCCAGTCTATACTGACATCATTTTCATGTGTTTAAATTTAGCCATAAGTTCATTGACAGTGAGTCACTGGAATATCATTTGTACACGGGCCTAGTTATGAACACATTAGCCCCTGGACAAACTGAAAGCAAGGGGGAAAGGGGGAACTAAGTAATTGCAGCACTTCCTTAACATTGCTAACCATCATCAAAGCCGTGCACAAAGCCTACTGGCCCCTTGAATGCAATTTGGCCATGTTAATGTGCTGTGACCCAGCATGTGGTGAAATTCTCTTGAAATTAACCCAGTGCTGTTCATCTGAGCCGTTTCCTGTATCAACAGCGCAGTCACACTGAAAGCTCCACACAGGTACAGTGATATGTAACCATATGAGCCGGTATGTGGGTCACAGCTGATGCCAAAGCTCAACAACTGAATCTTTTTGTTTCACCTGGGGGGCCGTTCCGATCCGTGAATTACATTCCGTGTTTTGCCTACAGCCGTAAGTTATTTCCCCATTCCAAACTTCTTCATTGCACACTGACAGACACCCAGTTACAGTTCACGCCACAACAACTCACTGTGTGTTTTCTGAGCCGGTTGATCCCAACATCTTCAGAGTCTCTGCTGTCGCCAAACTTTAACTCTCTTCAGTGATTCTTGCAGCTTGTGGGCGTTTTCATCGCTGCTGCTGTCTCAACCACCACCCAAATGCTTCCTTCCTCGCGACGCCGCTTAGGAGTCATGTGACATAGGCGGGGCTATGCAGGAAGCGTCCGCTTACAGCGCTGATCTGACTACAGTTAGGGATCGTCCCTGTATGAGTGTTTGTGAGTGGCTGTTTTCTTCAATGGGCTGGGAGGGAGAAGCCTCGGGGAGCTTGGTGGTCGGCGAGGCGGTATAAAGTCATGTGGACGCGGGACACATGATTGAGAGGCTGTGCTTGGTTTGCAAACCTCTACGAAAATAGGCCGAATAAAGAAATCCTTAAAATGTGTGTGAAAACTGAACAAAATCGTACAATACTAATACATTTTCTTTTACATTTACATTACATTTACTCATTTGGCAGACGCTTTTATCCAAAGCGACTTACATTTGAGGAACAGCATACAAGCATAAACAGAGCATCAAATACAGATCTACATTTATATATTTATACATACAGACAAACAAGAACTAGTTCACAATATGAAGATCACAATAATAGAGAGGCCTTTCGGCTGGATATTTAGGCCTATATACAGAGTAGGCTACATGTACATACACATAATTTTTACACTTTACACTTGTTAAAGCACTTTGTAACTTGTTTTTGAAAAGTGCTCTACAAATAAAGATTATTATTATTATTATTATTATTGTTATTATATTAAACACAAATCTGATCAATAAGGAGAAGTTATTAACTAATTTATTTGCTTAGTGCTTAGAGTGCTTGGCCAGCATTAAAAAGTCCCAGCTCACAAATGTCTTCTATTTTTCAAAATTTGTAAGACAAGTAAATCAAGTTATAATATATTGTAAAATATTATAAAAATTCTAAATATATAACATATTATTAAATATTATTGTATTTAATATTATCAAAAGTTAGCATTATAGTCGTGGTCAACCGATGGATTTTTCAATGGCCGATACTGATATAGTATCTATATCAAAACAAAGAAAGTCATGTATTATTTCATTATTCCATGCAGAGTACAATCTAATATACATGGTTGTCTTAGCCAGTACCGTGTTGTTTTAGATGGAATTTTTATTCATTAATGAAATGGTGTGGTCTTTATTAAGGGAAATCATAATGCTACAGCATGCAATTCTAGACATTAGTTCTTCCAACAGTTTTGTTTTTGGCCTTTTCCTCTTTCAATGTGACAATTCCCCCATGCACAAAGCCAGCTCCATAAAGAGAAGTTTGGTGTGGAGGAACTTGACAGGCCAGCACAGAGCCCTGACCTCAACCCTATCCAACACCTTTGGGATATATTAGAACAGAGATTGCGAGCCAGGCCCTCTTGTCCAACATCTGTGTCTGACCTCACAAATGCTCTTTTGGATGAATGGGAAACAGCTCCCACAGACAAACTCTAAAATCCTGTAGAAAGCCTTTCCAGAGGAACAGAAGCTGTTATAGCTGCAAAGGGGGGGGCAACTCCATATTAATGCCTATGGATTTAGAATGGGATGTCATGAAGGTATATCAGCCTCGTGAGTGCAGGTATCGGCCGATGACGATTATCTCAAAATGCCAAATATCAGCCCGATAAATCGGCCGACCATGTATGCTGCATATAAACAAACACAAACACACCAAAACACCAGGCTGTTTCTCAGAGACTGTATTGATTGCTACAACAAACCTGTGTTGTATCATAATATTCAGCGCAGATTGTATGCTTGGCTTCTGAGCGGAGCAAAGAACCCCATAGTAACGTAAATATTTATATTTTATTAACCTTGCTTGGGTCAAAGTGGTCCAAAATGCCAAGAGTTCTACGTTGTGGGCCAAAGTCTAATCTAGTCCATCAGTTTTCTGGGGATCCAGCATTCATGGAAATCTTATTTAAGCTGACTCCTGTATATACAGAGTAAACATCATGAAATCCTCAGTGTATGCTAACAGGGCGAGGGGGCCTTGCATGTCTCAAAATGGATCACTGAGTATAAACAGTGTTAGGCAGCCCTGGGTAACAGTTACCTCCACTAAGGAGGCACTGTCACGCAGAAGTGGCCAGACACGGTGCAGTCCTCCTAAATCACAACACAATTAGATTTTGTACGAGGAAGTGACGCTCAGCGGTTGTTATCACAAGGTACAGGTTTATATGAACCAGCGTTTGCCAAACAAAACCATTGGCATGGACTGGTTTGATAAGATCCTGGTCTGAATGTCAGGAAGTTTGCTAAGGCCTTATTGATCATTATCACTTTGGTCAGTTATTGTTAATTCTTCACTTACAGCTCAGGGGTGCTCAATTTACACAGCAAACATACTTTAAATTTTATGTTGGTCCTGTTTCAAACTAGAAGTTATTTAGATTACATCTCACCCTGGCATACAATGTTTGATGCATGTATCAAACATAAAAATTGTCTTAGAACATTTAGAACAGCTCTCTCACTCTCTGTTTTGCAGGTTTGTATGTGCTTTGTAAATAAAGCATGTCTCCATATTCATCTAAATGTGCATATATAGTATGTATGGCCCTCACAGTATAATGAATAATAGTTTTCTCTCCCTGAGGCCCGTGATTAAATGGTCCAGGTGTTAACGAGTCTGGTTTTATTCTGACACATCAACAACGTTGGCCTGTTTGAAATCAACCACATGTAAAATGGGACTGTTCCTGAAGTTCATTTCTGAGACCAAACATTTCTGTTACTTACATGAAAGCTAGAGCCCATTTCTCATGAATGGAACTTAAAACAAAAATATAATTAAAGGTACATGCTTTGGATCACGGATCTTGAAGGGCCGCCAGTGTTAATGACTCACTGTCATGAAACTTCAATACAGTTCAGCCAGTCTTGCTTTCTATAGAAATCATTTCAGTGCAGTTTTCTGTCTGAACAGACAAGCATTTTAATCCAGGGGCCCACAAGATCTAACCGTAGTCCTTCATCTTCCTTCTACATGATTCTACCACGCAGATCCCAGGTGCCTATTCATCAGCAGACACAGAGCCAGGTCTGGCCCAGGTTTAGTCTGTCTGGGCCAAAGCTAAGATCTCGAGGTTTTAGGCCCATCCTGGCTTCATGTTTCCCATCAGCAGCTGCCTCATGCAGTGACAAGACAGCACTCTTCCCACTACAAAGACTTGCTCCAGCTGCTTTCACATCTGGGGCCACAGAGTGTAACAGTATCTGTTTGTAAGAGCGAATGTGTATGCCACCAGCAGAACCTTTAATACTCCAGTACCTTTGTTCAAGGACTCAGCTAGAATTACAGTTTTTATTGATAGGTTCTTTTTCTACGAGGATATTTCTGCTTTTCTTTGTGCTCCCGTGCAAATATAAATCAGGTTCGCTCATCTCATTCTCATTTTCTTCTATTGCAACCACTTGCTTCTGCAGATCCCTGTCATATCCTGAGAACTGAGTCCCGTTGCATTGCTCAATGTTAATTCGCATGATGGGACCAAATCCTCAGTTGTATGCAGTGTAGTGAGCTGGAATGCATTCCCTGCTTTAGTGCAGATTTCTCTGAATATACAGAACAAATATGACTTCTTAGGTATTTGTAAGTGTTTATTATCAATGTAAACATTTCTTTACAAAAAATAATATATAGGCACACTTCACATATTAAAATAATGCTCTCCAAAAGAAATATAAACACCTCTACATTAACTATGAACACATTCAGAGGACAAATTATATCTTTATATTTAATAAATTCAGACACTGAACCTGCTCCTGTTTCCACCATCTAAGAGTCTAGAAATGCTATCTTTGTTCTTATTCATGTCAATTCAGAGTACATGAACAACATTTTTGACTCAATCTGTTGGTTTTAGTCTAGAGAATAACGAGCCCCTCTTTAAATAAGATCCTTAAAATATTATGAAATAAAACAAAAATAAATGCAGATGTGAAACATGGGTTATGAACCATAAACCATCTTAAGGAAAGCCCTTTTCTTGCAAATTGTCACACTGACGTTTGCATTTTAACACAGTCACTCCTTCAACCTGTTAGTCAATGAATACATTCTTAAAATTATTTTAGATTTTTCTTTAGAGTTGGGCATTAGTGTCACTAAAATAACTGAGTCTTTTATAATAGAAATGTAAAAACAAAGCAAAGTATTTAATTATATAAATTAGGTGTGTAAGTAAACTTACCAAGCTTAAATCACTTATTTTCATCACTCTTGTTTTATGTACAATACATCATCTAATAACATGACAGTAAATTTGTACAAAATTCTGTAAAATATATAATGTAAATTTAGTACAAAAAAACCCTAGCAGCAAAAGATTATAAAACGTGAGATCACACTGAAGATAGTGAGATAGGTTCAAATACACCTGAACTGAACTGGTATTTTATAAGTTTTGAATCTAAAGCAAAACCCAGATTTTGTGGCTGCAGGCAATGTGAGGACAAATGTTATGGATGGGTTCACATTGTTCATTCGATGTGCATTGCCAAACAGTACCAACAAGACATCCTGGCTATCGTACTCTGCAGTTAAACTGATTAAAACCTGCAGCAGAAAAGTAATGATACACAAAACATACAAAAACAGTAGAGTGTGACGAAACCTTGCATTATTAAAACGTGATGATATTTCTTGTCAAGGTGAAAAGCTGTCTCATGATATCAGCATGACGGTGTGTGAAGGTGACATTAGCATAGAAGATGCCCCCGCCACTTTTAAATCGTTTGTTTGGCAGCATTTTGGGTACCCGGTGGAAACAATAAACAGCCACAGAGTGACAGACAAGGCACCAACAATATGTAAGCAACATTTCAAAATGCACCTGCACTTCTGCATTTTGTGACTTTTAGTCAAATAAAAAACAATTTTTCCAATCATATCGTTCGTCATCTAAGATTTCCTATAAATAGTATTCAAATGTCTCGTCTCATCTCGTTCTTGTGAACCCAATATCATGTATTGTCTCGTCTCGTGAGCTAACTGTATCGTCACACCCCTAAAATAACAGCCTTTAGAAGAAACAGATTTTCCCTTTAATCCACTTGATATGGCACGGGAAGAAATGCATCTTTCATCAAAGGCACATCAAACAGACTGGACAGACACATCAGTAGCTTTATCAATAAAACACACACATACACACAGAGCACTTGGTTAGTCCAGGCATGAGCTTACACACACACACACACACACACACACACACACACACACACACACACACACACACACACACACACACACACACACACACACACACACACACACCATAACATTTTCTCTTTGTGGAAAGGATCAAGTCAAACTGAGATTGACTTGTGTATGCTTCAGAAATGCTACCTGTTGAGAGTTGTCTCTCATACCTTTTTGTCTGCCTGACAGTGAAGGATTCGGAAAAAAAGCCTCTCTTGGCAGATGCACAGATAGCAAACCCTTGGTTTGACATTCCAAAAGAAGAAAATATAGCTTAACTAAAAGTCAAAGAATGGACTTTTTGTAACTACAAAACTTCATAAAAAGGCATAAAATAATCACTGTCCATACAAGTCTTGTAGCATATGAGGAATTGATGGTGAAAGGAAATGAAAAGTGTTCAGTGCAGCCCTTTTTATGCGTGTTGGGCAAGTCTTTCTTTGTTGGACCAGAGAAGAGAACAAGGAAAACGCATAATTTGGTAGAGAGGTTTAAATATTTCCATTGAAATAAAGGTTTCAAAGAGGCTGTTGTTAAACTACATGATCGTTTTGTGTTCAAACCAAGTGTCCTTAAGTGTCCATGAGCAAAAATCCTAACAACGTGGTTGTCTGACCTCCTTGTGTTTTCCAGAAAGGTGAAAAAAATGAAGAGCCACACTTTTTTTTTTTAAAGCTTTGGGTGAAACTGGAGGAGGGTTGGTGGTTTGACGGCCTTTTGTGCATCACACCGGTATCTCAGGGATGAAGGGTCAATGTTATCTTCGGCAGGCATATGCGTTAATGTTTTTGATGACATAAAAGCCTATGGTCATGGGAGGCATGGCTATAGTCCGTCCAGCCCTCAATGTCTTAGGCTTCAACTCCGGGAATGTCTCATTGTCCACCATAAGCAGCTTCTGTCCGTTCAGCTGGACATGTCTACAAAGAAAAGAAAACATGAAATACAGACTGAATTAGCTCTGTGAGACACTTGACAGTCCCCCTTCTGACACATAAATCTGGTAGTTGTAATAAAATATGCGAAATGAAGATAAGGCAGTAAAGGTAGTTGATAAGGTTTTTTACCTCATCAACAAAAGATATGCAAGTCTGGATCATTCCACACACCTTCTGCCTTTAAGGGTTATGATTCTGTCAGTTGTACTCTTGGGGGTGCTGTTGTTACAATATTGCAATTTCACAACTGCATAGTTTTATCTACAGTTTGGATTGAAATAGTATATTTTGAAGACTTAAAGCAAAGTAAATAGGCTACTTCAGCAGTACAAGTTATAGAGTTACAAAAACTATTAAAATGAATTTAAAAATCTTAAATAAGGATTTCAAAGACAAATCATATTAAAATTATTATTTGTATATAATTTCATGTTACAAAAATATACCTTTGCCTGAGACGCTATAATACTGTTTATTCAACAACATTTCATAGTGTAAAAGTAAAATAAGTTCGCTTTTTGCAAACAGCTAAAACTATTCCTTTGTATTCTGGGAAGGGAGGATCAATTGCAACACAAACTAGATACACAGTAAGTGCAACTGAGAAATGCTGCTAACTTAAAACTGTTAGGTAAATGCTCACATGCAGCTTTGTCCTGGTACAAGAAGCAAATGTCTCACCTTCCCGTATTTATTTGCGCAGCGAAAACAATGAGTTGCTTTATGTCTGCTTTTTGTAAAGGCTATTAATAGCTTTATTTATTTAATTCCCGACATAGCATCAACAATATATAGTAATAGTTTTGCCTGAACAAAACATTTCAAACAATATGAAACATTATTGAAGAGTAGCGATAACACGTCACAGTAAAAAGTTAAGGTGCACACTTTTACAAACAGATTATGGGCTGAACATGAAGATAATTATCACAGGAAGATTGTACAATAATTAATTTAAATTTAAATTTAAAAAATACAGTAGGACAGTCATGTTCAGTGTGACTTTCACATTTTTTAAATCTAAAAATGCCTAGTTCCTCTTTATCTATACAAGATATTATTTAAGTATATTAACAGCAAATCAGTTAATTGTGATAGGCAATATAATAAATCATGTTCTAAAGAGAAATTTCCTCCTCATACTGTATTTGTACTTTATGACACCATTAACACACAACGTTTCAACTTAAAAGTGCTGCTGTTATTAGTAACCATTTTTTAGTGTTATATTGTAAAGTTCACAATAATACAGGGATTAGGTCCTGTGGTTTGTTTGTGTTTGTTTACGCAAATCTCAAATTCAAATATAATAGCAAATTAAATTATGCGCAATAAGTACAAGTTATGTATCAAACGTGCATTGACCTCAATACTTGGCCAGTGTTAAAAAGTCCCAGACAGTCTCAGACAAATTTATAGACATCTGGTGTTTCTTCATTCTTCATTAAAGTCTCTCTGCGCTGCCGGTGGTAAAGGAAAGCACTTAAGGCCCATCGTTAGGTTGTTCTCCATTAGGTGCCTTGCAATCCTGTTCTAACACCTAAAACATCCTCTGTCATTATGCTGTTATTGAAGGATCATGCCTGAGCCTCAATTAAGGCGTATATAGGTATCGTATAGCACAAAAGATGCACACAACCCCACACACACACACACACACACACACACACACACACACACACACACACACACACACACACAGTCCTGAGTCATTAGGCTGTTATTCCAGGATTTGAGGCTTAAAGTCTGAGTCACAATAACAGGCTGTGGGCTAAAAGGAGAGAGGAAGAGACTGAGAGCATAAAGCTTTAATTTTAAGACATTTTAAGGCAATATGAATTATATTACCTTGTTACATAGAGCGAAACATACAATTGTGTTATACTTATAATATAATTGTTAGTAGAACAGAATTTAGACTTAAAATGGGATTACTATGAAAGGACATGAAAAGTCATAAAACATCTGTTGTAGGCCATAAAAACAGAATGAGACGGAGGCACAAACACACTGGAACTCTGGGCTCAGTCATTGTTCCCCTTTAAAAGTTTCTGATAATCATAATTACTTTTTAAACCTTCTTCAACCAAGGTTTTCATCATTAGAGGAAAAATCTTTGAAAAAGTTTTTGGCTTGTGTTTGGGAGTGAAAGGCTTGTACAGCTGTTTTGGTAAACTGGGTCTCTCACCAGTGAATTCGTCTTGTTTGATCTGCATGAAGAAATGGAACGGGATACTCTATAAGAAGACCACATTGTTGTTTAGATAGAAAACAATCATTGTATTCCCCCTGTGCATGCATATGTGTGCATGTGTATGAGCCAGAGAGACAGAGGAAGAGATACTAACTTGGCTCTGAGTCCGTCAGTGCCGTAGGGTTGCAGTAGGTACTGATGGACAGTGTTGTTCCGTAACGTCCCTGCCAACTTGATTTTCTTTCGTGAACGATGCAGGTTGATGATGTAGATTGTTATGGACCCCCTCACATAGTTATGACTAGTACCGTAAAGAAAATGATGAACAACATTAGATTCATTTCCCTGTACATTAAGGACAATCAGGACACAACAAAAAAAGCAAAAAGAGGCTCCTCTCCACATCTGTTAATAGGGATTCGTTATATATTACATTGCCATGTTGAATACAATTCTCTATAATTAAAGATGACTACAAAGAAGAAAGTCTGTGATACTGTATTTTAATCACATATAGGATAAGAATCAAACCACAACTCTTTGATCTAATCTAGATCAAAAGGCTTGCAGAAAAATAATAAAATAAGATAAAGCCTGCTCAACAATGGAATTCCATTGCTAAGCAGTCGATCATAGCATAAGACATATCATCTATATTTAGTATGAACCATGATAAACCGCATTTCATTTCCGAAGCCTTTATCATCCCTATTAAAGCTATCTGGTGAAAAAGTTTTGCTTCTCTTGTACACTATCCAATATTAAAACCTGTCGCTGTATGGTCCGGGGTCTGATGTAGGGTGTGAACACAACGGGCAACACTTCTTGAGTTACACAAACAACAGTGTTTAAGTCTCTCTCCTGAGAGCAAAGAGCCGGGGACACAACTTGATAGGGATACTGGCCAGAGGTAAATAACTAAGCGAGACAGATAAGATAAACATGATAAAATTTAATAAGGGCCCAGATATGAGGACAAAGACAACACAGCTGTAGTGAATAACACATGTCGGCCTTGGTGTTCAGGGTCAGGGCTGTGCTTTGGCTGAACGGTTTGGTTGACATCTCTCGCAGTTGCCACCCCCAAAATATCTCGTCTCATTTTTGATTTGATGTTTATCTTTCTTCTTTTGAGCCCAGGGTGAGCAATTTATTTCATTAACCCTGCAAGACATCCAATATTCAATACATTTACCAAGAGAAATATAGTATTGTACTATTGATGGGAACGCTGTGTTTCTGACTCTTGTTTCTGAGAAACGTGGACCATGGCCCCGAATGATAAATCAGATGGTTAGATGGAGGGAGAGATAATGTTTTCTCAGGCTCTTTAGGTTCTCAGAGATCCAAACCAGGAACATAAACATGTGTTGATGCCGTTTGATGTTGGAGCATTGCTGGAAAGTGAAAAAAATGCCACGCAAACCACTAAAAGGGGTAAGATGGCAGTGAAAGTCAAATATCTAATATGCAAAGGCTTTTCAAACATCTGATTGCCTGAGCACATTTATAGTCTTTGCTGTCTTACACAGTATAGTGAAACCACTAAGACTTCGACACGTCGTCCACTTAAGGCCTGTCTGCGTAAACCACAAAGCGGCAGAAATGCTGGCTTTGGATTGAAGAAGGATTGCTTTAGTGTTTCACTGTCTGATAATTAGTCCAGGGATGATTGGTATGTTGAGTGGTGCTGAGCGGCACCTCATGGCATCGGTATACTCCCAAATTCACCATACACCATACATATCGGGATTGAGTACACTTGTTGAGAACTATTTCAAATATTTGCGTGCATGTCATCAGGCTGTTATGCAACTCCAGCCCATTTATCGACCATCTATCTGTGCAGCACTCCACTATTTTTCTAAGAGATGCTCCACCTGTAAACGAGCCTTGTCTAGAGTAAGGCAGTAAGTCTAGCCTGGTGCTGACAGCCTCTGGGTTAAATGATAACCTTGAACAGGCCCTGGTGGTACTCTTTATCTCATCCCGGCACAGACCGCCTTATTGTCCCTCCCCCTCCCCCTCGAATACCCCCTCCAGCCAATCTGAGATGGGATAAAGGCCTCGCACACCTTTCAGCGGCTCTTTGACGGCAGGGAGGCAGAACCCACACATCTGATAAGTGATACCCGTTAAGTTTTATAGGCTCTGAGCTGTGAATGAGCGGGTGTCTGCCGTCTGCTTATTTATGGGATGCCGAATGGGCCGGCAAGGGATTTTGTTCTTCCCCACCAGACATTAAGTCTCAGGTCAACACAGGGAGTAGAAAAAGTTAAAGCCACAGTCTGTTTTCCATCTAAATCTTCAAGAACATTCCCAAAGTATAGCTACACATCAATGAAAGGCTAGAGGATGTGTGCTTTGCCATCTGTCAGTCTCAAATGAAAAAAAATGACAAGATCACAGTATATAATGATAATATACACTCCTGCTGTGTTTATGTGCAGGTTACAAACTAATCCAAGGTGGTTCAGCTGTAGCACATACTTGTAGTAGCTGGTACAGTGGGCGTAGATGCGTAGCTTGTCTCGTATGACTCGTCCTGGTTGTGGCTTTCTCTGCAGTCCAGCCACCCGCACAGCTAAAACCCTTGGACCGACGAGACGCTTGAAGACCAGAGAGAACCAGTAATCCTGTAAGGGCAACACCATTCGAACACACACACGCAGACAGACATTTGGCATCATTATTGCGATAGTATAGGTTAATTGTATCCTCACAATGCTGAGGACAGGATTTGCTGGGTTGTTGTTTAAAGATACAATGTAAAAGCACGCAGGTGTGGAAATGAAGTTTTAAAGACCTGATCTGACCCAAGGGGAAAACTGTTTAAAAGCACTGCTAACTCCACAGTATTTAAAAGTAAAGGTAAATCTTTTTTTTATTGAGACTCTTTATTTACAAGTGTTGGATTCTGGATTCCATTGAAAGGAAATATTGCTAAAATCTCTATTTTGTTTATTCAGCCATGAAATATCCTGGTGATTGTAGAAAAAGATTAAGTTTTTCAAACTGTGAGAATCAAGAACGTGCCATCAAAGCAGCTAGTTTGTGACAGGGTGAGGAAAGTGATATATTCCACAAAATGGCAAATCCAAATGTGTCAGCACTTTGACACCCAACATTTAGCTGGAGCTGATTGTCCCGTGTAACATGTCACATTGTATCTAACAACTGCTGACCCGTTTAGAATTGACAGCTCTTAAATATGACATTTTTACAAAATATTATGCTCCATCATGAATTGCTGTTTTCTGTTATCATTGTTGAGTGGTCCACCATACTGTGTCTCACTCTATAGACTACACAGACTCAACACCTCTCCGAGAGACCCAGAACAACATGTGTTCCTCAGGAAGTTCCCATGCAATCCTGCATATGGCAACATTTAAGGGCTTCTTTTTTCCATGCAGGCTTTAACTTAATTTGCTGCCAAGGCATCGAAGAAGCAGAGCACAGTATGGAACTGTATAGTGTTGGCCACAGGCAAAGGAGTGTGTGGATGAATGTATGGCCAGAATTGTGATCTATGATTAATACACAGTGTATAAAACAAAGAACAGTTATGAGTCTGGAGATTTATTTGTGAAAGATGGCCAAAGCCATGCTATACTCTTAGTTTGGGTTTAAATTTGTAAAAAATTTATACATTTTAAACTACGTCTGTGTTAAAATCACAGACCAGACCAGGAATTGGCGGGACATGATACTGGATTTTTTAGGAAAAATTTCAGCTGAGGTCCTAAATCAGCGGACTGACTGTCTGCCCATTTTCCTATCTAATAGCGTGTCTGTCTCCCTGTTTGTTCTGCCCCCAACTATGCTTCTCTGGATAGAATGACAGACGGGCAGAAAGACACCGTAATACCATATAGACCAAGAAATAAAGAGAAAGACGGTCACAAATGTCAAGGACTCCAGAAAAGTAAAACCATACTCCAGAGACCAATCAAACCTCAGCTGCACAGTTAAGGTAATAAGAGGACAATAACAAGGAGAATAACAATTAACCTTTAGTGTTTAACTAAATAGGGCAAATGAGAGTCAGACTGCCGTGATTACTCGTGCCTGTTAATCCCCAAGAATCCAAAGATCAAAGTATGAGGTTGTATTATTGCACTGCATCTAGCGGGAAGCTCAACATTTTAGTGTTTTTAATTAAACCAAGTACATGAAGAAGTTAACAATCTTCCGCAGGCTCTAATTGGGTTTCTCGTAAAATATTAAATAGATAACAGCCATTAAAATTAACAGAAAACTCGGAAAGGGTAAACATATGTACAATTATCCTATTGCCTCATCTCCCTGCTTTGTGTCTGAGAAATAAATATGTTTTTCTGACTATTTGAGGGTTAGACAACTGTATTGATTCACCAGAAAGTTTCTCTCTCAGAGCATTTGAAGGGCAATTATTTCAGACAGGAGCAATATGCCTTCGCCTACTGCCAGACACTAAGTACTACCATTCTGCTTCTCAAAGCATGAATCTCAGACAAGAACAACCATCATTTTAGTTTAAGGGTTTACAACCTCTGGAGGGAGACAACAGACACATGTAGAGTATGAACAAAACAAAACACGACGAAAAAGACGACGAGGGGACGATTGGGACAGAAGAGCACGTAAGAAAAAAGAAAGGGCATAAGTGCGGAAAAAGGTGAAGGGGTTGAGTCATTCAGCGGGCAGAAGGCTTGGACTGGATTCCACCAATGTGGGAGTCATCCTATAGGGGAAAGGGCCAAGTCATAAATTTCCAATGCAGAGGACAGGTTGGCCCTGCAGTGAATTCTCTCAGCAGGTAGGCCGTTGCAGCCTTTAGACATCCAGCCATGTTAAAAGCATTGTGATCCTAGCAGGAGACCATCAGTCCCACAAAAATAATGGAGACAAAGAGGGAAGAAAAATAAAGCCATCTCGATTGTTTAATATCCTTTGTTGAAGTGAGGCAGAGGAAAGTGCATGCCTGCCAGAGAGAACTAATGAGGGATTTAGTTGATTTCGAGCCCAATAACATTAAAACAGTATTTTGGGATTGCCAGTAGTCATTCTAGCAGCTTTTTCTGACCAATGCAAGAATAGAAGAATCTTGAATAATAACAAATGTTTGATTAATGCCTTGATTCCAAAATCTTTCCTTTTCATAGTAGAAACAATGATTTACTGTACACCTCCTTAATGAAAGCCTCTCACCCCTGATCTGCCTCAGCTTAATATAAACCCTTTTTTATGAATTAATAAATCTTTTTTACGAACTTGGCTCATGGCAGCATTTTATCACTCCTTCATACTCCATCATTTCCCCCGAGCAAATGAGATCAGTTTAACACTAAGACAAGAATTAAGTCTCCCTTTTTTTAAAGAAATAAAATACCAAGGAATATCATAATGACTTCAGAAGTATAGATCCTACACATCTGTGTCAAAATTCTTTGCCCCTCATCGACTCAACTTAATACAACAACAGCGTAGTTCAGATGATCAATACAGTGTTGTGGACTAAGCTTCTTGTATTTCTGTCTCTGCACGATTCAGACCAAACCATGGAGGAACCTGGGATGGGGCAGTTCCATTTCACACAGTGTTGCAGGCTATTTTACTAACATGCCTGTGTATCAGCATCTCAGGTTGCAGATCTCTCAACAGCCGACCTTCCCGCACAGAGAAGCACACAGTTGTGATGGGGGTTGAGGGGAGCAGTGACACTGTCCTGAGGTACTGACAAAAGGCTAAGGTTACATGGCATTTCGCCCCCGCGTCTAACCACTCATCACCAATAAACGCCTTTCATCTCACCTAATAGCTCCCACGGGAAAGAGCGAGAGGTGCCACCGAGGCACTGGGTATGGTACAGAAAAGGTCCAGAGTGTAACAGGACTGCTAAGGTCAGGTGTTCGTTATTATGATGAAGAAGGGTGAATCAAGGCCCTAACAATGCTAACCAATAGCCATTCTAATCCTTGCTGAACTGAAATTGAGATGCTTACAGGTAAAGGGTTAAAGTGCTGGTCCACAAGGTGTGTGTATCCGTAGTCAAAGAATGAGTGACGCAAGACAACATCAATCCCTTGCAAAGCAGCCATACCCAGCGTGTTCACCCACCTGGAATACACATGAACACATAGACACAGAAAGAAAAATACCAGGAATGCAACAGTATATGCTGTTGATTGAGATACGTTTTGCCACTAAAATACTAAATGTATTGTATAATCTGTAATACTTTAATATAAAAATTATCTATTGCAGCTGATTCAGTTCATTAATATCACATATAAATGCATCATTATGTACTGAACACACCACAATGGTTTCTCAAGAAGCTACAGTATGATGACAGAACTTACAGAAAGCCAGCAGCGTATGTGTCAGAGAGATTGCTGATGCCTCCTGCCCATGCCGGCCCCAGTCCACCCAGCCACACCTTCTTACCAGGAGTATGTGTCTTCACAACCTGTATCAACAAAAACCACGCTGAAATCAACTTTGTGAAAACTCTATTTGGATTTAACCTCTAGGTCCTTTAAATAAATGCATTATTTTTTATTTAAAAATGGCCATTACAATGGGATCAAACTTTTTTTATGTGTAAATCAGGTAATTTGTTTAGGTATTGACGAATTATGTTTTGTTGTACTGAATAGTTTTCTGATACTGACTGTATTTTAGTGACCATGCAAGCTGATGGAAAGTCAACAAAGTGGCAACAAAACACTTCAACATATTTAAATAGACACAGAAACATCAAGATTTATTCTTCACTGTACACATACACATTTAAGAAACACAACAACCTGATCCCACTGACTATGGCTGAGTGGTAAAGCACAGGAGAATCCCACCCCCATTACATTTCACTGAAAGTTTTGTTTCTGTGATTGGTTCTTTTTCCCTGAGGCACTTTGGCGCTGTTCATCTCTTACAACTCAGCAAGTCTGCCACAGCAGCTAGTGTTCATAACATGACCTCATGGTGGACACAACCATTTTACCTTAAAGGGTCACTTATGTGGTTTGCACATTTGGCTTTGTCATCACAAAAGCTACCTGAGGGCTGATCTGTAACTTGGCAAACTCAAAACAAATGCAAATATATTTTTTATGATTATCTTCTTATCCTTCCGCAGGCTCATCTGAAAGTCTATATTGACAGAAATGGGGTAACGTTGTTTAACAGGGAATAGAACTAAGATGTGACCTCTGAAATATACCAGATATTTCATATCTACAGTACAGATCTAGAAGTCACCTAGGGTATGAATTGAGCAGCCACACATACATCATATATAAACTGAGATGATTTTAATTCCAGGACTTTGAGGGAAACTTAAGTACCTCAGTGACTTTAGCGATCTGTTCTGTCAGTGTGTCCAACAGACGAGTTTTTAGGAAGTCCTCCACTTTGTTCACTCTGCCATCCATGTAATAACTGTAATGGAAATGTGACATAAGATTCTGTGAGAGAAACACTCTTTACAAAGTGAGCAACAAACATTATTGTTATTACATTACAGATGGTAAAAAATAAACTGAAATGTACAAGCTTCGTTGTGATTCTCCATCCATCCATCCACCTGCTTAACCTCTACAGAGTTTGATCTTGTATCACTTAAAATCAAAATGAATACAAATTTCAAGTTAAAATGTGAATTAAAACTATATATCATTTAATGTTATTATATCCTCCTCCATATTGACAGTCATGAAACACCAAAAAGGGCGAATTTAAGCCAAGTCAAAAAAGCTTTATAATCTATTCACCAAACATAATTTCCAATAGTGTCTCCCCACTAATAAGGCACTGTCCATATCCCATGTTATTAATAAATATTGTCCAGTTTCATTAGGTCATGTGCAGTTGAAAATCCTAGTGCCATCTACCTACATCACCTTGGTAAACAATATCCTATGACATACTCTAATAACATATTACACTGCCAGGTAGGTCAATGACATTTTAACTGTATAACAACAACAACAAAAAGTGAAAAAAAATCACAAATGGAACACAAGCATCAAAGCTGCGGTGGCTCTTTATGGACTACAGCTTTAAAATCCAAACCACTAAGTAGAATTTCCATTGGCTTCAATACACAATACATCAACCGCTATGATGAACAGGAACCGACATTTTCAATTACAGTTAAGTGTACTGACTTATTAAGATGTGGGATTGCATAAGAGAGGAATTGGAAGCCCTGAGATTTAAGACTGAGACTGAACAACACAGACATCCATCTGTGGAGATACTGTGTGTGTGCGTGTGTGTCGATGTAGACACAGAGAGATGATAATGAGAGATGATGTTAAGAGAGGGTGATGGGAGAAGGATTTATTGGTAGTTAGAGCCAAAGTCCTGAGGAACATCACCCTGTGGGCAGATAGAAAGCGTCTCCAAGAAGAGAGAGGAAAACAAGAGAGCAACAACCACACACTCCAGTTCATGTTTCAGGTGTTATTGAACACATTTAATCCTTTTTTATACTGCAGTAGAAAAAAACCACATTTGATGCGTGAGTCTTAAAATCCAACTATAATTTATGTCTTCAATCAAATGACTCACTCACTCATGATTAGTATAAAACATAAGAAAGTAAGAAAGAAAGTATGAGAACTCAGAGAAGAATACTATCAACAACACTACAACATTAGGACCACACAATACTGTTAAAGTATTGGTTGGTTTAGCTATATTACCAAACATTTTCCCAAATCCCCTACATTCAACAGTTAACTGAGAGGAAATTAGGGAGTTTGAAAGTGCTAATAGTGACTAAAACATAATCACACAGTATATGTGTTTTAAGGTTCATTAGCCAACTGATGTTCATGGTCAGGAAAATCCAGATCTTACAGACTCTAAAAGAAAAAATATTATCACTTCAAGTGCTACTCAAACCTTTCAACCTCTCATTCAAAGATAGTTTAAGGCAAAACTCAAACACAATGATTACTGTCTAGTAACTTGGTTGTAACATTTTGATGAAGTGATAGAATGTACCTGCTTCACTAAATATTTGTTATTTACTTTTTTGTAGACAGCAGCAAAATTTGAATGCTAACTTCATGGGTGTAAATACTAAATGCTAAGAATCCAGCCTCGAAGGGCATTCTTTGACTTCACATCACTTGGATCTGCAGAACAACATTATCATCATAATGGTGGAAAATTATGTTTGCACATTTTATAACCCAGTGATGTCATACAAGGGAAACAATACTGACCCATAGTAGACTGTAACCAGGGGTGGAAATTAACACCCGCCAAGTGCCAAATGCGGGTAGATTTTCCGTTTGGTGGCTAAATGTTGGACGGCTTCCTGCCACATTGGCGGGTAAATACCTTTTATATACAGTCTAGGTTTCAGAGATCCCACAATAAACGCAGAAAGAATATCTGCCAATATGCCGCATTTGCTTATTCATACTGAACACATGTTTGTGGCATAATCCCACAAACCTGTGTGTTTTCACATAGCGGTCTGGCTTTACCGCAACCAGAGGCGTAGAAAAAGACCGTTACGTTTCAATACAACACCGGCATAAACCAACATCATTTCGTCTCTGTTACTGCCAATGTTCCCGGCTCAGAGGCGGATCAAATTGGACCCCCTCTCCGGCTCCAGCACAGTGCAATACTCCCGGAAAAAAACGCAGAGTGAAAGTAGCTTTTGTTAGGAATTACAAAAGTTTTACTTGGAGTGTTTTTAACAAGCAACAGTAAAGGTTTCATGTATAAAAGGAAAACTACTCCTGTAGAGGCATTATTTGGGACAAAACCAACCGAATATTTAGCGACGTGAAATGAGAAAAAGTAATGGCTCGATCTTTAAATCCACAGGCATTCACTGGGACTAGTTTTACAGTACCATGGCTAGTAAAATAATAACAAAAACAGATGTAACACCTGTTAATTAGAGATTTGAAAAGACTGTTACTCATTGTGGAGGAGATTTTTCTTCTGGATCTTCTAAAGCAACAAATGTTATCAATAAAAATACCAGATCAGCACATTTCAGACCGGTTTAAAGCTGCAAATGTTTTGTACCTTTTTTAAAGAACTACACTGTTTTGTGAATAGTAAGCAGTAGACAAGAAGAACATATAATCATAACAACTGCAGCATCAAAAGATCAACAAAGGTCAAACGTCTATGGAACCTGTTTTGGAAAAGTCTGTAGAACTGACAGATGTGTCAACAAAACTGCTGAGAACAGAGCTGAATATTGTTGTTGAAGCGGTGTTGCAATCTGAGCTTAACCTCGTTGAAATTTTCGTCACAGTGTTGGAAAAGTCCCAAGCTCCTGGCCTCAAACTGTAAACAAAGTACGGATTAAGTCATAGCTTTACACAAATAATTTGGTTATCCTGTCATCTTTCCAGATAGCTCACAATAATTCTTCAGTCCAGATCCCGGGGAAAGACATTCCAGTTCATATATGGAACAATGAAAGACAGTACATATTATCATAGCTATATGGTGCACTATAAATCAGTACTAATGGGAAATTTAGCTATAGTCTATAAAAGCATCTGGTTCTTTACTAAATTAGAGCAGACATCATATAAAGAAATTAATATAAAGATAACAGTTCTAATATTTCGACTAAGATTGGGGGGATCATAGCTTGCTAACAGATCAATTGCTCAAATCTAAGCTCCTGAAAAAGAACCAAAACCTTTCTCTTTGTTCATCCAAAGTTTGGCATGAGACTTTAGCTGCCACACTGACCAGAATGTAATAAAATGCAAGAATAAACAACACAGTGTCTCTGAATATTTTCAGACAAAGGTCAACTTGGTCAGCTTGTTTTCCACAGCTCTCACTGAGTGCCAGCACCGCAACAAAGACAGCCCACAAACAAAACTATCTACCACTCTATTAACACAGAAATATAGAAGGCTACAGACTAGAGATTAGAAATAGATGTGATCAAATCAGACCGGGCACAGATATAAGCAGTGGTGGAAGAGCAAAAAGGGAAAAACCTACATTTAAAATGTTTTATTTATTTACTGTTAAATTATACCAATATCAAAAGTACTGAAGAGTAATGGTTCCTTTCACATTAATGTTGGGTTAGGTTTTTATAGGACAGGTTGCTATTAATTGTTTGACTAGTAAAACTTGCTTCTGCTGTAGTGGAGTATAGTCTACAACAAACAGTTTACTTGTAATAACTTCAAATAGTTGTCAAGTCTCAAGGAATGGCCATCTGGTGAGCAATGGGGTAGCAAAGTAAGAAGAGGATGTTTTCCTTGATGTGGACCAGCAGGTCATTATCAGATCAATCATTACATAACAGTTGTAGGATATGTGGTTTCCCTCAGGAATGCTATAAGTAAATTTACAGTTCCTCTGTGATTTTCAGACCAGAAAGGAGGAGATCACAAATCTTTAACATCTCTTTTTTCTCCGCTCAGCTATAAATAACCATCACACCATGCTCTCTGGCATGCAGTACCACTGTCAGGAACAAGAACGATGTAGGTAGGTAGGATGTGTCTTCCTGGCCGGATTAAAATGTGAGCCTGTAACTACAAAGAGTAAAACTGATGTGTTTCTGAACAAAGTAAAAAAGTAAAATGCTTCTGATTCCACAGTGTTTAGTACTCATTTTCAAAAGCAAGGGTCATTAAAGTGAACCTTCATCATTTTATTAGTAAAACAAGTTTAGCAGGGGGGTTTGGCTTGCACTCTGATGAAAACACCACCATTACCTGCTGTAGGAGCAATTAGGGCGCACATTAAGTGTGTTGCTCAGGGGCATCCAAACAGCAAATCGTAAATTTGTCTCACTTTCCTTGCTCTGATTTTCACAGCTAGAACTGGCAGCCGTCTGGTCAAACTTTTGACTGGCTTAATTCTCTCACCAAGAAGCAGCCCGTTAGGTAAGGCAGAACATGTTCACTACAGTTAAGGTTAGAGGGTATGGGTGTTATAATTAGGTCTTAGATGAAAGACTGTTCACCTAAATTACAAAAACCTTCTTTCTTACTTACTTTTAATGGAATCCAATCACACAGATGATTCTAGTTTTATTTGCCCATGTTTGAGATATCCTTATATGAAATTATGTGTTGCTCACAGCTCCTGAAACAAGAGTCTACAGCCATGCTGCGGCTCTGTGAGGCTGCTGTGGTTAGGCACATTAGTGCTTTGAGCTAAATGCTAACGCCAACTTGCTAATATGCTCATATGGACAATTCTAGCATACTGATGTTCTGCACTTCACCTTTTTAGTTCAGAATGTTAGCCTGCTAGCATTTGCTAAATAGCAATAAACACAAAGCAGCCAACAGCTGTCATTGGACAAAATAACATTTAGATCTTGTGATGGTCCTGCAATGGACTGGCGATGTGTCCAGGGTGTACCCTGCCTTTCGTTTTTACCCTGCGACCCTGTATGCAGGACAGGCGGTTGGCAATGGATGGATGGATCTTGTGATGTTATAGATAAAATGTAAGCCAAAGTTATGACCATGCATCTTGAGGACATGAATGTCTGTACCAAATCCATCCAGTAACTGTTGGGCCTTTTAATTTAAAATCTCAAATGTCAAACTCATGGTGGTGCTATAGAAGAGAAGTCAAGGGATGAATCCTTACCAATAAAGTGGTTAGGATTCATCCTCTGGGACCCATAAATGTCTGAAAAGTTTCATGGCAATCTATCAAATAGTTTCAGCCTGGACCAAAGAGTTGGACCGACATGCTCTCCAGAAACAATGTCCTGATAATTCATAGAACTCACTGTGAACAGTTTTCACAAGAGCTACTTTCTACTGAACAAACGGTCTCTATGAAAACTGTCAACTGTGTGTTCTGTGGATTATCCAGGGTAATGGGGAGACAAGTTTCTGGCGCGAGATGTCCTGATTGATTTTTTTTTCATGTGGTGTGAGCACCATAAATGAAATTCTCCCTTGTATTGGCTAGGAGGCAGAAATCTCAGCAACGTATCTCAAAACCAAAGCAAATAAAAACAAAGGAGTCTGTGTGGATATATACCACTAGAGGTAAGTGAGTAAATGTTTTTTCATCATTTGGGTGAACTGAGCCTTTTACTTTCATAAAACATATCTGGGTTAGGATTAAAATGCCCTGAAAAGATACAGAAAAACAGCTGTGTATCCAGACATCCAGGCAAGCACCTTGGAAAAATGGACGCACTCTAGATAAAGTGAAAGAAAACCTAATATTGCAAAAAGATGGAAAGAGAGAGAAGAGGCAGACAGACAGACAGGCCGACAGAAAGATTAAGAGAGAATGACTAGAGATACTGAACATGTTTTGTTGGTGAATCCAAAAATGGATAAGCAGTAACTGAGACAAGATGCAGCAGACGTGAAACTACAGTGTTGTGGAACAAATGTCATAACAGAATGCAAACCACATATCAATGTTTCGTGATCTGGAGATACACAAATATTTCACGACATAACCAACACGTTTCATCACCGCAAGCTCCAACAGAACCCTTCTGACCATAAGCCACAGGCAGACATACTCTCTAACAACTCCATACGCTTTTCAAACTAGTCTATAACGAATTCTGCATTTCCTACCTACTAAGCTTGATTCAAAACAACTCAAGCCAGCTGCAGTGGAGTAAAACCTGTGTTGTAGACGTGTTAATGAGTGGTCTCCAGTTTTATTAGTTTGGCTTCTTTTGTAGAGGTCAGAGTTTCTGTCACGCAGTCTGGTTAGACTGGAATCTGGACCTCTAGTGTAAAACGGGCTAATTGACAGAGGGAATGAGCCAGAGCATATGGTTTGATTTTAACAGTGTGGGTGGTGTTTTCCTAAGACTTACTGACAGCCCTGCCTCCTTCCGTTTCATCTAATTTCTCCTAATTAGACCTGACCTTCACCTTAATGACCACTCACTCAGCCACATTGGGCTTGTCTGAGCTTACAGTGCATGTGTCTTTTTGTACACATTTTACATGTGTGTATAGAGATACAGATAAAACATGGGGGGAAAAGATCAAACCACTGATATCTCTGTGTACATTCCTGCAGGATGTGCAATAGATGGCAGGTGTTACTAATTTAACACACACACACACACACACACACACACACACACACACACACACACACACACACACACACACACAATCTTTCTCTCAGGCTCCTTTTCCTGTTGTTCCATTTAAAGGATAAACACGGTTCTCCACATTATGCATCAGTCTCTCTCAGTAACAGTGTTAATAACAGTTCCTACTGGCTACTGCATATATACAATGTGGTGAAAATGGTATAAAACACAACATGGTACGTGCTGTTAGATTTAAGGCTAGTTAATGGAGTAGTGTACTGTTGGGGCTTTCCATGGACAAAATAATAAAATAGAAAAAAAGGGTAAAATACCTACTGTTGCCACGTAACTGCATCTACAACAGAGCCAGCATTCTTCATGAACCTGAAAGTCACAAAAACAGAGTTATCTTTACCTGACTGACACTTTTTATTCAAACACGAAGACTAATTCAGCCTGGGTCTTATTTTCAGTTGTGGCCGTTAATATTATGATAACATTTTACCCACCGACTTAACTGCCAAGACCTGGGGATGTGGAAATATTGCAAGCACCTTTAGGGCAGGCTGGTACACAGGGAGTTAATACAGGTTGTCAACATATTCTTGCTTACCCTAAATTATTTAGAAAGTAAAAGCAAGGTGAATTCACCCAAAATGTCAATTTTAACCATCAATTGCACAAAACATTTTAACTATGGTAGGTTCATGATGAACCAGGAAGTGCAAAATCTATCTAGTCGATGTGGAGAAAAACACACAATGACCTTGTGTTTTCCAAAGGCACAATAACTTGATATGATATTTGGTTGAAATGATTGCTTTCAGTTAGTTAAATAAAACTCCAAACATCCCTTAAGCACACAGAGTAGTGTTGTGAACTTAGTCTACCTTTTAATGACACATCCTGTACACAAATACAAACTCAACGCTTACACAGTCCCTCCTGCTGTCTGCCTTCCTCCTCCAAAGTTTATTCATCTGTGTGTGTGTGTGTGTGTGTGTGTGTTTCCTAGTCTACCTGACCCATATCACTCCATATTTGGGGGTAACAGCGTGTCAGACATGCACAAATGTGTGTCTCTAAACTTTCACCGCTCTGGCTTGTTTAGTCTGTCCAGCTCTGATATTTGAACTGTTGAGCAGCCCAGTGTCTAATACATCTTATTTCCTGAGAGCAGCAGAGTAGTTGGGCTGTCAAACACAAGAGCCACCCCCTCGTAACAGTGTCAAACACACAAGAATCACCCCGTCATTAAATGTGTCACCCGTGACCTGTGGATACTCCAGCTCTCTCCTCTTTGTCCTCTCACTCCTCCTCCTCTTCTCACCACCCATCTTCTACATCCTCCCTTTCCACCACTCATCCATCAGTCTGAACTGTACGGTACACATACACACGCTGGTGCACACAAACACACACCTTTTTATTTATGAGCACATTGGAACTGTCAGTACTCAGTGAGATAAACAGCAGTTCCTAATGGTTTCACTGATGTAAGTAGCTCAAGTACAGAGAGGAGGGAGACACATATCAAATTAGTCTTTCTCCTCTATCTTCCAACTACCTGTCAGAATGTGTGTGGGACATTGCGACATTAAACTGTTCCAGTATCTGCACATGGACTTGCATACGTGCACACAATTTTAGCACACATTTCGTTATTTAACAAAGCCAGAGCTATATATTCCACCTTCATCACTTCTAATTGTCTTTTTATCTGTGTAAAAAAAAACTCTCCTAAATCTCTGGAGTCAGACTAATAGTGCACTGATAACAGCTTTCTTTCAGTCACCCAGAACAGCAAGAGGTTCGTGGCAAAGTCCAAACTCTATTGGACCTTGCTGTGACACAACAGTATCAATATTGTCATGTAAAGTTGCAATCAGAAATATTCAACCCTCCCACGATTTTAAGGATTTATCAATTAAAGATTTTTCAGAGAAAGACTGCATTGGATGACTTTCTGAGTTGAGTGAAACATAAAATCAACGCAGAATATGCATGATGTAGTATCTGTGTGTAACAGTATATTTTGTTAAGATAGCCATGTCACAATTGTTAACTCCCTATATAATATTGCTGTTCTTAAAGCTGTCTGACAGCTTTTATGGTCTAAAATGGAGTTGAAACATAATTAAGTCTTTGGGAAATCTATAATGATCCTGCATTTGCTTCAGCTGTGATGCATATAAACCCCACTCATGAAGGTGTTCATGGTGAGTTGCAATCATGGGAAAGATAATGGAGCTTCCACAAAAGCTGAGAGAGGAGATTATTTCAACTCACTTGAAGGGCCTTGGGTTTAAGATGATTTCTAAAGAAATTCTAAGAGACAGCATTGGGAGCATTATAAGGAAGTTTAAAACCTATGGAACAGCTACAAACTTGCCTGGCCATTTCATCAAGGGCCCTTAGCACCTTAGTCAGAACAACTAAGAGAAACCCCCGTGTGACTGCAAGACACCTCTACAGGATGACCTGATGATGTCTAGTACATGTGCTTCAGTGGCAAGATGTGCACTGGACTGATGAAACCAAACTGGAGTTGTTTGGACATATGGACCAGCGGTATGTCTGGCATTCAAAAAGCCAGGCTTATGACCAGAAGAATGCCATCCCCACAGTCAAGCATGGAGGTGGGTCATTGATAATGTGGGGCTGTTTTTCAGTGTCAGGAACTGGCAATCGCGATCCTGTACCTGGCATCATGGATTCCCAGAAATACCAGGGCATTTTAAAGAGGACCGTGATGCCTTCTGTTGAAAAATAAAACCTTGGTGATCATTGGACTTTCTAGCATGACAATGAACCCAAGCACACCTCCAAGTCAACCAAAGCTTGGTTGAGAAAAAGATCCAGGGACGTCGAGGAGTGTCCTTCTCAGTCACCAGATTTACATCCGACTGAAAATCTTTGGTAGGATTTAAAGAAAGCAGCCATCAAACATCACTGAGCTAGAGGCTGTAAAATTCCGATCGAGAGGTGTAAGACGCTCGTCAGCACTTACCAAAAACGTTTGTTAGAAGTTATAAAAGCTAAAGATGCACCACAAAGTACTGAAGCTGGGGCTTGAATAATAATAGTAGAATAATAGATTAATAGTTACATCGGTCATTTGAACTTCAAAGTTAAGTCAACTTCTGTTGTCAAAATAACTCAAATATTCATCAATAAGTATTTTTTGCTGAGTTTTTTTTGTCATTTATTGTCATTATCTTTCATCTACATCACTATAATGTATTTTGAGGTAAGGGGGTTGAATATTTTCCGATTGCATTTACCATATATTACACACTGAACATCTGAATGAGGTTTTTAATCTTTAAATATCCTTGTTTTGTAATGGTACAACATTTATACATTTATTCAACATACTATAATGTACTGTGTGTGCAGATATAAGGGCATTATTAAGTGTTTATTAATGTAGAATATTTATCAACAATTAAACTTCTCCTCCACATATTTTATAATATTACAACTGCATTTTACTATATAGTCTGTGTTATTTTTTATACACCAGCCTCCACTTATGGGTGCCCACAGTGGGAGTTAATAAACGCGTATATCTGCTTACAACTAGTGTGTTATAATCCATCCATTAAATGTTTAAATACTGCTTATAAATGCTATATTGGGTGGAGTATTGGGTAGAGTTAATTATGTATTATTTTATCTAAATTCAAGGTTTATCCTACGTATTTTCTTATTTAGGAAAAAGAAAACATCTCTCCATAAAGGTCATGCTTTATTTGGATCGTCCAACACACTGACAGAGTTGTGTATATCCATCTATGTTTGATTTTCAGTCTGTGTTTGTTGTACAGGGCCACTGATGCATCCATTTTGGTCAAGTTTGTTTCTATTTCAACAGACAGAAAAGCTCAGAAAGGCCTAACTTTGTTTTGGAAATGATGAATATGTTTGAGGGATGGTGTCATCTATTTGGTCAATAGAACTGAGAAAGGGGTTTTTTTTGTCTAAAAGGAGTTTCAACAAACTAAGACAGTCAGTAACACCCAAAAGTAGCCTGCATACCTACATTCTTGTTTAGAGTTAATATGATCAGGGTAGAATTAGCGTTTGAGTTACATAGAGATGCAGCCAAAAGTCAAATGACATTTGGTAGACTGTCTCTCTACTGTTGATCGTCTATCAGTATTTGACTGTCTCGCGTTTTAAACATTTATGAGTTTTGTATTTCACATGTTATATGACATTTTATTTTCAATGCACCAGGGATACACATTTTTTGAGAACGCATTTGCATTCAGAGTTCATTTTGTGACTCACACGTTAACCTAAACTTCAAGGCAGAAGAGCTTAAGTTGTTTTTTTTAGGATCGTAACAATGGCTTTAATAGTTTGAGCTGTTAACCATTTTCCAAAGGATCTGAGTCAATACCATTCAGACAGCCACTGGTCATGTTTGGAGAATATACTTACACAGACTTTAAACTTTCTTGAAGTGAAGAAATTACAAAATGAGTCAGCTTTTTGTCGAAGATACATAATTATGATGTTATAAACTATCAATTAAGTCATTTTGTTGGTGTGTCCATGGGTTTGTGAGTAAATCTGGCATAAGAAACTGTCTAGATAACTCATATAATCGTTTTATGTTGCCAATGTTTGTGTATTGTTTCCTTTTGTGTTTTATTTTCCAAAAAACATAGTTTGTGAATGCAGTTTATATTGGCAGGAGACTTGGCAGGAGACTTGGATCTCAAATCCTTTCAAAGCAAGAACAACAAATTCCCTAATCGCAACTACATTACCATGTGCCAGTAATGCAACTTTGTCAAAGTTGTTACAGAATCAGTACAGAAAGTCAGTTTAACCTCTCTTCAAGTTGGTATTCATATTGATCTGAGTAGATTAATCTGGTTAATCTGAAAACGTATGTACAGTTTCAGGAGGGCACAGGCTGTAGTTGAGAGAGGGCTGTTAGATAAGCCATCAGAGTCAAACTGAAGCTGGTGGACCTTCTGGGTAAAACCAGCAGGTGGGACGTTGTGCAGTCACGTTATCAATCAGATGACACTTTATTTAGGCTGACACGGTATAACTGGAGCTGAGACCCTGAAACCTGCAGAGTGGAAATCCATAAACACTGTGTGTGCATTAAACACAGTAAAGCTCAGTAAAAGACCCAAACCTGCAGCATACTTTCCACTACCTTTCCCCTTTTCCCAGCTGGATAGCCTGTCCAATCAATGTTTTACTTGCTGACTTACCCATCCAGCAGCAGGATGGCGTTCTTTCGGGGTCGTCCTGCATTGGGGCCGTAGAGCTGAGCTCGGTGGTAATAGCGTACAGACTGGAGCAGGGTCCGCAGCTTGGTGTAGTCCTGAGCTAACTGGGTGCTGTTGACCGCGCGACCCACCATGCTGCGGTAGGCATTAGGCTCTGGAAAGAGGAGATGCAGTACACTGAGCCAGAGAGATAGAGTTTATAAAAGCAACAGTGGGGAGGTGGCAGAGAATATTTGTTGTTGTTGTAGTCCGATCTTGCTCTCCTAGAGAGTATCTAACAGCCAGTAGAAAAAGGGATAATTGGGCAATTCGCAGTAATACAGACGGATGGACTCAGTGTCAGGGGAATGGTCCAAGCACTCAGGGTGGCCTTGAAGAATCAGTAAAACAAAGAGCGTGAAGGAGTTAGTTTCCCTAAAAGGAGGAAAACTAAACTTTTGCAGATCCACTGCTGTTTTACTACACTACTGAAGAGCCTTGTGATTATATCTGTACCAGGTTGTGTTTGAGCTGTTTGTGTGCACATGTAGCTGTGTGTGTGCTACAGTCCTCAAAACTATAACGGGTATATTATTATCCATTTTCAAAAGGAACACCTTTTCATTCCACATCTACAAATGTGCTCTGTGTCTGCACTGTCTGGGTGATTTACTTGAAAAGCGAACGTCTGCTACAGTTCGAGTCCTCACAAAATTTTTCACATGGACCAATCAGCAGATTTTGCATGGTACTTTTAGGCTTAGGCTAGAATAAAAGTTTCTATTGTGAGCTTTATTAGAGAAAAAAATTGAAATGAAAATATGAAGTGATGTGCAGCAGGGAAACACAGAGCTCTGTGTGCACTGCAGCTCCCCAGGAACACAGATGGTTAGGATGACATGAGGACTAGCAGTTCCTTTCATCCCTGAAGGAACACTTGCCTTAACCCTTAAACTGCTTAGTCTTTCAATAATGTCTATCAAAGCTGTTACACCAGTAAATTTTAAATGAATGAAACAAAAGTTTAACTGCATTCTCATAGCATAGTTTTAATGGAGAACAACACTTGAATTTTGGACAATAAACAAACATATTTTCTTGGACTAATCAAAAAGTGAAAGTCCTTCACTGAAATGCAGTTCATTATGTATTAGAGGTGGCATGTACAAGTACAAAGTACCAAGTGTTTCTGATAGTAAAGGTTTGCTGGTCTGCAGGAACAGAGACCAACCACTTCACCAGTTTTAGAAATGGTTAAGTTAGAAAAGGTTGTTGTGTAGTGTTGGAAAAGGGTTTAGAGATGATGTTAGTTTAGTGTTGACATTCAGTTTGGTTAAGTTAAGACTAAAACAGCCGATCTAAGACTGTGGTCTCTGCTTGTAGCTTGATAATTCTTAATTTTTCTATGCAAGAATCTTTAAAACTGTGTCGAAGTATTTCTTGATTTGTTCTAGGACTAAGTCTTAGCAAATATTATTGAAATTATTCTACTTTTAGTGTGGTGAGACAGTTCCATCAAGTAAAGTTGAGGTACTTCAAAACTGTCCACCAATATCAGCATACTTAAGTACAGTAGCTGAGTAAAAGCACAAACATACTACAGACTGTAGCTTATGGCGTTAATTAGTAGGCAGTATGTGGTGTGTAGCTATACGGACCATTGCCCAGCTCCCAGGAAATGTTGTACTTCTTGCCAGCGCCGTACTTCAGGAGGCTCAGCGTGGAGGAGGTGTTCCAGGAGTTGTCTGGGTTTCTATGCAGCGCGTTCAGCCCCAGGATCAGATGCAGACCAGCACAGTCGGCAAAGTTGTACAGTTTGTCTAAAGACCTGGCTGGGAGAAACCCACAAAGCAGTTGTAACTTTGATTCTTTTTACACACCTGGAATCCCATGACATGATGTGAAAATGATGGAGACCATGTGGAACTTGTTGATTTATTGATTCTCATGTCCATGTACGGTAGGGATCCCCATCTATTGTTCTACTAACTAACATACAAAATGGGGTATATTGTTTTATAATGCACTATACAAGTGCTCAATGCTGAGAAAGAGTACAAAAGTCACAAAATGAAAAAGAAAATGTTATTGGGAAAACATTGGGTTTGTCCATTTAAACAATCAAGCTCTTTCCCATGTGACTCTTAAAAAAACGGTGGCTTCTTCTAAATTCTTAAACCTCAGTAAATTGTAACATATACAGATAGAAACACGAGATTACATTTCTGCATAGTTATGTTTATGAAAATGTTAGCGTGTACTGTATTTGGATACACTGTAAGCTGCCACGGGGTTTAATATGTAATCAGTTGTTGTGTGCCAGGTACGGAACTTTGTGTTTGCGCATACGCGTCTATTTGTACACATGATGGCAGAGTCTTGTCTTCAAAAACATACAGTGAGAAACTAGACAGACTGATTTTCCCATCATGGACTCCTGTGGTGATGCGCTCCTCAAAGCAGTGAGCACAGAATCGTTCTGTTCTTCTGCAGCTGACTGCTCACTCACGTTTATGTCTGCTGTCTCCATCAAAACACATTATTCTTACTGGGCAGTAAAGGATGAGTGCCTACAACAGATGTTGGCATATGGTGAGTGTGCCAAAAGTGTTTGTTTATATTCTAATGTGCGACTGCAGGCGGCTCCTGGATACCTCAGGCTTTTGTTTTGAAATTTTATCTGTTTGGAGTCATTCCATTAACGTAAATATTGCCCTGAACTCTGACCCTTATTTCCTAGGTTCAACAGGAAACAGATGAAGACTGTGTGCCTCTCTGGATCTGGCTAGAATTTGCCCTCAACTGTGGGTTTGGCACCAGCTGAGCTTGACAACCGATTGCTCCGTCCAATGTGGAATGGAGACAAAAGCAGAGCAGTACAGGGTGCATGTGAGGTTATTCTTCAAACTTGTTGAGCAGTTATGAGCATGCAAAAGGTGTGAGATTGTCTAATATTCTAATATTTAATAAATGGATGTGAGAGATACAAATGTCTGGCCTTAAGTCAGAGTCAGAATACATTTGAACACCGAACAATGCTAATGAAGTCACGCTTGAGCTAAAATGTGTTTTCTTCAGCATTTAGTGTAAGCCTTTATTTCCAGTAGAGCAGTGGTTATGTATAATCCACAGAGCAAACAGAGAGAACAGAAAGATTGCTTGTTGCACCTGGCATTAATTCGCTCTCCAGCAACGGCAGGACAAAGCCTAAAAACAAAAGAAATGCTAGCAGTAACAATGGTTTTATTACATACAGTGCTCTTATGGAGTGTATTTCTCCTGAGTAAACTGTCTGTTCTCCATCTCATTAATAACCACCAATAACGTTATTATCATAACTGCTATTATCATAACTTCTTCCCTCTGTGGTTAAACCAGAGTGGTGTCTGTTTTCAGGAGCAGAGTTGAGAGCAACAGGACAGAGAAAGTAGCGCCAGATGTGGCTGCCAGGATGAGTGATTCCAGGCCTTTCCTCACCTGAGATCTGAGCAGCAGGCGACCAGCCCTGCTTCAAGACACAGCTAGCAGCCCTGCACACACATCATAAAGGCATCATGAGATGCATCATGCTGCTAAAAATATAGTTTCTCTGCTGGCAGGCCTAAGAGCCGCATGTACGATCAAATAAATGTCTATGTGTTTATGTGTCAGTTTTGCTCCTGGGATTTTGATTCTGTTGATTCTATTTAACCAGCCGCAAATAAACTCATGGCTTTGTAATTTAAAGGTATGTCCAATGGTAAAGTGAGAAAACTAAATGTTTTGTAATGCAGAGAGTTTAATATTTTACACTCCTGTTTTAGTTGTTGCTTAAATACTTTCAAACTTCGGACAAAATCCTCACAATAACACGTTTTGTTTCCTTAAATATTTATATTCTTCCAGCACTCCTATGAGTGCATGTAGGGAGGAAGTGGATCGGAAGGTAAATAATTTAATTGATATGTTAATATCAATTAAATTAACAGCTTTAAAATACATGTTACAATACAATACATGTTGTTATATGTAGTAGAAGAAGCAGAAACGATCATCATTTTCAGTTATTATTAAATCAAAATAAATCATACACGTTCTCTGGTTTCAGCTTCTCACATAGAAGTATTCAATTTACAACAATAAATAGAATTTCTTTTATGGACTTCTGGTCAGACAAGACATTTAAACATGTCACTTTGGCCGCTGCGAAGTTGTGATAGGATTTTTTAGTTAAAATAATTAAACAACTGATCGAAAACAAATTATCTGCAGATAACTTGATGAAATGAAAGTAATGATCAGTTGTAGCCCGTAGTAGTCCACCATTATAATTGGGTATTTACCTATTATTAAGAGGAGCTGGTACATATTTTAGCTAAGCTACAGTTAGCCATGACTTTCTTATAATCTGGTTAAACAAGAAAAACAATAGCACAATTCCCTGAGAACTCTCTCTCATTTGAATGGTGGTTAATCCTCAGTTAGCCTGCTGGTGAGCAGTTACTACAGTTTCTGCTTCGGTTGCACAAACCAACAACAGCTACTAGCCGCAGGAGGAAGTATAACATTACCGGCCAACATAACCGAGCTCTCGTTTATAGCCCTACAAGAGCAGGGCATCATATGCTTTCTTCCAAAGAGAAAAGGATGCTGGGTAGATCCATCCTCCTGGTGTCAGGAAATCTACAGATCACTAAGGCCAAACATGAAAGAGCTCTAATACAGACACTAAAAAGCCCTGAAGCTACAAATCTGTGATCTCAGTCAGACGAAAGTAATGACATTACCAAGACACATACCGTATGTGTGTCTGTGTGTGTGCCTTCTTACAGCTCAGTATCACATCTGTGTAATGCTGAAGAGGAGAAATGTAGCACGATTCAATATAAAATGGAGATAAATGGTGAATTTAGGTTAGAATAGCAGCACGCATTGTTTTTGGAGAATACCTCTCCCAAATGGGAACAATCCAGATGATCTACTGTTTAACAAACAGACAGACAATCAATCAAGCTAACATGAAATTGCAGTTACTTCTGTTAGAAGTGTCAAACAAGTAGCAAACTGTGCGTATACTAATGACAGTGAATAATGTCTTTGATTCACCATCATTATTCAGTTTGCTGTTTTTAAGAATGACAGTTTCTTATGTTGTAATATGGTTCAAAATGAGACTCATAATTCTCAGTAACACATAACACAACAAAGGCCTATCTAAGAGGTCAGACTTTACTGTACTCACTCAGTTACAAACTTCTCTTTCATCTTACAAACAGTCCAGCCAGAAACGAGCGGAACAGACCCAGAAAGCTGCGTGTGCACGCATGTGTGTGTTATGTGCCTGTGTGTTGGCGTGCCTTTGTGTGTAGCGGAAAGAGTGGGGTCTGGATATTGTCAAGCTGTCTATCTGATAGAAAAGCCAGTTCTGTGAAGCAGAGCGGCCCAGCAGCATCAGTCAGTGCTATGCCTCATTTCTGCAGCTCTGCATATTACACACAGGTCTATGTACACTGGGCCTGGATGCACTCACACAAACAGTGTTTGCTGGTTTATATACCACCCACATGAACCAGACACCCATCTGAAGTTTCCAATGAAATAACACTTTTCTGCACCTTTGGTGAGTTACTGTCAGCTGACAAGACAGTTGTATTTTTACATTAAATCATGATATGTTTTACTTTGAAGCTACAATAATCACTTTCATTATATCATTTATCTTCACTAAATAAGGAAATGCATAATGCTGTTACTTGTTATGACAGAGACCTGCTCTGGGGACCGTTGAAAAGTCTTCAGATTGACAAACGGCTTCACTTAATGAAGTTACGAAAAGCAGGTTGGACAAACAGAAGAGGAAGAAACATTTTAAAATTATTACAGACAAAAAACTACAGAACGGTGCCTTTCATGTCTATTGCTGTGTTATGAATCATCCAGTAATAAAAATAGCAACAAAAATGCAGGGAGTTTAACAGACAAGGCTAGGGACCTGGCAACAAACTGCATCAGTCTACTAACATGTCCCCATAATTTTAGCCATGAGAGAGAAAATACGGAGCACAGCAAAAAAAAAATTCTGTCTCTGGTTTCATTCTATACAGAAATATAGTGACTTACTGCCAGACGCAGCTTACTGCCACAGCAAATGTCAAATTGGATGTTTAGTCCTATCAAAGTCAGTCTGGAACATACAAGCACACACAGACACACACACACACACACACACACAGACACACACAAACACACACAATGAGACTTGAGCTGAGTTCTGGCTTGCTTTAAAAGCCAAATCAAAACCGAATCCTCAAGAGACATGTGCAGACAGGGGAGAAGGCTGTTTAGAGAAATTAATTCTGAGCCTTTTTTCCTGTTTATGGATACAATGTGTTTTTCCATATCTAAAGATACACATGTTGCACAAACTTCCAGCGCTCTTAAAAATGCATGGTTAAGTGTCCACACCCCTCATGAACATGATCCCAAAACATACCTCAAAATACCAACCTATGGAACCACTAAATGACCTTGAATTTTTGATAACAATTTTCTTCTTGATGGATTAAAAGCACTGATTCTCAAACAAGAAGGCATGTGCATGAAATGAACATCATGTTCATTACACTGTTCCCATATGTAAGAGCATGGATGCTTGTTATTTTCTCTGTCAGCTGAAACAACACACATTACATTGGCTTGAAATGTGCAGTGAAACAAATGCATGCACACACACGCACACACACTTGTGGAAAGGCTACCCTCAGACTGTGCATCCATCAAATTGTTCTTAACATGGGGACATTGCGGATGACAGTATTTAAGGTTTTACCAGATGGATTGAAAAGTAATTTGACATTTATACTTAACACACACCACATGCAGTCGCAGACAAACAGCGTGACCAGTCATGAAAAATCTTTAAGTAAACTGCTAAAATATCCAGGAAAACCCAAGGGAGGCACATTTATCATCAGCTCCTCCATCATGGCTTCAATCTCTTTTCTCCACCAGCGCCACTGATTCGTGTAGCAACTCTCTGCCTTCTGTTTCTCATTGGACCAGTTCCTCAACTAACCAGTTCCTCTGTGGCTGCAGAAAAAGACACTGTGACTGAAGCAAGGTCATCTCAAGACTGACGCTTCCAATTCACAGTTTTTGAAAACGATAGTCAAAAGTTTAAGAACAGCTATCGATGCAGTTTGATCATTCATCCATATCGGTCAAAGCCAGACCAGTATACTGTTACGGTCGCTGTATCGAAAGCTATTAAATGCGGTGGTTTGCTATGTTCGCATGGTGAATCTGCGACTTATCCTGACGTTAACTTGACACTACATGTTAGGGTTGCGCAGAGGGAGAAATGTGGTTCCAATATAGCGCGAGTCTGTGCTGCTCCACCAGCGTGTTGCACAGAACCTAACGCCTCCATGTTTACACACACACACACACACAAACACACACACATCTCCACATGGACTCTTCTTTCATACAGGGTAGCTTCACTCCAGTGAAACCATTCAGGTCAAACCACTTTTGTATTTTGGAAGAATGCAAGATATGTGGTGGGCACCTGTTTTCAATTCTGTTAGTAGAGGGGGACCGATGTGTGTGTGCATGCGCGTGTTTGTGGAAACAAGAGTGTGAGTGAGAGATTACCTCAATCTGTGAATTTGCTGTGACTAGAGTTGCGTGTGGCCCTCTTCTGTGTACCCAGTGTAAGGAGATGCAGAGCAAGTCGACAGAGCTGGTGAGTAAGATGAGTGGTATGTTAACATACACTGTTCTCGATGTAAAGTACATCCACCCTCTGCGGCACTGTGTGTGTGTAAGCATATGAGTGTTCCAGCCTAGGCAACAGGCTGCAGTAGACAACAAATCTTAGACAGAGCAGTGGACAGAGAACTGGACAAAATGACATCAACTGTCTCTCACTGGCTTTGGGCCATGTAACTCCAACCACTTGTTAGGGGAACAGGGTGTGAGGGAAATGCGTATGGGGTGTGAGTGGTTTTCACATCTGTTTGGCAATGGCTGCTGTCTATCACTCCCTAATGGGAAAAGTACGCTTTTAGAGACTAATGACCTCACTGTGTTTGGCTTGTAAAGAAACAAGGTGTGTGGAAGTATTTTTTTCCCAGGAGAGAAACATCACCGTCTGTTTGTTTGCATTGTGAAGCTACCTACAAACCATAACACCATAACACAACCAAAAGGAGAAAGAATTTAACAGCCCCTACCATGAGCCAAAACTGTTTATGAATCATCCTGTTATTGTAAACTGACAGGCTTTAGTTTAGTTTAGGAGTTTAGTAACTCGTGAATCTAACTGAAGCTTCATCTCTGTCTAAGGAAAACAAATCTCTAATTATCAGATGGCCACATGTACCTACAGCTTTTTTTGCACAGTGCAGTCTATTCTACCATTCAGATGGCTTACCTTTTAAAAAGCCAAAGTGAAATCACAAAAGTCCACCCTTATTATTGAAGGGAAGCATTTTGAGATACATTAGAAATGTTCCTTTGGCATTCAAGCCTCTGAGTGGGCGGTCCAGTGTACATGTTTGATTGACAGCTGAGCTGGCAGGGGCGCTGAGACAAAATGTAAACAAACTTGTGTAACTGTAGATTACAAGCCAAGTACAGACAGAATTTTGTTAGCAGTGGTGTTGAAGAATAAGGTCTACACACCATTTACCATTTAAAGTGAACAATCTAAAAGCTGCATGAATCAAAATGTTATATCAACAAGAGATCGCTCATAAGAATGAACCCACAGGGAATTATCACAAACCATGCAGTTCCCCTCTGCTATATAAAGCCTTATATCATCTTTCGGCACTTGGTTCTGGTTTTTAGTCCTTTGGTTCACTCAGCCACAGGAGGCAGCTGTTGTCAGCAATAAACTCTAAAAACCCACTGTACACTACCTGCTCCAAACAACATAAATTAATGACTAGCTGGCAAACATAGTGGATAATTTGGATCGATTCCAGATTGATGTTAATGTTGCTCCATGTTTGCTAACACCTTAGCCATGACAACTTTAACATCACAAGGTGTTATCAAAGTTGTGTTTACACTCGACATAAAACACAAACCATCACTTAATTCAGGTTTTAAATTTTTAGCTTTTTTGCTTTTCAGTGTTGACTAAATATCTAAATATCAAAATGATAATAGCAGTGCAATCTTCCCTGGTGGATTAATTTTTGGTAGCAAGCCATTGTTTCAAAACCAGACAAGAAGAGAAGGAGACTAGGTGCTACGAACCTAATGTGGGTTCTTGCTTGTAGTGTAAGTATGTGGCTCTTTTTTGTCATGTCACACTCAGCCAATTACTGAATGATGACAATTTGATATGCTATATGCAAAGAATTCATCTGTCTTCCTAGACAGAAAAATAATGATATACACAAGTTCATGTACTTACAGATCAGGAAACCTAAACATATATATTTTTTAATATAGTGTTTTTCTATTTTTTTTTTAAATGAGAGCACAGGACTTGTAGTTATAAAATAGAACTAAAAACAAGCATTTCCATTTCAGTTGGACATTAAAGGCTAAATCTGAGGTGAAGAGAAGGTTTTCAATGTCTTTAAAAGGAAATATATTGTGGGCCATATAAAACAAAAACTGCCTGAAGCACAGCAAATGGAGAACAGTATATTTTTAGCAGTTCTGTGTTCAGAGCATCTCTTTGAACACATAAAATATGAATACTGTGCCAGACATTAACATTGCTTTTTTTAGGTAGAGTCATTAAAGATAAGGGTGTGAGAGCCACACCTGACATTTTTACAACCAGAGATTAGTAACAGTGTCACCTCCAAAGAGGGTGGTTGTAAAGCTTCCACCTCTTATCCAGTTAGCCATTTCGTCACACACCTCTGCTGATGCTGTAATTGAGCTCTGATTGTTCTGTAATTGCAGAGAAACAAGACTCCTGCAGGCAAATAGAGTGAAACAAGAGGGAGACTAGCCCAGGGCTTTACTGCCCCTGAACCATCAAAGAGTTCGGAGTTAAAACAATGTCTGCAGCCCTTCCCACGAAACACCTGCTTAGGGTGCAAACACAGTGCAGATCACTGATCACTCATCCGTGGAAGGAACATTTTCAGGTTCTTAGCAAATGCCTTTTTAACACCCTGAAATTCATCATCAAATAGCAAGCCTGGCAAACCAAGGGCAACTAAAACATTTGTTGTCGGATATTTAGGACATCTGCTATATTCCCAGCTCAAGAAGGCCATCTTTGATCCCAGGCCGTGTGATGGATGAGGGTTATGAAGACCAGAACCCAAGCAGGGCAGCAAAGCAAACACACCGTATCCCAGACTCCCTCTCACTGCTAGAATAATCACCATAATCACAGCAATCATCTTCCACTCTCAAACTATATCCACACACATTACTTATGCTTCAGTTAAACGGGAGGTTCTGTCTTCCGCTGAACGAGCAGAGCCAGATTAAACAGTTACAGAATCACCAGCTTACATTACAACAGTTTTATAGGTAATTATACATTTATAATATCAGATTCTGGGAAAGGTTACGAAATGTTTTTAAGTAGTGTATTGATCACAACGACTACGTAAGCTATTTGTTATTTTGTCATTTAAATATAATGACTGATAATACACCTAATTATATATAATTAAATGAATGATGGAATAATATTTTATAAATTTATGTAATAATTTCATAATTATTCTCAGATAATACCTGTGCAAATGTGACCAAATGCTTGAGTATAAGCCAAGGGGGAAAAAAATGCACATCCAGTTTTCCATATTTAATTTTCTTAATATATAACTCATTTGTAATTTATATTTTTAATGCATATGTGTGTAATAAATCCTTGTAAAAACTATTAATGCAAAGCCGCTAATTTAGCACAGTTTTAGGATGATGAAATAACATTTTTCAAGGCATTAAATCGGGGAACTTTCAATTTAAATAATACTCATACTTCATGACCAGTGTGGTAAAATGATGATGTGGCCCTACAACAATGCAGCTCATGTAAAAAGAAGCTGGTCAGTGTAGGACAATCACTACAGGGGGCACCTGCCTCAGCCAGGCGGACAGTCTCTCTTTCCATAACTCTTAACTTTTAAGTCCCATTTGAGTTTCTACAGAAACCCGTTATGACAAAGCTGGGACTTGGTCCCAGCACTGTGATGGATTTTCCTGCCAGATGTTTGTGGATGGTTTATGGACTTTTTCCAAGCATTCACCATGACAAAAATCTCCCAAAGTCTCAAAACTGTTCTTTAATAAGTCATGTGCTCTTGTTAAGATTTTGCTAATCCCGTCTGTTGAGCACTAAAATCTGCATTGTTTACATTTAAAAACATTTTTTTCACCATTTTGCTTTCCGTCTTCAATAAGATGTGTTGGAAGAAGTTTGCACGCATGTGAGATTTTGAATTGGCTTTTTTTATTATGCTTTTGTCAATTAGTCTGCTGTAGATGTTTGAGGTTTGGAAAACTGACATTCTGCTTTAACACTTGTGGTGGCGCTTTCAATTGATGCAAAAACCATATTGTATGCTAAAAGGTCTGAAATCAATCACACACAGATTTTCAGTTGTACAAATAAATATCATTTCATTTACACCCACTGTCAGAAACCTAAAAAAAATACACTGATCTGTCAAATCGTTACTGCTAGCTCATACATCTGAATAAACACTTTCAGTATTTATTTGTTTCATTGATTTGATTTGCACAATTTAGACAGTAATGTACTCACGAGAACCCAATCCAAGTAAAGCAATGTAGTACTTTTTTGTTAGGTTACACACGTCTCTGCCATAGAGTAGTTAACCACTGTGAGGCAGAAGTGACAGAGGCATTACTAGGAATAAAAATTGTGTTTTATTATTATGGTGGTTCTGTACCTCTTTACATTGGACCAATCTGCACCGAGGGTGGTGGGATGCATTTCATATTTCAAACATCTCCTCATTATGTTTGTGGTGATATGATACAAAATTGATTGCTGAAATAACAAGAAAGTCTATGTTAAAATGTGTTTAATGTGTGAAGAATGGAGCTGGTAATAATTAGCTTTATGACACAAGCAACATCCAAAGGCTAGAAGCCTAACATGGAGATTTAGCAAGGAGGTGACACCAGGACTATGTACGTACGAGTACAGAATAAGATTCTTTCTCAGTCAGTGCAGAGAAACTGGTTCACATCTGGTGAGAGTAAGATGTTTAGGTTACATATGGAGGATTTCAAAAATATTTCACATAGGGGGGGATAAGAAGATAAGGAGAGGTTTTAGAAGATGAAAGGGAAAGATTTCCTGTAATATTGTCAATGTCTACTCTTGAACACAGGAGACAGCTGTATTTCATTTGTTTACAACAAATAAAACATCTTAATCATTAGAATCCAGCAGACTATTTGATATTTTTATAATAATGTTGCTTTTTGTTTTTAGTTTTACTACCATTTCTTAAATAAATATGTATGAAGACGAGGGATTAGGCAGCTCTAACTTACTACTAAGTTCACCCTTGACAAATGTCAGTCTAAGAGCATTCACTAGTTATGCTATTACAGAATAGTTGAACTTATTTTGACTCACTCTTACTTTCCAATGTATAACTTGTAAAATGTAATATGATAAATGTATATAATGAGGATGATGAATGGCAATTTATGCCTATGTGCCTGGTGCAAATCTTCTCTCTTTTTTAGAATCTCTGGGTTGAATTATACCTTATAGGTATATAACAGTAGGTAACAACAAGAAAAAAAGAAAATAATGGTGAATCTGTGTAAAAAAATAAAAAATAAAAAAACTAAAGCAGGAGATATCAGTTGTCCGACATGACCACAGAATCAACAGCAGCATCACTTTAGTGTTGAGATGCTAATGTTGGTGTGAACGTGTAGGAGTTTTCTTTGGCCTGAACCTCTTCCCGTGTCTTTTCTTGACCTACAGTGGAGGATTTTGAAGGCAGTGGAGTTCACTGGGAGAGAACGAGTGACGTAGAGCCCGGCTATTAGCATTGTGAGTGGGGCATGCTGGCTGAATATCAGACCCCGGGTTTCCTACTCTGCCAGGGGACGGACCAAGCCAACCCAAGCCAGCCAAACATCTGCTCTTGATTAGAGGTGTCGGCTCCTGTCATTCACAGCAGAGGTTCAAAACCTGAGGGAAAGGGTTCACTTGGCCTCTTTTTGCCTGGGCCGCTGCAAGCAGTCCTGTACACTCCCTAAGGGAATGCAGGTCTGAGGAAAATACCACCGAAAATTCAATTCCATTTTTCCTTTCCGTGCTTCACTCCTCTAACCGAGGCAAATTTCATTACACACTTATGGACTCATAAAATTCCTTCAATAACATGGGGCTGTGTCTCACAGACCAGAGCTCCTTTAGAATCAGATAGCTTCGGAATAAAAAGGGCTTGGAGTGCAATGAGCTGTAAGAGGTGTAGTGCCTCTACCTATTAGACCCGTCATGAGTTTAGTCCATTTTTTTCTTTTTTCCATGCCTTTCTTTCTTTTTTCCTTCTTTACAACACACAAACAGCTGTATAAATTTAGTTATAGTACAGACATAAATTAAAAATGTTTTAAATGTGTTGCACTGCTTAAGTGATGAAAGCCCATAAAATAGTTTACATATTTTCTCTGTCATTTTGTAACAATACATCACCCGGCATCTAATAAAACCTCCAAATAAAATCCCAAAGCACCAATTACTGGATACTTAGGCCAATTAACAAAAACAGAAACAAAGAGAGACTTTGGCAAATGGGAAAGAAAACAATTTGATCACACATCTAACATTAAGCTTCCATTACCCCTCTAATGAGCCAATAAACTCTTTGGAGGTGACTGATCTTAAGATGTAGCCAAACCGCTATATGTTGTTGGTCTCAGTAAAAGAAGGTTACCATCCCAACAGCCAAGCCTAAACTGGCCTCCATATGTGTGTGTCCAAGTTTCTAGCATACTTTTTAAGATTTACAAACAACTATCCAGGCTCTGGCAGAGATGCGTGTTCTGACTTAAAGACTTATTCAAAGCTCCTTCTGACCAAAAAATACACAGCCGATCATGCTTCTTTCAATTCCGTTTACAACATTTTTTCAACTGAAAAGAAGTGTAAACAAAAAGCCACACTGTAATCCATTACTACCTAAAGCTGTTCAGTAAACAGTATCTTTCACAACAAACAGAAATGTAAAAACATTCAAGGAGAAAATTTCGCTATGAAGTCAGTTTTACATTTCAGCTGTTTCTTGGAACTCTGGATTATGTTGTTAGGATATGGGGATGTTTGTTATTTTGCTGTTTTTTTGACAAGGTCTGCACTGAATTATTGTTTTGGATGGTAGATGGGCACCTGTAGGTTTGAAGTTTCTAAAAGGAAACAGGGTATCATGGTCAAGCCTGGATTTTTATACAAAGGCATCAGATTTGATGTTGGGGGTGAGCCAGGAATATCATTCTTGAGCTGAATACCTGCTGATAAGGCCTACAGATAATTAGTAACTACTACTACTTAATAACTTAGTGTCTCCACCCTTTGCATTCTTTGAGACACGTTTACAGCTTTTCTCACAAGTTAGCGATGTTCTTCCTCTTCAGTTGTGCATGATGTTGCATATTCATGTTGCATGCGCAGGAATAATTTTGTCAAACTGAATAATGCATAACAATCATGATCTTTTCGAAGCAGAAGCAAAAGCAGAAGCAATGAAATGCAGAAGCACTTCATTATGAGCAACATTTACTAAATATAGGCACCTTTACTCAGTTGTTAACACTGAACCATTTCAGTGCTTTACTGGATCAACCAGTGCCAACATAGAATAATGCTAGCTATAGTGGTGGAAAAATGTTCTTGTACCTTATATGCAGTTGGCTAAGTTACTAAGGCATAATTGAGGCCACTCATCCATGCTCACCTCATCAATATTCTGTCTGAATTTACCATCTCTATCAATACTGGTACTTATTTTGGGATATTGCAAGACCCTGGGGTGACACAGCAGATACAAGAGGACAAAAAAGTCTCTTGGTAAGTAATGTATTGCATGCTCATGAATTTCAATTAACCATTTTTTACTTTCATTTGTTTTTAACGAACGACAGACAGATGTTTTCAGAGCTCTTCATACACATATCTTACACACAGAATAATTAGAAAGTAGCTTCCTCACAGATCCCTCTGAGGCACATACATGTTCTTGTTTCATGTGAGGGTCAGAGGTCAGTCATAGCCAGGAGTGACGCCTCTGGAGCAGGTAGAGCTTTAGTCTTTCTCAAGCCTTCAACAAGGACGGACACGTTTTCTCAATTATTGTGTTTTTTTACCTTTGTCCATTTAACATAGTGAACAATGTGAAACTTGTTTAATACAGTTTTATAGACAAAATCTGATAGTATATTTGATATAAATGTGACTGAGAATTATTTCTCATCTATTGAAATATAAATACACCGGAAACACTAAAAGTATAGTCCGTTTAGAAATATGCACATTTTAATGCCACAGAAATAATCTGAAACATGCACTGTTCTGTTTTCAATCTGTAAGTGTCAGAGGTAACTCGAAATTGACGCAAGTTTCGAAGTTAGTGGCTTGTGAAAGGTCTTTGGAAACACCCTTTTTATTAAAGATGTTTTCTTAAGAGAGCTCTGAAGATGTTATTTGTGCTCTAAGGCTGCTGGGGAGTCTAACAAGTGGGAAGCTACTGAACCCTGAGCACAGGTTATCTCAACCTTGAAGGCACAGTTTTACACCAGAGGTGTCGGCTGGGTCGACGGGTCTATACTGCCAGAGCTCGCTGGGATGCTAAAAAAATTGGTTCAGAGAAATACTGAAAACACTCTTTGTTGGTCTCATATGAAGAAAATGTTTTATTCATCATTTTCCCCATCTGTCTGTTGCGTTATTTAATTTTTCACTCCTTCCATCCCCCTTTCCCTTCCCGCCTCTTTCTTATTCTAACTTTGTTCCCTCTCGCTCTTGTTTTCTCATTTTGAGGGCTGAGAGCTGCGCTGTGAATCTCCAACTCAGCAGGACACCATGGAGTGATAGATGGCCTCTGACAAGGTCCAACACAATCCAACCAGCCATATGCTCCAAGTGAAAAAAAGAAGAATTAAAGAGGATTCACAAGTGGCCAGAAGAGAAACATGCCAAACTCTTACGCAAGCAACATTTTCTGGAGTTTACAGTAATATATGTGGGCCCTTGACACAGTGAGATTAATGTCCCTGGTACTTGAGTATGAACACTGGCTGGCATTACTTCAGTTAAGTAGGCAAACTCACACATTCAGGGGAATGTTTTAAAAGAGAAGAAAGAAAAAAAATCTAAATTATCCAAAATAATGATTTAAACTATAATAGAAAACTAAAGCAAAGATACCATGTTAGAGACAAACTAGATGAGGAACAGATTATGGTGAAGAAATGCAAAGTCTACATCACGATAATGCTAAGTTTGGAAGCTGGTTCATACAGTTAGCAACTTTGCAGATACATGCATCAAATGCAAATTAGTTTTTTTTTTAATTCCATTTCTTTGCAAATTAGCATTATATAAAGTTAATCTCCAGAAGACAGCGTTGCAAGCAAAGTGTCAATAGTGCAGAGAAAAAAATCCCTGACTGGATCTTACATTTAGTCAGAGAAGAGAAGAAGAGGTAACAATATTTTGTTTTGTGAAGATATATATATATAAGGATATGTGTGGTATCAGAAGAATTTTGTTATTCTCTTCATGCTCAATTTACTCAACCCCCGTATTTTCTGATGATGTATGATCATCTCTCAACTACACTGTACTCTCTCACTAAAGGAAAAGGAGACTCTTTTCTTGAACAACCACACCCATACAGTAATACTTCAAACATTTGTGTGATGCTAATGACTGTGTTAAATCCAGTGTGAAAGAAGAAACATTCGTAAACACCAGGTCAAGTCCCCTCCCTAAACAGTGTTTATAGCTTCCTAGCCCCTTACTAGCCCATAATTCCACTACAAACTTTACACACAATGACTATATATGGCCAGGCACACACACAAACACACACATAGGGCAATCTCACAAATAAAGGATGACAGCCTAAGAGTCAAATTAAGTAAATAAAATGTGTCTAGCTGATAATGAAGGAGGTATGTTCCCCTCAGGATAACAACTTCATTTGGACTCATCCAGCTGACACACACACACACACACACACACACACACACACACATGTGGTACTTACTATACACACACACAAATGCACACGCACACACACACATACGCACACTCAAGAGGTACCAGCATTTCCTGCTACAGGTCCATCCCATTGGTATGAACTGGCTCAGTGCAGTCAAGAACACAGTGTGGTGATTTGAAATTTGACACAAAACGTATGTCTTCTGGAGTTCTGGGGGGAAATGTGGAAGTTGGATGTCATGCCAAACAATCACAGGAGAGGAAGGACTGCTTTCAAACATTTCCCATGCATCAGGCTATTAAAAGGACATTCGTTTGCAGGTTGCTGGCACTTGTCTCGGGGCATATTGCAAACACATGGAATTACATGTAATGTCCATCCATGATTTAAACACTCTAGGTATTCTCTCGATCAAGGAAAAACAGACACTTCTGGATCTGTGTAGGCCATGTGGAAAGAGTAAAGGAAAAAAGGCAGGCAATATGGCAATCAAGAGTTTGTTTCTGATAACTGTAAACTGACAGGTAAGACTAAAAATGTAGCCTGTAATAAATTCAGCAACACACACAAAATACAAGGTCAAGTATTTACATTCTAACAGAGCTCCTTTGTCTGAAGATACTACTCGGTGTTACATTGTAAAAAGCCTCCATGATTAAAACTGTAGAGGTTCGAAAGGTGTACCACAGGGCTTAATTCTCGGTCCTAACATTTTTTGCTGTGAATGTGAACATGAGTAATCTAATTACACGTTATTTATAGAATGATTCTTATTAGAGATACACCTAAAAAAACAAAGTACAATGCAGTGAACTAAATCACTGAAAACCACAACTGTATGACACAAAACCTTTACTGCAGTGAAGTTTAGTTGCACAGTTGGTTTTGGGCAGAAGTGGAAAGAGTACTAAAATATTCTCCTTAAGTAAACTTTTACTTAAGTACAAGTAAAAATCTGCTCAAGTAAAAGTAAAAAGTAGCTCATTTAAAATGTATGTTTTTGCTTCAGTTAGAAAATGTGGTGAAACAGATTAGACTATGGCGGGCCGCACTGGACTGTATATGAAGTCATATCCCTATTTACATTCAAAATGCTGGTAATTTTAATGGGACATCATAGGCTTTAGCATAATTAATTTATAATTAACAAAGGCCTAAGCATAATTAACTAGTTAACAGCAGGTTGACATTGCCATCCAACATAAGCAATGTCATGCACCCAAGCAAAGCCTCTTACCACATCATGAAAACTTCTTTTACCAACTACCTGTGGCACAAGCAGCGTGTGAACTACAGGGAGCAGGGGGGTGCTTGGTCCCTTTTAAAAACATGACATGTTATTTTTGCCATTCATTTCTATTTTTTCTGTATCATCATGGATCATGCGCAAAATCAGGAGCGTCGGGCTTCATCCAGCCAGAGGGAACAATCACTGACCATCCGTAGCGAAAAGGGAGTGGAAAAGGCCAGGGAGAGGAGGTCGCGGAGCGGCCCGGCGTGCTGCGGATGGTCAGTGATTGTCCTGCAATTGTGCTACTGCAGCTGGGGACTTTCCGCAGCAAAAGTCACAGTCAGTCTTGTCTGTGAGGCATGCGCAAACAAGCTCTTTTTTACAAGCTTTTTTACTCAGTAACGGATGTGATTTAAAATGTATTGTAAAAGTACAATACTTCAAACAAAACATACTCAAGTAAAAGAAAAATTACAGATTATAAAAATGACTTTAAAAAGTACAAGTACACAAAAAACTACTCAATTACAGAAAAGGGAGTAATTGTAATTTGTTACTTTCCACCTCTGGTTTTGGGGGAAAAAACACAAAACAAATGAGAATTTCATGTTTCACATAGACAGATAGCAGTAGATGAGATATAATTTAACAGACTGACAGTTCAGAAAACTGTTCAAATAATAAAGGTCTTCATGATTTAATATACAAATTTATCAACTACATTGGTGATGTAAGAATCTCATTTTATTTTACTCAAGTTGTAGTTTTGTTCAGCAGCTGACAGGCAGGTTTGGTGGTCAAACTCGGAAAGACTGTCTTTGGATGCCAAGATTTCAATTTGCTGTGCCTGGTTCATGCCAACAACGCGGCTCGCAATTTTTATAGCACTCCCTGATCTGGTTTTAATACATCATCATCAGTGTGTCGATTGTTGGCATCATTTAATCTAATGCCACAAACAATTTGCCATGAAACCCTAAAACCAAACTGAGCAGGAAGCCAATTTGCAACAATGCGTGGCTTATATAAAAGTTATTCAGATTATAACTTTTATTTTTCATAGATACCTTTAAAGGCTAGTCTTAGTTCAGTTTGCTAAGATATGTGACCACCTGTTATACAGTATGTGACCACAGACTTATATATCTTAGCATCTTACTGTCAGATGTTCCCTTTCTCTTTTTGTCAATTATTAATGATGAGTTGAAACTGGTCAAGAATGTGATTAAAAAAATGGAGAATCTACATTCTCCTCATCTCAAGTGAAAAACCAGTGGCTTTATTTTATTTATCAGTCCGTACTTAATCCACATAAAATTGTTTAATTAAAATAGATTTGTTTAGTTTATAAATAAATTATATTTTGATTTGATTTGATTTGATTTATTAGACAGTAACAAAAATAAATGCATAACAGGATGCCATCACAGTGACATTATACAGAGAATCAAATTTTAAGAAAGAAAATTTTAAGTGCTAAGAAGCAAAAAAAAGACATCACAATGAATTACTAATTTTTGTGGTGAAAGACTACAAAACCTCTCGCTTCAAAACAAATTTTTAAAATAAATATCCATTCATAAAACTGAAGGATATTCATTTTACTTCATCTTGTCAGATAATTGAAATCTCTGTTGAGTAGTTCATTGTTTGGAACCACTGTTCAAGTTCAATGTATGTATTTGATGTTCCAAAGCTTAATGCATTTGTATAAAAACTGTGACTTTCAACTCCCCAAAATTGTAGGCATTACAGCACAGCATGGTTCCAGGTTATTTCATTTAATAGTACAGTAAAGCAAATAGTCGGCCAATCAGTAATGTGTAAAAACATACACACAACTGTTAATGTTTTTTCTTTTACCTCTGCTCTTTCCAAGATCCACAATGACTGCTCATTTCCAATAATATCATCATGGATATCAACAAATGAAAGCAGATTATATTCATTCTCCCACCATCACGGCAACTGGCTGTCCAGTGGTGTTACAGTGTGAAACTTGGCAGGAGAAACTCTCATAAATCTGCATTCATCAGTGAGCTGGAGATGGACCTGGTACTGAGGCAGCTGCAATACCAAAAACTGAATCCATCACAATTCACGCCTTTGTGTTTGAGTGTGTGTGCATATTCGCTGAGGGAATTTTAAACAAAGAGATAAGGCAGACGTTGGAGAAATGAATCTCCTTCGCCCTCACAGAAAAGGGTTTAAAGATTAAGGAAAGAGTGGATAAAAAGCAGGGAGGAGTCGTATAGCAGAACTAATAGGAAGGATGGAGCATGTTTCCCACTGTTGCAAGAAAATATGTTTTGATTTTTAAATGAGTAAAAACAGAAAGTTATAACTAGAGGCCCTCTGACTATAGACAGCTGTGCCGGTTTGTTTTGATGAAAACATTTTCAAGCCATTCACAGATGTTCAGTAAATTCCCCATTCTGTGCCTGCTCCTAAAGTTTGTCTTTCCAGATTTTTAACCTTCTGTCTTCCTGTATGTCCTGTAATGACTCATTATCCTTTTTGTCAGGGACTTGGAATTCGCTTCAGTCTTCTCCATCATTGTATTATAGTGAAGGTTTTGCACATTGAAATTCTGATGTGCAAAACTGTAAAGCAACTGTAAATATTAAAATGCACACCTTTTTTTCCCTTATGTACCTGCACCATAAAATGTATAAAAAAGGCCTGCATGCGCTCAGTCCATGCGTGATTTTAACAGCTACTCTTCTTTGGCTGTGGTCTCAGGCATGTTCTTCACTGTTCCAAGTTTATCACCACAAGCTTGGCTTTCAGTTGGTTTCATCTTCTGGTGTCATTTAACACTTCTCTGTACATTTTTATTTGCTATTCACATCACTTGTCACTGATCGATCACTGCGTTCTATCACATCAATTAAAGGATTTTGTGCCGCAGCAGTGATCAGCTGATTTTACTCACGAAGCCTCCGGCTGTAGCTGCGGCTGCTTCAGGTAATTGGTTTAATCGGCTGGACGTGCAGCCTCTTTTTTCCTGTTCGTGAGTCTTTAATGTAGTTAAGTGACTTATTTAAAAAGACTCCTTACTCGTTTTATACTCGTGACTGTGATGTTTTTGGAGGTATGCGACAATTCAGTTTATTGATCGAAAGTTAACAAAATAATTTCCCGTTGTTTACTTTCAACACAAGTATCAAAAAATTACCTTAGTAGTTAGTTTCCTACCACTTTTTTGGTCACTAAACTATTTCACTCTCTCATTCAAATAATTTTTTTAAATAGCGGAGTCTTTTCCCATATAATACTACCTGTGAGGATGACCTAATTAGGATGAGGAGCGATCTGATACAATTTTATAGGCTAATCTTGCTTGTCAATAACAACAATAAAAATAATAATAGGCTACCAATCAACTACTATGGCTTTAGCAGGTGGCATTTTATGCAAGGTATTGAATGAAGTACTCTACTGGTATAGGTATCACTTTAAGGGTACTGGTTTGGTACTGGTATTGTAAAAAAAACGCCAACCAAACCAGTTAACGTTGGTAAGATTGTGTTAATAGTTGATAAAAAGGGAAAGTTAAAGCTGCAGTAGGGTTAGGGCAATGCAAAACCTTGCCTGTCTCTCACTGCTGCTTGTATCATTCCGTCAAGCCCCTCCCACCATTTCCACAGGAAGGAGCTGGTTGCCCTTCAAAGCCTCATCTCTCCTGGGGCTTGCTCTCAACAGCAGGGGCCTCGCAAGGACCCCTGTCCCTATCACTACAACTTGTCTTCTCAAAGACGGCCCTCCAGTGCTCAGTGGTCCCCGGGCAGAGCGCCCCAAGCTACAAAGGCAGCTGCAGCCGTCTAGCAGCGGGTTGACACCACACACACCACCAATTATTCCCCATCATCATGCCTCTTTGCAACTCGTCGATACAAGCACCATGGCATCATACTGAGCTCGAAGCTCCGTGTGGAGCCAAGCCGTGTTCACACACGTTTTGTACTATACGCTGTTGTTGGCAAAGGAGGAATGGGCAGTTCTTTCATTGCTAGCGGTTGTGTCTTAGCCACTGTGTTTGCAAAGCTCGTCCTCAAGCCGCATGCTGAAGATACTGAGCTTGACTGAGTGAGAGCATGTGCAAGGAGTGGGGCTGTGCAGCGTGTGCACGAGCAGTGATTGACATGGCGTTAGAGACTCCTCCTGGCACTGATTGGTTGTTCTGATTCGGTTGCATTGGATTCTTGCAAATGCCATTAGGAGCAAGAGGATGAGTCAGAGGAATCAGATTATTTTCATAGATTAACTATCTCATGTACTACTGTCAGTGTGTAGTACTGCATTAAGGTCCGACATGCTAAACATCCACTGTGAGCTGCAGATTTGTCCAACATGAAGGTACCACCTCAGACCCAGTGCCAGAATGAGCATCGTGGAGGTCAGCACATTTGGTTCAAAATTAAATTTAGTTCAACTTTAGCTACAAAAACTGGTGGAAAATCAGGGCAATGCACTCCACTCTGCACTTGTGCAGCTATAATGGCCTTGCTCTGTTGCACTTGCAAGTTTGTTGTGAAAGCAGGGTTACATTAGCATTGCTTCACACTTTTTTTCTTTACTGTCGTTCTTCTCAGGTTTCCTTTCAATAGAGCCCTGCGGCTCTCAATGAGAGGCTTCTGGCTGTGATTGCTGCACTTCTGTGTCAGTTCAAAGAGAGGGGTTCAGGTATTAGTGTCTGATGTACTCTCAGCAATGTCTACTTGAACCTAACAACTGATTAGACACTGTAAACATTTGTGTCACTTGATACTACACACGTGAGATCAGCCTAAGCGAGAGAGAAAGAGGAGATCAAATCATGACGTCAGGCTGCATGCCATTTACCTGATCATGAAGCCAACTTTTGACTCATCTAACATTAAAATAATGATCTTTAATTGCCCCTAATGTACCAATAAAAGTATAACTTCATGGATCATGGTGTGTTGTGTCAACCAACCTCCTGTGCCCCTTTGTTACAGTCTATTAAAATTTAAGTCCTCTTGCAACACATAGCCAGGGTGGCTTCCTGTGCTCTGGGGTCTGCAGGAGTATCCATTGATTGCAAGCATTGCTACATTTACTCTCACATGCATAATTCCTTTGGTGTGTAGGACAATCCATTCAGATTTGTAAAATGATAAGTCATGAATGGAAGTCTGAAAATGTCTTACGTTTTGCATTGATCTTCATTGGACCCTCTTACCCTGTGTTCATTCTCCACTAAGCATCTGTAGACCTCAGCAAGGTTTACAATTGTGCCATCATCATATATGATGATAATGATCTTTGTACAAAAAGCTATAAATATCAGGACTATGTTTGAATGCTCCTTTTATGCTTTTAGTTTTAGTTTTTCTTTCCATGAACCTGGCTCAGTCTTGTTAAAATCCTGCTCATCTCCCATCTAGGTTACTGCCTTCCTAAGGAGATGTCCTACTTAGCCCCACCATCTCATCCAGATGGCTAAAATAACTGGCCCTGCAGCAACATTACCTCAGTGTCCAAACTGTGAATCAACCCAAAAATAAAAGTCACAAATAAAGCTTTGCAGCTAGAGGGCCTTATTTATGAGGCTGCTTGTACTAATACAACTGAATATTCTTGAAAGTTATTTTCTGTTTATTTACTGTGAAGGAACTCCAAATGTTAAATACGATGTATGTATTTTGGCATTTATCTACCATATAACATTGTGTAAGCACAATGATGCCTCTTTTTCTGTAGTGTAGCCATTTACAGCTAGACACATGAACAGACAGAAACAGATCTTTGCTCCAATGGGTTAACCTATGCATGCTCTTGAAAAATCTAAGAAAACATTTTAAGACAAATCCTTGATACTTCAAACAGCAAAACCAGTTTCCTATTCAGTGTCTCACGAGCAGCTGCAGACCTTGTAACTGAAAACATCCTATGTTTGACTCTTGCTTCTCCAGTTTCTCTGTTTTGGGAAGATTTTCTTCTTGTCCGTGTTCGCAAATATTCATCGGCCGGTATAGGAATTCCTAAATTGAGTTGTGTTTATCCTTTGAGCCTTAAACACACGGACGAGGCCTTTGAGGTCACAAGTTGAACGGATTGACTGCCTCATTCTCTGAGGTGTCAAATAAACATAGGACTTTCACATGAAGTCACAATATACACAGCTAAACTAACAGTAAACACGATAGAGAAAATGAGGGAGAGGTGTTAAGTTGTGGAGAAGAAGGAACTGATTGCTGATAGAGGGATATACTCCTGCAGAGAGACATGAGAAGACGCTGACTATGACCTTGTCTGAGCTTGGGGGAATTTCTCAACTTAATTCCCCTGCTGAATGTGAGTGTTGGCTCAGAGTGGCCCCATTATTGATATGTCTAACAAGCCTAGGTCAAAGGTCAGACAGTGGTGAGTGGAAAAGGATGGAGCAAGACTGTTAAAGGTCCTTTAAACACCACCTGCCTTCACGCACACGCACACACAGTGAATCTTGGCTGATTGTTACCAGACGATATTTAAACATATCCCTAGTACCTATGTACCCCTGTTACTCTCCACCACAGAGATGAGAGGGCTTTGCACAGATTCTAGTTCACACAACATGCTGGGAGTGTAATAATAAGGCAGTAACAAACATGTTGACACTTCCAGGACTTTTCCAGCATCATCAGAGCTTATTCTGGCGAGTTATTTCCAAACTGAAACAGTCAATGCATGTTAAATTCCACTTGAGACAACTTTTTTACCATAAAAAAGAAAAACAGCAGCTTCCACCTTCACAAACAATCTCTGAAAAATGTCCTTCAGACTTTTGAAACAACATCTCGCAGGTGGCAGACCTGCAGCTTGTGTCTGTGCTTAGAAGACTGAGAGTTGTGAGAACAGTAAATTGGCCTTGGGGAAATAAAAGTTCTGCTTGCCGCCCCAGCCGAATCGAAAACTACGGCACCTGTTAAAAAACAGCATGGCTCTCTTTCTCTCATCTACCTCTTAATAGCAAACATCACACAAGGAGCTTTTTTAAAAGACAAAAGTCTCTATAGGGCCCTAATCAATCAGTTAAATGATGTCTAGTATGTGGGAAAGTAACATTCAGCATTGATTCATTATCATCATAAGTTTTACTGCATCAATATTTTCAACTTATATTTCATTTCAATATTTACAGTCTGCGCAATAGTAGAATAGATAAGTAACTGTGCATACTTTATTATCAGTACATCATTACCATGTTTATTTTTTCTTGACTATCACAAGAAGACTGGCAGCCTCTGTAGACCTCCATGCTGCAGCTGAGCAAAGTGAGCAAGCGGTAGTGGTAACATCCCTTTTGTGACAGGAAGCAGCAGGGTTTATGGGAAATGTGGTCATAATTTTGAGGAACATTAGCACTATACCACATGTGTGACACAGAGAGGCCAGTTGTCACTACCATGGTTTTATTAGTTTACAGTTGTTTTAACAAACAACAATTCCAATAATAATGGTATGATGATGTCGAGCTAGGGCAAAACAACAAGAAATTATTATTTCATTATTATAAGACTAGATATTCTAATTTTTAATTCTGTCTTTTCAGAGGTCTTGAAGGTGGTGTGATAGTCATCTGATACAATTCTATGTACTTATATGACTGCAACTGCTAAATGAAATATATAATTCATGCCTCTACCTTCCTGGCCATCATATCCACATTAATAATGAGTTTGCCTGTGCTGTTTCTCAGAAATATTGTTTATGCGAACACCATCTGACAACAACCCAAAAATATCATCACATAATCACTATAAGAATGTTGATCAAAATATATTTGGTTGAGGAAAACTGCAAAAGTATAATGTAGATATTTTAAAATGCTGGGTCTTCATGGGACAACCATATGTTCGTGTGGCCACAAATTTAAAATCTACAAGTGCCTTTTAGCACAGTTACAACACTACAAAATTAATGATAGAGTGCTGTACTTCATGACTCCTGAACTGAACTTGTGAACTGAGCCCTCACACGAGGTCCAAATACTTCTTCTATGTATTTGCCTACTTTGATAAATGCAACACGGCCATGTTTTGACTGTTGCACTCGAGACTATTTGAAAATACACTGCTGATACATGTTTTTCGCCTCTATAACTCACACAGCAACACACATAGGGTCACTTTGTTCCAGAGAAGCGAAACCTTCTGAAACATGGAAAACACATTGCAGTCCCACTCCTGAGAGGCCACTGGTTCTCCATGTATAATGACCAAACATATCAGTGACAGATTCAATGGGGTTCAATTGAGGTAGATTTGGCTTCTCTGTTTTAGGTAATCTATCAATGTCTTTTCAAAATGCAAGGCCAAATACTTCATATTGCTCTGGATTTACAGGGAACATGGTGTGCAAATTATCTTATTTAAACTTTTAACTATTTAAAGCACAATATGTAGTATTTTTATCTTAAAAAAACATCTTCAAAAAAATGTTGGTACACTGACTTGTAATAGTGTGAACTGTGTCTCTGTCAATGCCCCTCCGGGCCTGGACCGCCTACTATTGCACTGTGAAAAATCTGTCTTTGGAAGAAGCTAGATGGGCATTGTCAGAAAGGGTGCTCCTATCGATCGGTCTCCGAACGTAATCGGCCGAGGTCGTATTCGTTGTAAAACTGTTTAAAAAACCGTAGCAGTGTTCTCCTGTATTTTCCGTTCTCTCCTGGTATATGCCCATTTAATGTTTCCTTGTAAATCTCCCATATTTTTAACCTTTATAAAATCATATAAAAACCTGCTGGCCGTATTTAAAGTGTTTGCAACTCTCTCCTCTGGTAAAGTCTGTGGCAGTATGCCTATGTAAAAGATGTAGACTGTGCTTCTTGCACAAAGATTTAATAAATGAAAATAACCCACTGAAATAATATTAGGCCTATACTAGTGGTAAACTAGGCTATATGAAATTATAATGAAAATATTAAGTAATATTAAAAATATACTAACAGTATAATATGAAATTGTACTTATAACATACAACATTTAATAACATTGTACTTTTATTTATTTAATGAGATTTTCAAATCTCATTGATGACAGTTATGACTCCTCTCTGTATCCCACTCTGCCTCTCTCTACCCCCTAAAGCCCACAGTACCTGTCTGAGCTCTCCAGAACAAAAAGCTTCTACTTCAGAGTTTATCATTGACTGGTGATGCCTGTGCTCCTTAACCTCCTAAATATTTTGGCTACAGCCTTTTTGATTGCAGTTTTTATAGTTGTAAAGTAAATTTATAAAGATGCTGTTTATTCTGTTTTTGTAGTTCATTTCACAGGAAAGCTATATTTGTTAAGCTATAACATGTTAGAAGTAACCAGGCAAAGGTTTCTATGGTTTGAGTCTCTAAGACAGAGGGGGTGGAATTTGTTGCCCATGTTTCCTGCCAATAAAATAAACAGTGGTCATTTCATGATACTTTATCGTCTATTAATACTTAATACATTGTTTTAGGACTAATTAAATAAATATAAAGTATATTGTATAATGCCACATGATAAATAAATTGCTTCAAATAGACCCAGTGATCGGTGATTAGTGATCGGTATCGGCCAATACTGCTTTCAGCAATCGGTGATCGGGCCAAAAAATCCTGATCAGAGCACCTCTGATTGTCAGTTTGGATATCATGGCAGAGGCTGCAAAGGCCAAGTGACCGAGCAAGGGACAGGGTGGCAAGCTAGCCAACAAAGCTAATCAGCAGCTGACGCAAGAGCACTTACAGTAATGTTACCGATGTCCAAATATGTTATCTAGTAAGTTTGCTAACATTAACTTGAGATTTATAGCTAGCAACAGAGTGACCGAGCAACATTGTGTAACTTATCAACCATAAAATAACAGCTGCTGGGGAGTGGGACCCCAGGCAAGTGGGCAACATAAAAGGGCTCAGCAGCCTCTATGGACATAACGTTAGCTAATGGCAGAGGCAAAGAGACCGAAGAGGACGATGACAGAGGAAGCACAGAAGAGAAAAAGGGAGTGATCAAGCAAGAGGCTCCTGGACAGAGAGAGAGCTTTGTAAAAAAAAAAAGTCTGCAAGACAGACGACAAGCTGGCATTTTTTCTGTTGGACTAGTAAGAAATATTGCTATGGCTTTTGTTGTGCCACTTGCTTGATGTTTGGCTGTGTTAGCAAATGTGTCCACTTGCTAGTTTTTGATCATAAGTAATGTAATCATAACAAATGCATTTGCACAGCTATGTTAATTTAGCAGTGAATTACACTTAGTAGAAATGCCAAATAACACCAAATGTTACATAATGTTGCTTTAAATCCTTTGTAAGTATGACTTTTCACATAGCAAAAAAATAATGTATTCTCTTTGACTGGGTTGTTGGTCAATTCCCAAGTACACAATGATTTTTCCAAGCGCTCTTTGGCTTTCAGGACTAACTTTCTGGGTGGTTCTCTGTTCTGGAATAAAAACGCTGCCCACCCACTGTCTCTTCAAAATGCTAAAGAGGATGGATAGGAAGTATGAGTGTTTCTGTCCGAGTAGGCCACAGAGAAGTAAACTTTTAATAGCATAAGAAATGTTTGTTTAAAATAGAGGTTTAAGTCACACTGTTACGTTTCAATTACTTCCTTTATTTTCTTATGTCTTTGGTTTAGTCTTATAGCCTTAAAGTATTTTCTCTATCAACCAACTAACTTTGGACTTTTCACCCCTGTAAAACCACACAAAGAGTGTTAACTGATCATTTCTAACACTGTCTCTTTAGGCAACTCCCTGGCAAGCGCAGGTTTATGGACAATTCCAAAAACGGCCGCAATTCTAACAGAGAAATCCAGAAAACCCTTATTTTCTCTCTTCTCCAGCAGTTCCTCATTTCCATCTGAGTCAATCACAGTAAGAGATAAGAAATGCAGCCCACCCAAAATGAGGACTCCAGAGATCCCTCTGCGGTCAGGTTGAGTTAACTGTAAAGAGTGAAAATGTCAGTGCTTTGTTTACTAGTCTCTGCTGCTGCACCCCTCTATCCATCCCCACATTCCTCCTTTACAAATTACATTTGTCATTCTGAAAACTGATGGTTTCCATTGGCATGCTTTGAACCTTGTGTGCCAGCACATTTGTTTGTGCACATATGCATGTGGATGATTGTGTATGACCTGCAAAGTCCAGACTATGCTATATGAACAAGGACATGTTTCTTATGGTATGAGCACGCATCAAAAAAGACAGAACCTATATTTGTGTGTGTGATCTCCTACCTGTTATTGTAATATTGCTGTAGATGTTAGACAGCTGCTCTTTCAACAGGACAAGCTGTGTGGTGGCAGCCTTCTCCCTCTGCAGTTCCAGCATTATGTCAGGATGGCTGGCCACTTTGCAGCCCTTCTGTTTGTCCAATGCAATGTCACTGCGCACTATATCTGCAAGCCGCAGATGGAGGAAATTAATGCTATTTTAATATTTCTGGTCAGGGAATATATTTGAACAATATAATACTTATGTTATGCTATTTTCAGCAATAAGTATTAAGAATCACAAAACTTAATTAAAAAAAACACTTGTTTGTTTTACATTTTGATTTGAAAGTAAAGCCTGCACCACCTGTTGAAACCTAAAAGGTTTCATTTCAACACACATTTGTGTCATGTTTGTAACAGATTAAATATATGCAGTTGAAAAGAAACACACCTGATATACCAAGCTATATAATAAAACATCCTAGCTTCCTCCAGTATAGCCCATGGCCTACACTCAGGTGGCATTTAATTAGCACCTTAACTAAAACTAATACTGCCTATCACAAGAGCCCTACAATAAGCCATAGCTTCCTGAAGGTTATACTTTCCATGTTTTGTCTGAAGCTGTTATTCAACTTCATAGTCATTATGGAGACTAGTGTTTTATACTGAGGTGTTTCTAATACAGTGGACACCTCATTTAGTGAGGCTAAATATTTGAAGCATCTCCCTAAAACAGTTTTATCAACTCCTGAACATTTTAACCTTCATGAAAATAGGATTCATTGTAGGACGGTTAGTTTTAGCTAGGTGCCCCTGATAAACTGGAAACTTACCTACTGTATTTTACAAGGAAATTGACGCTGTGTAAAATATATAAACAACGTAACCTCTTCGGTGGTGTGGGGGTGTAGGCCTACTCAGTGCGTCTGATACACAAAACACGGACGGGCGAGGAACAGACGCAACACCTCCCGTAAAAGACATCGAAATAGACTAGGTTACACATTAAGGAAAGGAGAAGAGGGGAAATGTCAGGTCTAATCACCGTCTTCGTAGTTCTTCAGATAGTAGTCTGGTCCTGGGCCCCTGAACTTTGCAAGGTTCTTCTGGTTGTTGAAGTGCAGGAAGTCGGTCCGCTTTCCGCCAAAACGCAGAAAGGCTGGCGATAGGCCGCGCGCCAGGGTCACGAGCCGCTTGGAGCTGCGGACACACAGGACAGAATGACACTCACGTGAGAAATATTAAGTGGCTTGATACAGTGCGCTATTAAAATGTTATCTGCGTCTGTCGCCGCAGTGCATAGTCACGGTCATATTTCGGAGGTGCAGAAACAGCTCGGACAAACGATAAAGCGAGTCGGTCTTCTTTCTTAACTGTTGCAATATTAATTCTGTTCAGTTTTACTTCAGACCTATAGTTCAAATATGTTCAAATGTGAGTCTAAAGCTACAAATGAAGTCATGTCACGTTGCTGTAGCTATTAAAGCATCGTAGGCCTCGCACAAAACTTCTGTCCTGCCCCTCAGCGGGCCCGAGACACAGGCAGCGACTTCAACGTCATCTGCCACCCGGTGAAAAGGGCATCAGGAAGCAGGTTCAGTAGTACAACCTGAGGAACGCAGGGATGAAACAACACACATGATGTTTGGAGGATGAACGGGTTTGCGCTTCAGAGAGATATGAAATTAATATTTTCAGCTGTTACAAACTACTAAAAACGAAGTGCCCTTTACTTACTTTTTGGTGTAAATGAAAACATATAATTAATTATCACTGATAACAAATGTGATATTAATAAAATAATACTATTATCCAGCTTTGTCTACAAACTGAAAAATCACTTAAAAATAAAGGTTTAGCTGTAGGTGTAACCTATTAATCAAGTAAATGTGCGCATGAAGGTTTGATGTTTTGAAAAACGAATAAAAGTAGCCTACATGAAGGACGTTTTATTCTGTAATTGACTGCATTTTTCATTACAGCCTACGTGGCATACGGCTAAAGCTCCACGCAATAAAATGACAGAGGATTCATAAAGTGACTGCCGACAGGCCTGCAGACTAACTGTACACACAGCTCGCTGTTTACAGCCTAATCACCCATTACTCAAATTGAAGCTGATGATGGTAATAATATATTAATTATGAAAAGACTGACCAATAAACAACTAACCAGAACAAGGTTGTAAAGGACGTTATGTGAGAGACACAAAATGTGAATGTGGTGGAAGTGAACATTTAAAATGTTACCATGCATTTATTGTAGAATATTAAAACGGCTTAGCATCGACCTTCTTTTATTATGAGGGGAAGATTTGGGCACACAGTAACGCATGCTCTCCACATTTTTGGTCAGTAAATGGTCTCCAGTTCATGAAATGCACTGTACAAAATGATGTAATAGTTTGCCATATAGATCAAGTTCTGTAGATTAAATTTTAAATACCTGACGATTATACAATGTGATTTAGAAGCTGAACAAAACAATGTGACTGAATAAAATGTCTGATACCAACAATTCCAATCCGGGCATGACAAGCCATTAGTCTTGCCTATGTTGTGAACTAAAAAGTCAATTATAAACATCCATGAAAAGTGTTTTGCTTAGTTTTGAGTTTTAAAATGTCACAATTCATAATCCATGGTCAAAACAGTGTTGCAGGTTACAGGCACATAATGTGCATCTCTGACATTTTGGCTGTTCTGAGAAATGAGGTAAAAAAAAGACAACTGAATGCAAGTCGCTCTGCATATTTGAAAAGTATTGAAACAACATGGAAGCAACAACATGGAAGTGAAATTAGATTTTATTTTTTTGTCGTTTTAAGATATGAAATGATTAAAAACTTGTTACATGGATATTTTGTATTGTAGACGTGACGGGTAAGGGTCACACAATTGTGTCTAATGTCAGTAGACACACTAACAGCAACAATAAGCCCGAAATGGATAGCCTTTGAAATTATCGTTCACTCTCAAAGTTGCCTCATTAAATTATCTGATTTGGACTTTACCAGTCTCGATGAAAATCATTGTGTAATGTGGAGCATTGGACCACTCAGCGCGCTGAGTGAGGAAGAAACGTGCTGGCTCACTCCATGACAATTCAGACAACGTGGCTGCGTGCGTAACGAAAAAGAACCACCAAACATTTTGGAGGTGGACGCCTATACAGATCGATGTTGTTGGTGAGGAGTAAAAGTCTTTGGTACCTCAGAAAGTCCAGCCAGCCGTCCTTGATGATCGAGGGATCCAGCTGCAAAGAAAGGAAATTGTCGTTGAGGACTTTGATCGGACTGCGGGTGTTGACATCCAGGAGAACCAGCGTCCTCTCCATGAAGCCCGGTCGCTTCCCACTGGCTGCAGGTCTCTGGTAAGAGGAGGAAGAAGAAGAGTAGGAGGAAGAGAGCACCGACTGCACCACCAAAGTAGCCAAAGATGCCAGCCACAGGGAGGACCATGGCAATACGCACGGTGGGGATTTGGGCATCTTCTTGGTTTGGAGAGCAGGCAGATCAGTGCGCGTAATGAGGCGTAAAGGTGAGAAGAAGAGGAAGAAGGAAAAAACAACTAAGCAAACTCTTCTGCCGCGAAGTTCGATTGTGGTTCTTTACCTCGGTCTCATCGATCTGGGTCTGTCTTCCTGTCTAGCTGTCTCACCCCCTCTTGCCCCCCGCCCCTCTGAGGATTTTTGGGAGCTGCTCAGAAGAGCGCACGCCCCGAGCCAGCCTTCCCGGTTGTGAGAGCCAGAAGCTGGTAGGAGGAGAGGAGGCAGCACCGCCCCTCTAAGGTTCTCTGAGGTATGAGTACAAACTGCTCAAAAGTCATTTTCTCAGCTCATATGGCTAACAGCAGTTTAAGATGAAGAAGTGGGGACGCATTGTCGTCTGAATATTGAATTTTCTAATTCAATAAACATTGATATTTTTCTTAACTCATGTGTGAAATACAACAACAATCAAAACAGAATTTTGCAGAAAACCAAAGTTGAATCCAGCAATAAGGTGACACCGAAAAAGTGCTTACTTTCAACAAGTAGCTGCTCATATGTAGGCCTACATGTTGTCAGGTCACTATGATGATGAAAAGACATATCTTGACAAAAATGAGTGAGCCATGTTGGCTGACGCACCGACAATTCATGTTGTAAAGATAACAATCTGTAATTTAAAGATAATTACTCAGATGAAGAAAACATGATTAAGAGTAAAATGTATACAATACTAAAAAAAATAACTACATATTGTGTAATTAAAGGCTGCGCGAAGGCCTAACCGGGGATGTAGTTACGGGGTTAACTCAGATTTACCGACTATGCATGCATTATGATGGCATAAACTCAAATCATACACATGGAAAGGGATCACTGACTAAAACCCATTGTTTCCCATTTTCAAAAACTATCGCAATTTTCAGTGTCCAGCCACATTGTAAATTAAATGTCCTAACAGAAAAATGGATGTTGTTTCGCCTACAAGAATCCTCCACAGTCCAAGAGAACAAAAGAAGGCCTGCTTCAAAGCAAGAAAAGCTTGTCAGCAGGATATGTGATGTTCCTGAGTACTGTAGAGGCTTCGATTGTTTTGAGAAACAACTCATTGATTGCACATTTTTAAAAACAATGACATTTGGAGATGGCAACGTGAACAGCTTTGCCCGTTTTCAAAAACGTTCAGAACCAATTCGGCATTTATGTTCCTACACATGCATGGAACTCACCTATAAACGCTTTATGTGACTTTTCTCTCCAGATGTTCTCGGGCCTCTGGTGAGCAAGACACCGAACAAAGTGCAGTCTATTGTGATTTCTCCAAAGTCTCATCAGGCAGTCGGTGTGGCTCTGAGTGGTCGTTTAAGGTCACTGCTGTCTCACAGATGGGCAGCAAACTACATGAGAAGAAAATGTAGAAGACCGGTTTAATCTTTTTATCCCGGCCTACAGCACCTACTCACGAACACATTAAACCGCACAATTATCAAAGGTGTTAACTTTTCAGGTTTTACGCACAGAAGTTCTCATTATACGCATTAAACTAATCCAGCAGGCTAAAAATGGTGCTGTTAAATCTTCAACTAAACTTGAAAAAGCAGCTCCGGGCCACCCCTCAGTGCCAGATACATTTTGAAACAAAGACACAAATAATAAACGGCATATATAGTATCTAATATGTCTGTTATCCAGCAGTGCCTTTTCTTCTTTATCTGTCCTATAATAAGCAGGTTCAGATCAACAGAAAACCAAGCGAATGCTGCTTCATGTTGTCATTTTGGCCCAGCTAGACATCATAGTTAACATGTGGTTTCAATATAAGCCAAGCTATTTAATTTTTATATAGCCTATTTATATTGGCTACGAGTTCTTCAGTTAGCTCTTATATATTAGACTGTGCTATGAGACATCCGGCGTGTCATTTTTGGGGGGATGTTTTTCTAAGAAAAGTAAAAACAAACGAAACATCAGTATAATTGTATATTATTTCAGAAGGGCATTACATGTGCGTCTTCTCGATTATGGTGTGTTTAATTTGGAGCATTTCTATAGACTATTCAATAAGATATTATTAATTAAAAGGTATTTTATGTTGTTTGTTGAGAATTTCGCAGCAGCTTCATAATCGACTGTAATGGAGGAGCTGCTGAAATAAAAGTTTTTAATTGCTTTTGGGCAACAGCACCAAGACGCTCTGCACACATGTAGCTGAACACCAGCAGAATAGTTTAATGAATTACATGGGGGAAAGGGAAAATAAACTAAGTAGTTTTAACCTTGTAAATTTAGGTTCAGGCAAGAATGTATTCCAACAGTCTATTTTGAATAAAATTCTTTGATGTAACGAAAATCTTCTTATTCGTGTGAAACATGTTCAGTGAGGAAACACAATCTACATGGTGGCCTAAATAAACCAGTTCTTCGAACAAGCCAAATAATCCACTTAACTTTATAGGTTAATCAATTGAAGGTGGACTCATACAAACACTTATATAAAATAAAAAGGGGAACACTTGGGCTCAGCTGCTTCTGTTGTGTGTGGTCTTCCTACCGTTTTGTTCAGTAAGCGATTATTATGAGTGTTGATTAAATTGACCAAATAATTATGAAATGATTTGGGTGTATGTTAGGGATACCCATGCAAATGTTTTTACATTATATCATCGAATTTGGGCTCTGTAACAATAACTATCTTTCATTGTGGAATTGTGAATGGGGAAGACCATTAACTGACAAATATTGATCAACTAACAGTAAGAGAGTATTATTATCAATGATTAATTTAAGAGGCTACTTAATTATAGTATGACACCCTAAAAGGGTTTTTTAAAACGTCCTAAAGGAAAATACGTTTAGCCAAACACAGAAACGTTCTGTAGAGCACCATATGTCATGTTCGTTGGGAATTTTACTATTTATTTGGCGTTTCAGTTAAAACAATTAAAACCATCGACATATAATACCTGCCATGACAACCTGTATGTCGACAGAAATAATGCAGATTTAAATTTTTATAAAGAATAGCCTATATTCTCTGGCAAGTTTTTTGTAGATTTTCCAAAAAAATTGTTTAGCCAACAAATTCATCAGAACATAAATTATTGTGTTATCTGAGATCTTAAAATGTACTGGAGTGGTGTTCTCGTACGTTATCGTTTTTCCTTGCAGTGCAGGCAAGATGAAAATAAAGTAGGCTAATCATTATTTCACTGGTGGTCCTCGGAGCCCATGTTGTTTTGCTCTCTTGTGCAAAGTCTTTTTCTTTTCTCCAAATGCTATGGTGTGGATGATGGAGAGCAGAGAGAGTGTTTAAGTGTTTAAGATGTGGCAGGACTCCTCTCACCTTGTAAACCCGACAGGCTGTTGTCATCGAACTCAACTGTATTAGGGCTTCACGGTATTTTCAAGAGCATTTGATAAATCCAGTAAATAATAATAATAATAATAATAATAATAATAATAGAAGAAGAAGAAGAAGAAGAAGAAGAAGAAGAAGAATAAGAATGATAATAATAATAATAACCTATTTTTCTGTTGGGACTTCAATGTGTTATCTTCGGTTTTGGTGACCTTTTACTGAATTAATATTTCCTATTCCCTATCCTAACACTGACATATTGCTATACTTTATGCATCGTAGTCCTATTAATAGGTCGGTCTTTATGATACATGGGATAAAAGTTTTATATGATAGCCCATTTTTAAAGCTGCACGATCAAAATGTGTTCTTCTAAAATGTGTTGAGTGATTGCAAGTCTTTTATTTCTTAAAGATGCGAATTCTGAAAACGAAAGTGTTGATTTTTTTAGACAAAGATGTAAATCCACGCACATTATCCCATGTATTTCTGAGTCTGAAGTCTGCTAGGCTATTTGTAGTCCTTCTCAGAATAGGAAGCACTGAAACGGGTGATAATACTGCCATCTAGTGGGGAAGTCAAAAGTATGCACCTCAGCTGTGTAATGTTGCTGCACACACAAAACCAGGCTCCGTTCCTTAAAACTCGGCTATACATGACCGACATGATGTATGTGGTGAGCCTCTACATAATGCATTTGCATGTGGTTTTTCCCCTGTATTTTAATTTTGGTTTTGATATTAATGGAATATCCGTCTAATATTTAGCTTATTAAGGAGTTTCTATGGTTGTAAGCTTTGTTTGATCCCGTGCATAACACATTAATCATTCATTATCGGGCATTTCCTGTCTTCTATTTTTAGAAAGTGGCAGAAACAGTATAAGACAGGCCTACGTCACGGTTTGTCATGTATATTTAAGGACTCTGGTGCCCCCCTCCTATCTCTCCCTCCCTCTTCCTGAATTTCGCTCTTCTCGCTCTCTCTCTCTCTCTCTCTCTCTCTCACTGTAATATACTCATCATCCTCTTCATGGACATGGCCACCCAGCTGCTCCATCCATCCCATCCGCAGACCACGTGACCCAATTCTCCCACGTCCTTCAGTGGTTCATTCAGCATGATGGCTGCGAATGCTGCGGATGCTCTTTGCTGCATCCTGCATCCGTGCCGGTTCTCTCTCCTCTTTCTCGCCGTCATCCTCTCCTCTCTGCCGGCCCCGACAGCAGCGCTGCTCGGCGTCCGGCCAGAAGACACCCAGAGCGGAGAGCTATCCGTGCAGGATGGGATACTGAGGGCGACAGAGGGGACCCGCTTCATGCTGAGGGTTTACTACTCCGCATCTCCAGCTACAGAACATCCCGACAGCCTGAACACCAGCGGTAGAGCTGAATCCGCTCCTGCCGCTCCGTGGATCGCGTTTATAGAGGAACCAGGTGGGGACAGCGGGGACGCGGAGAGGCGGCTCCGGTCCAGAGGGAATCCTTGCGAAGAGGAGAATGCCCGAAGCTCCGACATCGAGCTGCTGGGCTCTTTCAGATCCACCTCAAGTCAAAACTCAGTTTTGGTGGAGCTGCTCGCTAAAGACCTGCGCAGAGGCGAGGTGATCAAATACTACTCCATGTGCGCGTTTGATGGAGTGAAATGGGAGCATTTCAGCACCAAGGACTTCTGGTTGGCAGTGGTGGAGAGACCTCCAGAGGCAGATGTTTGGCTCCAGGCGGGTGTCTCGGTGCTCTTGTTAGGGCTCTCTGCACTCTGCAGCGGTCTGAACATCAGCATGCTGGCTCTGGACCCAGTGGAGCTGCGGGTCCTGCAGAACAGTGGCACAGAGAAGGAGCAGAAATACGCACGCAAAATAGAGTCAGTGCGTAAACATGGAAACTACATCCTTTGCACCGTGGTGCTGGGCAACGTACTTACCAATACATGCTTTGTGGTGTGGATGTGCCAGATTTTAGGAATGACTGCTCTCTCAACTGCCTCGTGCACTTTAGGGATATTCTTTATTGGCGAGATTTTACCTCACTCCGTAGCATCCAGGCACAGTCTCGCCATCGCTTCCAAGACCCTCTGCGCGACCCGCCTGCTGATGCTGGTGTTTTTTCCCATCGCCTATCCGGTCTCCAAGATTCTGGACATTATGCTGCACCAAGAGATCAGCAACTTTTACACCAGGGAGAAGTTGGTGGCCATGCTGCGTGTAACAGACCCGTACCACGACCTGGTCAAAGAGGAGCTCAACATTATTCAGGGAGCCCTGGAACTGAGGACCAAGACCGTAGAGGACGTGCTGACCCCGCTGTCAGACTGCTACATGCTCTCCTCGGACGCAGTGCTGGACTTCTGCACCATGTCTGACGTGATGCAGAGCGGTTTCACCCGGATCCCGGTCTACGAGAACGAGAGGTCCAACATTGTGGACATTCTGTTTGTCAAAGACTTAGCCTTCGTGGATCCCGACGATTGCACTCCTCTGAAAACAATTACTCAGTTTTACAAGCATCCCATGCACTGCGTGTTCAGTGACACCAAGCTGGATGTGATGCTGGAGGAATTTAAGAGAGGTAACACCACTTTAAATCATATCACAGGTCGGCTCTCAGAAATACTGGTGTCCTTTGTTTTTACATGTCAAGAACTTAAAAGTAACTTATGGGTAAGAAGTCAGTGTTGAGTTTGTGAGGCACCATATGAATGTTTTGGAACAGTCTCCTCCTGCCACCTAGGAGCTAAATGTTCTTTGAAGTGACTGTGCACTTTAAACCTCTGTTTTCAGTGCAGAAGTCAATGTATACATCAGTCCATTGGCTCACAGTGGGCATGCCAGTAAAGCCCTTTGATCCACAGAGCAGTGAGAGCCATATGTGAAATCTGATGCAGTGTCACATGGTGAGTGTGGTTCAGCCAGGGGTTAGAGGCTACCAAGGACCAGAATGGGGTTATATTAAGAATTTAACTCATTTTCCCATGACAACAACACCGTGAACTTTATCTGACCCCATCACCCCCTGCTTGTTTCTCCTCTTTATGTTATATCAAGTGTATCCGTTATCAGATCTACACTTTAATGTAACGTTGAACTGTGTCAAAAAGGAATTTAGCACGAGTAGAGGCCTTCACTGCAATGGCCTCAGAGGCGATGAATATCATCGACTCTCTCTGACTCACAAGTCTTTTGTCTGACAAGCATCTTTGCTGATAAGTGCCTTCACGGTATTACAGCACTCCGTCTCGTGTGTGCAGTGATAGCATCTCTTCACTGCCGAGTAAAAGTGTGGTGCCTCTCTCCGGGGGCCCCATTCAGTCTTGATGATAACACTGAATATGATTCTGAATCAGTGCTCTGCACAGCTCAATCTGCTCCCCAGACAGTGTCACAGGGTAAAACTGAGACTTATTGGAAGCTACTGGGATGACTGTTATATAAGGATTTCATCGACAATGGCTTATGTTGTGGGGAATTAGATGTAAATCTGTTTCATTGACAAAGAGAACTCAGTTTTCCAATCAGAATGTGAAAATGGACACGGTGGAGACTTTGGCAGGATCATAAATTAGATTGCCACTTACAAGTCAGGAGGTCTGCTTTTTTATTTTGTTCAGGATTATGAAGGATAGCTCTGGTCTGACACAAGTGATCCATAGGTTCAGGTTTGTCTGGGTTTCCAGATTGTGTGTTGTTTATAAATACGTTTGGGTGAAAAGGTGAAGTCGGGCTTCACCTTTAGATTATTTGTGTGCACCTAATTGTCAGCCCGCTGCGACTTTGAAGCTTCTTCCACTCTGCAGGTCGTTGCCATCCAAGCCTGCAGAGCAACCATAAAAAATTCAGCTTCAACCTTTACTTTCCTCTCTCACCTCCTTCCTACTTTGCTCTTATGGATTAAAGGCTCCTGCTGTCCTGCGGTTCAGGAAACCTGGCTGGAAGCTGTGAGGATGTTTCGCTGAGATGCTGAGGGGTGAGGTCACTGTGGCCACAGGAAAGGTCACCAGTAATTTAAGAAATTTAAGGGAGGACTACAAACATACTGTACAGTGGAAAATACATAAATAAAATAATTTATTACCTTCTATATGGCAAGCTAGGCTCTTTATGCACTTGTGCTTTCATGGCATAAAAGGTTAATGAGCAACACAAAATGTGCTATAAATCAAAAGATTTATTTATTTATTTATTGGGGTGAGATATTCTGTCAGTGGTGGAAGAAATATTTAGGTAATTTCAAAAGTAAAATGGCAATTCCACATTACAAAAACACTCCATTACAAGTAAAAGTAATTCTAAATGTAAGTGAGCAAAATGTACCAAAACAGTAACACAGTTATGCAGAGTTTCCCATGTCAGTTTTATATTGGATCACAATGATTAATGGTACTGTTGTAGGTGTTCCAGGTGGAGCTCATTTTAACTGCTTTAGACAGTGTTGGATAGCTTAGTCCGTGACAAGATGCTTCAACTGATCATATGTTTTGTAAAATCTTAATCTGAACAGTAACTAGTAACTATGTTAATCCTTTACATTTCTTTCTAAAATGCAATGGAGACTAACTAAAAAGTAGTACCAATTATAAAAAGTACTAAATATTTGAGTATTTAGATTTGTGTGTAAAACTATTATTAAAAAACATTGTTGCAGATATATAAACAATACATTATTTCCTTCTATAGTACTCTTTGGCTATAATGTTTGCAGAAAACACAGATAGACAAAAGAAAAAAACACATAATGCACAATCATATGCAAACACGTTATGCATGATGATGAACAGAGTTAAGACATGGAGTGGAGGAGCCTGGGAAACAGGCAGAGTAGAAACATTTGCAAAAGAGACATCCATGGTATACCCAGTTTCGCCCCGGGCATGTGCGTCTGCGAGTCTGGTAAGAGTGTGTGTATGTGTGTGTGTTTGTGTGTCATTCTGCAAGAGTATTATGTAACATAACAATGATGTAATGCGGTGCCTGGGCACATCAGCAGCTGATGGCAAATCCACCTCTGACTCACCTGAGCGCTTCAGACAGGCAACCTTGCCATCTCAGCCAATCTCACACAGCCAGAGTCTAATGTTTGGAGATAGCTGCCTGTCGGTCAGTCAGGATTTTTGTTCTTGTTGCAGTGGATTAAAGCATTTGATCCATTTTATCCCTGGGCAGTGATCCCCTAAATCGGCCCATCTCATATGAGCCACTGTTTTTGTTTCGTAGTAAGGTCGGAGACAGTTTATGTGCTTCTGTTGAAATCTGTGTTCTAGTGACATCATGAATTTGGTTAGATAACTTATTTGGTCAGCAAACTGACTTACACCCTGACGTAAGAAGAAACATGTCAGGGACGACATGATGACAAATTATTTTCTAAATACATGTATTTTTGGTGGTGTTAAAATGAAAAAAAAAAATCTATGAATAACATCTAGTATGTGCTTATAGTGTGGTCGAGTTTCGTGGCCATTCTAACTTCTTGTCACATTCGCTTTATTGACTTGCCCCAGAGATGCTGTTGGCGAGCTGTGTCATTGGACTTACTGAGTGGGAGCGCTGGGTCTGCTCATGGATATGTAAAGTGTGTGTGTTTTTATGTACGTGTGTTTTCAGAGGTGGCAGCAGCATGGGCAGTTTAGTCAGCAGATGCAGGCATCCCCAGACTGATTGCATAATCTCAGTGTTTACGTAAGGGCCAAACTCTCCCAAACTGTCAAAGTGTCTCCAGACTAATCCCCAAATGCCCACTTTCTTCTTGTCTGAGTCACACACACACACACACACACACACAAGGGCAGTCCTGACATTGAAATAGTTTTATATTCCAGCTCTAAGATAGATCTCTCCTGTGTTACGGTCTCTCAGCTCCAGTTGGTGTATTTATGCTGATTTTCATCTTGACTGCACAGATCCAGTTGGAGGCTGTTGCTATTTTTATCCAGTGACGTCGCGTCTCAACCTGTTTAATGAGCAGACTTCAGCATAAACTCACATTTTGAAAACGTTTGAACTCATCCTTTTTTTTTTTCTGATGAGTGCAGGTAAGTCTCACCTGGCTGTGGTGCAGAGGGTGAACAGTGAAGGTGAGGGAGACCCCTTCTATGAAGTGATGGGCATCGTCACCCTGGAGGATGTCATAGAAGAGATCATCAAGTCTGAGATTGTGGATGAGACAGACCTGTATAGTACGTATGAAGCATAAACACACTGATTCGTAGCTTTTTCAAAGTCACTGTTACATTAGCTATGAATCAATTTTATTATATTTTCACCTCCCACACCAAATAGATTTGCTCTCAATTTGTCACAACAGCTGACAGAGTTTCTTCAGCTCTGTGCTCCACAGCAGCACTGAAGAATTGAACCGCATAGCATACAGAAATATTTAGGGATGCTACAAGTAGCATTTTTGCATTAATAGTAAATTGAAATTTCCTGTCTTCCACCATATGCTCTCCTAGTTTTTCTTTAAACTATTGATCCCACCTTCTCTCCCCTGTTGTTCCCAGCTCTTTACTGACGCATAATTAAATAAAGTGAATAAATGGCCCAGTCACACAGATAATCGCCATAATCCGCTCATCTTTAATTGGCTGCAAATGCTCTCCACAGAGAGGAATTCAAATGTCAATTCCCCTTCATTTCATATCTAATCTGGTCTGTACTTTTCACTCATTGAATTTGACTATTTGCATGCCAGAATTAGGGAAAACTAACTTCATTATACACTTCCACAAAAATGCCTGCTCCCAGAAGAAATTAACATAAAAATGTAAAGTGTGCTTCAGCTTTAATTACACGCAGAGTGTATGAAGCCGTCTGGGTCATGGGTGAACTTGTGTGGGTGTTCATAAACTCTGTTTTTGTGTGTGTGTATCTGCGTGTATGCAATTATGTGTGTATATATAGCGCAGGGGAGCTAATCTCTCCCTGAATTAGCACTTCAGGCATTTATAGTGCCAGCTGTTCCTGCTGCAGCTACAATGTATTTAATGGAATATAATATATTTAATACTCTTCCCATCTGCAGAAGATAAGTCAATGTATCAATCAGAGGTGTGTTTACACAGCACTGTACAATCTCAAGCTATCTACAGCTGTGATGTAAGAGAAATCACATCTACAAATCTGTCTGTAGTGTTTGTTAGTATGCAGCATACAAAGCTGCATCAACTAATGAGGTCAGTGGCACCTCAAAGTATTTGCTTATTCCTTGTGGTGCAAACAAGAATACTGTAATTATATATAAACCTAACCAATGCAAGAGTAATACCTTTCCTTCCCTCAGTTATTATCAGAGCTGATATAAAATGTGAACTCTCACTGAACACTGTGCATGATTTGCACTCTGTGTGTTTATAGCTGACAATCGGAACAAAAGGAGAGTATCCAACCATGAGAGGAAACAGCAGGATTTCTCTATCTTCAAACTGGCAGAAAATGAGCTGAAGGTGAAGATCTCGCCACAGTTGCTGCTCGCAACACACCGCTTCTTGGCTACAGGTAGCATTGTACTGTGTGTGTGTGTGTATGCATGTACTTTGTCAGTGCACACAGTGGATTGCATGATAAAACATGTGACAGGGAACAAGGCGTTCTCTCCTTGACTCTTGTTTTGGTGTGTTCTTGTGTGTGTGTGCCCATATGCATCAATCTTGTAGAGGTGGAGCCTTTCAGGTTGTGTCACCTGTCAGAGAAGATCTTGCTGCGTCTCATCAAGCATCCCAGCATTGTGCAGGAACTCAAGTTCAACCCCAAGAACAAACACGCTCCTCAACACTACCTCTTCCAGAGGAACAAACCTGTCGACTACTTTGTCCTCATTCTGCAGGTATATCACAAACGCCACCTCTGCTTTTTAAGCCAGATACTTATTTTGCTTTTTTAATTATGAAACCAAGCAATAGTCACTTCTGTGCTTGATAATGTTATAATTACAGTCTTTTTCCCCCTGCATATTTTCTGTTTGGGAGGCTCCATTAGATAAGAGTAATCAATTCATTGTGTTTGTCACACCATGAGCACAATTCATGTAAATGGCTGTGTTGACTTGCAGGGACGGGTGGAAGTAGAGATAGGAAAGGAGGCTCTCCGCTTTGAAAATGGAGCGTTTTCCTATTATGGAATGCCAGCACTCATCCCGCCCCTGCCCACCGGTAAGTAAGCATACACATGAAGCAATATACATCACGACGAGGGTCATGGTGCTGATGATGATGAAGACAGGGAGAGTTCAGCAATAATAATAACTTTGCAGTGTCTTTATGGCGTCAGCCGGCACAAGCAGCAGTCGCAGCAGCTGTGGGAAGTAAGTAATTAAAAGAAGTGATTTCAGAGAATTTCCCAGTGGAAGGACATGACCTGCACAGGATTATATGAAATCCAGCTAAGACTGCAGAGCAAGCAGAAAGCCTCTCTCTCTCTGTGTGGAGGCTGTGTGCACGTTTTGCATGTGTGATGTTCAGGGTGAGCTTAAAGCAATTTGGAAGACTCTGTTAAGTATTTGAAAATCCTTTCTTAGGACATTAAAGAATCCAGAATATTTCTCTTAAGCGGCTGCATGAGTATCACATCTCAAAAGAGCTGTTTTTTAACCGTTAAAAACAATGACTTATCATTGCTCTCTAATGTACCTCACAAGAACAGCATTTGTTGCCACTCACAGTTGCTGCCGCGTAAAACATGAAAACATAAAACATCTTTAAAGATTTGCCACCATACAGAATGAAATTCACAGCTATAGTTAACAGTGTAAGGAGTAACTGTTACAATATGACATTTTTTCTTTGACAGTAGCTCAGGGTGGCCAGTAGTGGTGACTGACACTTTACAAACCCTTGACTATGTAACAACACATTTCTCAGTGGAAACATGTTTATGCTCATTATATGAGCTAAAAATACTTTCTAATTCTGAGAACACACATACTACTACTATTGCTGTAAAACTAATGTTAGCATGGATGGGCAAAAATACATCAAAGTGTTTTTTAAAATATGATACCAAATGTAAATAATAATTTTAAGTTCATCAAAATAAAGTGAAAAATACAGCAGCCACGTAGAGAATACAGAACACTCAAGTATTTTGATAGAAAATATAAAGCCATTTTCATCAACCCTATGAAATACAAATGACAAAATCCTATTTTCAAATACAGATTTTAAGTACATGTATCATAAATACTGCCCATCCCAGACTTTTAGTTACAGCACAGTTCCATCAAAATGAATGAAGCATGATATACTGGAAGACAGTTGGGAGACTTGTTTTTTTGAGAGACTTGTATTGAACCACAATAAGGCTGCTTTCCAGAATTACAGAAAATGAGACAGTTAGGGGACAACGGATTTAATCAAGGGAAAAAAAGCTGCAGTGCCTGTAACAATAGTCAAAGTCCAGCAAGTACAAATGAGTTTGCATTAGAGCACACTGCTGTAGTCGAAAATGTCTGAACATAGAAACTGAACGTATGATTAAAGAGCATGTAGTGCTGATGTATACATGAAACACAACTAAAATTATGTTGTCTCCTTCGGTTCTGTTCAGGTCAGAGGTATTGTTCCCGGGCCAGTGGTCTAAACCAATCAGATTCATTACTGAGTGGAGGCAGTGTGGGTCAGCTCATTACAGGAGGAGGGGTCTACTTACCAGACTACTCAGTCCGGCAGCTCACAGACCTGCAGATCATCAAGGTTACAAATATAAATGGCTGCACACACAACACAGAGACGTAGGAAAAAAACATGAACCACCGTTATCCATCCATCCATCCATCCATCCATCCATCCATCCATCGTCAACCGCTTGCAGGGCCATCGTTATTATAAACTCAATTAAATGTATAATTTCCTGCACACTGAAGTTAAAAAAATAAAATAATGGAGCACAAGCAAGCGACTGCACTTTCAGTTCCCTCCATTTAATCTTCAAAAATTCCCGAAAATGCAAACTCTTCCTCTGCTGCAGAGTTTGCCTTTGATATGTCCTAATCCCCGTTTCTGACAGAACACAGACATCCTGTCTCTCGCTCTCCCCTCCACACACTTTCTCTTTCCTTTAATCACTTGGTATAATTGAGCTCCATTTCAACGATGAATATTTAATCCCTAAATGATGGATGTGCCCTCTCACTTCACCCCCCCCCCCCCCCCCCCCTTTTCTGAAGTATAGTCCATGTCCACATGCAGTCCAGGGGTTAGATAAAGGGAGGTCATAAAGGCATGCACACACAGCTCTAATGCTGATGATCATACTTGTTTAATATGTCCGCACAGATCACCAGAAACCACTACCAGAATGCCCTAACGGCCACCAGGATGGACAGCTCCCCTCAGACACCTGACCCAGTGGATCCCGGTGCTAAAGGGAGGACACCGGTCCCTGAGGCCCGCTCACACAGCATCGCCCTCCCCCTCACACACACACACACTCGACTGGGGCTGGCACGCCTTGCACATCTTCATCCCCACGGTGGCCTTCACAACACCTCCCAGCTCAATGAAAGAAACCGTATCGTTCGTAAGTTGTGTAGATGCTTTGTAACAAATTGTGTTTTATAATAATTAATATGGTGGGTTACTTTAAGCGCTAAAATAATTGATCAATTAGTCCATCAGAAATTCATCTACTACATAGTCAGTTGAGTTTTCGATATATGATATATTATGTATGAAGACATCACCATGAGCTCTCGGGAAACTGTGAGGGGCAATGGGAACTATTTTATTACATTTTACAGCCTCAACGATTAATTGGACAGATGTGTGTCCCTGGACAGCGGTTAACTGACGAAATTATTTCCTCTGTGTGGATTTCAGTGCAGAGGATTTGACTTCCCAAGGTCTAAATGCTGTTTCTGAGGTTGTTTGACACAAGAAAAAAAATCCTGAAGAAAAACTGTGAAAATATTTTGGAATGCTTTTGGTTCAACTTCAATCTAGCATGAAGGTTTAATTTGGACTTCCTAGGTCCTCCTCAACCTGTGGGAGGAAAATCTTCTTGTAGCTGACATCTCCATCTTCTCACATCACCATAATCCTTGCTCAGTGATACCATCTCTCCTCTATTCCCTCTTAAATGATAATAACAAAAGTAGATTTCCTCCATTAACCATTCAATCAGGCATGAAGATTGTTAAGAGCACTACTACACTGCTCACTTTTAGTTACATGTAAACTCTGACGATTCTGCTTTTGCACTCACTGTGAGTCTGTATGGACAATTTGAATGATTAACTGGCTCAATATGATTATATGACAATACATGATTAATGTCACTATTTGATGCTCTTACTGATCAGGGGCAACCTAATAGTTGATGGCCAAATGACTGGCATGTCCGATGATAATAGATTATGTAAAAAGCCCCAGAGGCATTCATACCAACCCCATGAACAACAGAATAAAAATAAAATTGAGAAATTAAATGAAAATGAGGTTCAACAGTTAACAGGACTACATAGATGATAATGTTGCTATAAAAAGATTAGTTCTACTGAACATTATGCTATTCTACCTGTTTGTGTGCATGTCTGTTTGTGTGCATGTCTGTTTGTTGGTAGTTAGAGGGGGCACAGAAAGCAAAAACTTGGAACAAATATTTACATTTATCTGACGCTTTTATCCAAAGCGGCTTACAATTGCTATACATGTCAGAGGTCGCACGCCTCTGGACTAGGGGTGTCTTAAGTGTCTTGCTCATGGTAGATGTCTCACAGTGGGAATCGAACCCAGGTCTCCCACACCAAAGGCAAGCATCTTATCTATGCACCATCAACACACCACATAATAGCAAGTTTAGTCATTCTACACTATATTTACAATGAAGTCAAACACACATATCGATGACCCAGGCCAACGACCCCACTGAGGTTAAATAGCTGAGTTTCCCTGCCAGTCAGTCAGAACTGAAGAAGTCCTTTGGATAAGGGACGAAACGTCTTCCAGTATCTTCAACCAAGTCCAGTTGCCCTTGATTTTAACCTTTGTTGGATAACTATGACCTGGATGACTGAGAATCTTCATAGACATCAAACACACATAGTGACTCACTACAGTGCACACGTTGCACCAGCCAATCTGTACTGGTTTCAAGGCTTAAAGGATTTCCCACATACCATCTGTCTTACGCTAACACGCCACCCAGTTTGTGTGTGTTTGCGCCAGTGTCATTAGGAAAAATCACAGATGGTTCTGTTGGTTGTCAATAAAAGACAAGCATCCAGACATATACCACCAGGTGTTCTGTTCAATCCCAACACCACAGATTCCCCTCCACTGGTTGTAGCCCATCTTTAGTTGGAATTTAAACTTTGTACTTTTAACCCTCAATTGGTCACCATTTGTAACTTACTTGACCCTAAAAAAGCAGACTGATAAATAGCAAGTTCTCTACCTCCCTCTACAGGCAGAGCTACAAACCAGCTGCTGTTTCATGACTACTTGCAGTTGTTTTAGCACTGATTGATCTAATTCTCTCTTCCCAGGCAGTAAATCTGATGGGCAGAGGAGTCCAAACGATACTGTGTTCCTCCGCATGGATGAGATTCCCTACATCCATGAGGACCGACCGGATACTTATGGAGAGAACGGTGAGTGCTGCTCCATGAACCCTTACTGGAGAAAACAAGCTAAAGAATCTTAGATTTGTTAAAACTTAAAACCTGTAATTCCGTCCTGCTTCATTTTTTGCTTGTCCTTTATTTATTTAGTTTTTGTTTATTTCATAAGATTTTAATCTTTAATACTATAATAATGGGCTACTACAACTGTATAGACAACCAGTTTCCTATGATATAATATACATAATAATAAATTGTGGGAATAAAATTGCAAAAAAAAAAATGGTAAATGGTAAAAATAAATAAGATTTGAATAATTATCACACAAGGGCTTTTATTTAAAGCAAGACTATGCAACTTTTGAAACAACAAATAACTTCCTCTTATAACACAACACACCCTTTCTCAACTCTCTCAGGAGTTTTGCTGCTACAGTTTTATTTGGTGTGGTATGACCAGTAGCTTATAGTGTGATTGTTAGCTAATATTAGCAAACTTCAGATAAATATTTGCATGTATTTTAATTTTATTATTTTATTTATAATTATTTTTATTTAACCTTTATTTAACCAGGTTTGTCCCACTGAGATCGTAGATTTCTTTTACAATGGAGACGTGGCCCAGAACAGCAGCAACACAAAGTTTCAACAATAAAGTAACAAAAAATCACATACATGTAGAACTGGGTAACATTAAAATGATCTGATAAAACATTTGCTAATAGACAACCTGGACTAGATTTCACCATTTTACAAATTGTTCAGCATACTAAGTTTAAGATCAGTTTCACATTAGACTCGTACTACTGAGTCAGATTGCTTGGGTGAAGACTGAAGACTTTTTCTTTCTTATGATCACATTCTACTCACAGTCAGCTGCCTAATAATGATGTCTTTAAAGCAACAGACTCAAGACAGTCTTAGAGAATGATCGAAAATTTAAGGTTCCATTAATGTGTAGCTACAGAGGCCACTCTTCATCAAAAGTTATGTAGTCTCAGTTAGAAAAGTGGTGTTTTTTCAAAACTGTCACCTGCATGCCATTTTATCACTATTTGCTGCACCACACCATCTAACTCTCTCGTCTCTTCCTCTTTCAGATGTGCCTACAGAGTCTCAGCCATCCACCTCTCCCTTCATCAGCTCTCTGTCATTGTCCAGCTCTGACGAGAACATTGGAAAGAAGCTATTGCGTAAACTGAGTGAGTGAGCCATTTGTCACAAAACAACATTGCAACAGCACACCCACACACACCGTCAGACGTGCGCAAACTTTTCTATCTAACATAGGAACAGTGTATCTTAGCAACAGGTGTCTCTCTCTGAAACCGACTCCTTCCTGCAGAGCAGATTGTCTAGATGCAACTGACCTCGTTGGCTCTTTTACAATATGATTCATTTGATTTTATGTATTCAAGGCAGTACAGCTGACATTGTTTCAGTCAATGGCATATGGTCATTTAAAAACAATCCTCTGAAAGTTGCTTTTGTTCACAGTAAAGCAAATGGAAAGATGAGAGAAGCAAGATCTGATGCAGTTACAGATTCAGGCAGGTATTTTAACCACTAATGACTTCAGCGTGTTTGCCTCTGTTTCTAGGTAACAAGAGGAGGAAAAAGTCTCGGGATGGAGATAAGAGTTTGGAGGAAGGTTCAGAGCAACTCCCTGTGACAAGCTAGCACTGTGACACTGAGGGAGAGGGATGAAACACACACCTTCTTCCTCTTTATCACCTACTGGTTTTCTTCACTAAACAACCACCCCTTCATAGACTCCCTCCATGCTCCGACACAACTCTCAGACTGAGCCATCGTATCTGTTGTAGCCACCAGTAATACTCAGGTCCCCACTGGCACACTCTGTCCAAAACCTGCCAGACTTGACACTCTTAAAGTGCTGAGCATGAGAAGGGCAGAGCTGGAAAATGAAAAACTTGATTGGACAAATCTAAACAACATAGTTGTAGATTTATCCAGCCTTACACTGGACTGCATGGATCTCAGCAGGTTTTCATCACGTTTTGTAGTAAATGTGGCAAACCGTGTCCATGTTACCAAAAGCAGCAAAGCTTGTAATTTAATAACAGACTCTACCTGTTCTTCATCTGAACTGGAAAATATCTCAATTATGGAACCCAACAATGTCCTTAAATGATATCTGAGCCAGCTTTGACTTTTTACTTGATCAAACAATGAATATAATTGTATTTATTTATTTGTTATTTTGAGGCAGTTCCCACATACTGAAAATGTTGTTTGCACAGGGAACTGTCCTAATGTTGCCATAAGGGTGCCACCCACTGCCAACACAACCTGACACACTAGCCATCGTCTAAGAGGAAAAAGCCACCGGACAAGAGCACAGTTTTTACACCAGATTAAAAGACACAATTATGAAAAAAGCCATGAATTAGTTATCAGCTTGAATGACTACTTCTTGTATACTGACCTGTCAGCATGTTTAGAGGTGTATGCACAATTTTGAAAATACTGGTGCTCTAAATGTCCACAATTTCTTACCTGAATTTTATATGGAAGTGTAAAAATGACCAAAAGTAATTTGAAGAAAGCAATATAAGTCATCTAGCATACTGTGCAGGTCTTGAATTTATCACCACAATACCACATACATGCACATATTCAGTAAACGCATCCTTCCCACGTGAATGCATGTGTCCTACACGAAGTCTGTTTGGTATGTCTCTTCCCATTAAAACGTTCCCTTCTCTCTTCATATGTAGCTGTATGGACACATCTTAAGTGTTTCACTTATCCATCTTTTCTATTGATGTTGCCACCTTTTAAAATAATCATTAGCCTGTTTTGAGTGCATTCAGTAGACCACGTTGGAGCGATCAACGTCACACCATTAGCTACCATATTAGCTGCTTTTCTATGTACAGTTGATCTCACTAAAGCTGCATACACCAATTAAAAATAAGCTAAGGGTTTTTGGGTTTTGGATCTTTGGATCCAAATGGATATTTTGAGTATTCTTGAGGAAGAGTAGTTGCTACTTGCATGTTTGTTTATGCTGCTATTTCTGTAGAATTATCCCTCGTAGAAAGCCCTGTTGTTCCATATGCATGCTTAAGTAAAGGGATGCATGAATAGGATGATACCAACCTACAGTAACTTCTCCCCACAGACATACAGTGTGTGTGACTTACTGAAACTTAGATTTTAAAATGAACCTCACATAGAGGATAAGAAACACAAAACGACAAGGCTGCAATTTTCACATGTAGCGGTTTAATTGTTGCTATTAAAACACAAGGGGATAGGGACTTCAGAAAGGGTCAAAGGTCACTGTATCTACCAGAGAGGGCGGTGGAGGCCATAGAATGTTGCTAACTGAAAGAAAATAGCCTTAACTTAAGCCATTGTTCTAGAAATAATTTATACTGCAATAATGAAACAACAATTTGATCCTTTTTTAAAAATGTGAGTGGCAGGAGCAGCAGCTCAGGTTGAACTAAGCTGATCTGCATTGTGAAATCTTGGCAGGTACACTGCTCAACAGAACCGAGAGAAAGAGATATGAAAGAGGAAAGCAGTATGACGCACAGTGACGTCAAGCCACCACCTCCCTTCAAACACACACACACATACACAGGTGGTGACGCTCAGTGATATAATTTATTCTGCCTGGTAAGAGTTTGGAAGTACAAAGGATACTGCACTGCTAAGCTATTCACATTGACCCCTTTGTATACACAGAACATGCAACGGGAAGTCTTTTGATCTGACAACTGACTCTGAGCAAGAGGATTTGTGCGAGTCAGAAACTCTCCCAGTTGAATTCTTTGAGCAATTTTGCAGTTGGTTAACACGGATTTATGTTTATTTATAATGGTTGATACACGGTTTGTTTGATAAAAGGCCCGAGTTACATTTCATAATGTCAGATTTTGATGATTATGTAAGTTACCCCTAAAATATCAAGAGACAAGACCATATGTTCTACACAAGGGATAATTCAATTATGAATAAACTGACTTAACTATTATTCCTGTTTACTTTGTTTTGTTTTCACTATTTATATTTGTCCAATTTAAACTACTATAAAGTGTTTTTTTCCCTCTGGTCACTCACATTAAAGGATTTGTATAGTGGCTTGTATAGGCTGTATAAATACAAACCATATCATTAAACCCATATCAATTCCAACAGATATGACAACATACATAGTTATAGTTCTTTATTACAGAAGTTAATTCATCTCATTGGACAGTCTGGTGAGAACATTTTCAGCTTGAGTTGTGTGACTGCTTTATTGGTGTACTGTGCACAGTGAAACGATAGATAACTGGTTGATCATTAGTGTTTGTGCCACTGACATGAGGGTCTTGCATAATAGTGCACAAGGGCTATGAACAGACAATTGACATATTAAAAGTGAGGTAATTAGTATGACCCCTTTGGGCAGAAGACAGTATCATTAATAAATTACAGTGCAAGATATAACTATCTTCCTGAGAACACTAATAGGCTTGTTCACATTCAGCAATAAACATAATACTTCATTCATTATAGAGGTGGTAAATACTTACATGTTCTACAACTGCTTCCTCTAATTAAAGCTACATAGAGTCAGTTTGGTCAAGTTAATATTCTGGTTTTCAAGTGTTCTTAATAACTGTTAATCATAGATGCTAATTACTGCAGGCTAAATAAAATCAGAAATGTTATTCATTAAGAATTGATGAATCATAATCATGATATAGACAGTAGAGTCAGCACTGCTGAGGTAATTGACCCTTCGCTAAGCCACGCCCCGAATACACAGCTGGCCAATCACAGCGCAGTATAGGATTCCCTCTAACTGAAGTCCGACACTTTCATGGATGGGCTCCATTGACTCTTATGTAAAAAGAGTCATTTTCTAGCTTTTTTTGGCTATATTTTTCTAAGATACGGTCAAACGCTGTTCCTGGGGTACTTGTAATAGTTTTAGTCGCTACCTAGAGAGGTTGATAGGGGAAGTACGATTTATTCTATTTCCAAAACCTAAAATAAATCCAGAAAAATGTCGGCTGTGGATCTAGCTAACTTCCTGCTCAATGGAACGTAATAAAGCCCTACTGTTCTGCTTTTTAATGATTGTGATAATGAACAGAGGCCTACCCAGCTTTACAGGAACAGCGTTGATCGTTCATATCGTTGTCATTTGTCTCAATCGTCGGGGGATGCGGTGGTTCAGAAGCTAAAGCCTACTGAAAGTACAATGCAACTGCAGAACTGTCTGCTTCTTTCTGAGATCGCTTTTTCCAAATAATGTGACAATATTTCTCCGGGGAGTGCAGTAACAGCCAGTGGCAGCGCCAACAGTTTCTCGGACTTAGTTACAGTAACTAAGGAGGGCGGGGCTTAGCGAAGGGTCAATTGTACATTAGTTACAGATTTACTAACCCTTTCAAATCCTGGTCATGACATATGCACTTATAGCACATTACATGTAAAAACAAAAATGTGATGTCACGCTAAGTACAGACTATAAGTACGAGACTGACATGAAGAAAACAGAGGAACATATTCTAAACACAATTACTTAAAGGAATTATTCCCATATTAGCTATCTAATTGGGAGTTAGATGAGAAGATGAATACCTTCATCATCTTTGTGCGTTCGGATAGTTTAGCACAAAATTTGTAAGGAGGGGGAAACAGCGCCAACTGTATATTTGTGCAAATGAGTTTATGTTGGCTCCAGGAAATCTGCTGGATACAAACACTTTCCCTGGAATCAAGTGGCTCAGGTCAGAAAAGGAAGAAGTGCTGAGAACTGTGGGTAGTGTAGTCTTTTACTGGACCCTGGTGACCGCTTCATGGATGGACTCAGCCACGTAGTCTATATTCTTGGTGGTCAAACCGCACATGTTGATGCGACCACTGGCCATTAAGTAGATGTGTCTCTCCTTCACCATATATTCCACTTGTTGGGCTGCAGGAAATACAGCAGAACTACATTTATTAGTCACTGATAAATGATCCTGTAAATCTCGTTGTGTGTATCAAAGGGAATTGTACTGTGTGAACTAATGCTAAAATTCCTGAATTCTTGCACAACGAATCTAAACTTCTGAGATATGTAGAATCTAGATACGTCCTGGATTAGCTTGGTAACTTTATGGGTTTAGTTTTCACAGATGTGATCTCACTCTTAGTTGTTTTGTTTTTTAACACAACTGCATTTTTGTATAATTGCATCAACTTGCAGTGCTAAATATACAGATCTATATGGGGATGTGTGTGTGGTGGTTCTGCTGAGCTATCTAAGTTTCTGCGTATGGTCTTTGTACTCACGGTTGAGGCCTGTGAAGCTGAACATGCCGATCTGCTGTGTGATGTGGTCCCAGGTTCCTGGCGTCCCCAGAGCTTCAAGCTTAGCTTTCAGCTGAGCCCTCATTGACAAGACCCTGTTAGCCATGGTCTTCACATTGTCCTTCCTACAAGGAAAAAGAAAGGAATAACTCTACATCAGAAAATACATTGTTTTTATGACTAGTACACCTCACGCAGTGCTTTGAGTGTTCTTTTTGTAGGGCCATTTTGTGCTGACCATTCAGTAAAGAGCTCAGGTGAGGTAAGAGTGATGGCAACAATGCGAGCTCCCTGCGATGGTGGGTTGGACCAAGTGATCCTGACAATCTTCTCCATCTGGGACAGAACTCGCTTCAGGCTGTCTGCGTCACGAGCCACAACCGTCAGGTTGCCCACACGCTCATCTGATGGGACAAACACATGTCAAATATAAAACACTATCATAGCCATTCCTTTATTTTCCTGTAGGTGGTGACATTGACATATCTACGTCCGCTGTACCAGTTCAAACCGCTGTTGCAAACTTTTTTATAATATAAGTGGCAACAGTTTGCATGTGTAAAACGGCTCTGACAACATTCATAACATGTTGTCATACATAAATTAAGTGAAAATGTGAGTTTGTGAGAGAGAAGCTACGTCTAGTTTTAGAGTTTGGACTTTTAGCTATATACTATGTTGATCATGTACAATATCTTGTCATGTTTAAAAATAAAACAGGGTTGAATTAGGACTATTCCTTTTCACATAATTTCCTTTCCTCTTCATTACGTACATGTGAAACTTACCTGGCCATATATGTCTTTTGGTTTCACTGTAAAATTGTAAAATTCAACCATTTTTTTCTTTTTACAGGTTATGCTTTATTTTACTGTTAAAATGTGGCTGTATAAAGCACTTTACGACAGTCATTGTGATTAAGGTGCAATAAAATGTCACTCTTTTTCACTCTCTTGCAAGCAACTGATGTGCAACTCAATGCACCCCAGGGTCACTCACTGTAGAGGCCAAAGTTCTTGGAGAACGACTGGGCGCAGAACATTTCAAAGCCCATGGAGACAAAGTAGCGGACGGCCCAGGCATCGTTCTCCAGATTGCCTGAGGCAAATCCCTGATAAGCCGAGTCAAAGAACACAAACAGCTTCCTCCTCTGGAAAATAACAGGATAAAAGATCAAATCAATCAGTGTAGTGTTATAAACATTAGGCCATGTCCTGTTTAAACTGACACTGAAGTGTTCGTTTTTATTTATGTGCATGCATGTGTATAAGATAAGATAAGATCAACTTTATTGTGCCCTAAGTGAAATTTTTCTTGGACATCAGTGCCGCATAAGGCTGCGGTAACAACGGCAACACATATGGACTTCCCACTGATATACATCATAAGGTCTGCACCATACATTACATTGCAAAAGAGAATCAGAGACACTACACCTGTGATATGAAACCTCTGAATAATTACATTCAATTGCACTTGAGCTCATAAAGCAGTGAACAATAAAACAAACAATAAAATTACAACCGCCGCAATTCTAAATATATAAACTCATTGAAGATCTGGTTGTTGAACACCCTAGTGCAAGCGATCAATCAATATTAAACTATGCTTTAAATTAATGAAATGCCCGAAGTGCTTCAAGCCATCTTGTTCAGAGCAGATTGTTTATTTAGGAGCTCTATGGAAGTAGGGATGAAGGACAGCTTACAGCGGTTACTTTTACATCTGCTAGCTCTATCGCGTTTCCCTGAAGGTAGTACTCCATATTCAGAGCGCAGAATATGGCAAGAGGCGTTCAGAATTTTATGTGCCTGGGAGACTACCATTTTTTCAAAGATGGTCTGAAGGGAAGTGTAATCTGTCTTTCCCATAACCTTCATCGCAGCTTTTATTAGTCTTTCAATTTTTGTTTTGCACTGAATGGTAAGGGGGCCAAACCAGGATGCCATTCCATATCTGATCAGACTTTCCAGCACCGCGTTGTAAAATAAATGCACAATACTATCATCAGAAAACCATTATGATGTATAATACCATCATAATTTCAGCGATCTGCTTCCATTGCTCCTGGGTAGGGTCTGTGCCAGTTGGATTATGGGCACAGGCATGCAGGACAAAAATGGAGTGCTCTGGACAACTCTGTGGGAAACAGGGAGAAGAAGAAGAAGAAGTACTGTAATCTCTTTAAAAAAAATTACCAAAATAAAGTAGCACCAGAGTCAGTCTCACGCACAGTTTACCTCCAAGTCACTAAGGAAACCAGTCAAATCCAGGCCCCTCTTCTCTGCGTCCCAGTACTTGTATGGACGGACGTCCTCAAAGCCAGCATTGGCGAATACTGCATTGTGATTTTCTGAAACAACCAGGAAGAAAAACTCTAATACCAATGCACTCATTTATTGTTCATATTTCTGCTCAATAACAGGTTGACTACTATTTTATTAATGCTTCTTACATGCGAACTGATAACAAATCAAGATCCCTGATATGATGTGGGGTATTCATAGAGAACTCTACTAACATCCCAAGTCTAAAGTCTATTTAAGTTTCTGTAAAGGATTCAAAGATCAAAGTCCTTGAGTTAGGAGCTACTTTCCAGCAAGCATACTTATACGTGAGTGTACCCCAGGTAGGTGCCGACACATAGACGGGTGTTTTGGTGTTGTTGTTTCCATTGTAGAAACGCCTGAGAAATTCTGCACCCATCTTCAAAGCGCCAGTACCACCCAGACACTGGACAGCCCCCACCTGGCAGTGTCAGACACATAAAAACAGTTAGTTTATATGTAAACAGATTAAAAACTGAAACATAGTACGGTCTTTTAAGACACAAACCCTGTCCTCCTTGATGGCAGGACTGTTGTCTCCCAGTGCGATTTTGGAGGCCGAGGATCTGAACTCAGGCAGGCCCAGGATGGGCAGATATTCGTGGTTTAGCCTGTCATCATGCACAATGATCTTTTCCACCTTTTTCACCACAGGCAAAACCCACGGCTGGCCGTCATCTGTCCGATAGGCTGCAAGGAACAATTCAAGCAAACCAATGTTATACAAAAAAAGTGGAGGAAAGAATGAGGCCTTGATGCACTGCCTGATAATTTTAGGCCAGTATGAGTCAAGTATGAGTTTTACGAAAGCTTGCTAAGAAGCCCACTCTTCTAATAATAATCATCTGAAATGATTTTACCAAACATACTCTGATTCAAGATGGCAATCTTGATATTTGGGATTTTACAAGATACTGTAATCGAGTCCCACCAGTTCACCTCTTGATTCACAATGATATGTGAATGTTTCAAGGAGTATGGCCAACAGGACTCTTGTTTTTCCATTTAAGAGGCTTTGTGATTTTGGACTTGACCCTTGGAAAATCACTTCAGAAAATTTCAACAGACATGCACTTTCGTCATGAAAGGCAAAGGTATCTGTAAAAATTAATAATCAATCTTAAGCTGATATGACAAAGGCTGCAAAGATTACTTCCATTATTGATTATTCTGCTGATTGTTTTCTAGGAAGGGCCAACTATAACAATATGCAAGAAAAATCATATTAAGATTATTTTGACAGATATTGTGATTGGAATTTAGTCTTAGTCTTATGCCTGCAGAATATGATTTGTAGGCCAGGGCATCACTGTAGCACCACAATGCTTCATTTATAGTAGTATGTTGTCACACACTTTATCTTTAACAAAGAGTTGCTGTGGATTTGGTGATTCGGATAATATTGTGATTAATTGTTCATCCCTATTTCTAGTTTAATTAATTTGGTCTATAAAATGTAAAATAGTGAGAAATACACATCACAAGTTCCTAAAGCTGACATATTCAAACCCCCAAAGATATTCAGTTTATTAGGCTAATCTAATAAGTCTTTAACATTGAGAAGCTGGCACTTGCTCATTTTTGTAATTTTTGCTTGAAAATTTGATTAAGCGGTTAGTGGATTATCAAAATAGTTGTGGACTATTGCAGACTTCTCAATTAATGGACTACTTGTTAAAGCTCTAGATATGACTTTAAATATACTGGAAATTGTGTAGCCTAGGGATGAACAATTAATGGAAATTTTATCAAAATCGCAGTATGGTCTACGAAAATTTTAAAATCACAGGAGGTGCAATATTTATTAGAGGCTAAAAGTGTGTAAACATACCATTTAAAATGTTTAAAAAATATCAGACTTCAGAAAACAACTATATTTGGTACAGATCCCTGCAAAAATCACACAATAATAATTTAATGTTTTTGAATGAAAATGAGAATAATGATGTGAAAACATTCCCTTCACTATCGCAAATCAGATCTTAATTGCAATAGCAGTCAAAATATATATTTTTTAATTGTTCAGCCCTAGTTTAGCCTAGATTTACCAGCCGTACAGTGGCTGATGACCATCTGCACCACTGTGTGTGTGTTGCAGAGAGAAGGGGATTATACTGCCTGCTCTAATCGTGGGCCTCCTCCTGCCATGCAATGCCATTTCCACACTGCCACAACAGAGCTAAGCAATGTTTCTCACAGTGTCTCTCTGCAATGTAAGCAGCAAGGATTACTACTTTTAATAAGATTACCACTGAAAACTGTTGTACTGAGGACTGAAATGTGCCATTTGCTTGCTTTGGGGGGACAGAAGCAGGACTCAGCTATACATACTTTAACTCCTGCAAGTAGCTTGTTCTTGTAACATGAGGGAACAGTAATACAACCTACTCCCTCCACAAAGTGAGAGATTATTGTGCAGAGATGCAGCAAGAGGGAGAAAGGGATGAAACCAGCCAGGACAGTGACAGAGATTATTCCAGTCATTGTGTCACACTATTACATTCTATTATATTAAAGAGACATTATCAACAAAGCTGCATGGTGGTGTTGAATGACCGAACAGTGATATTGACAGACAGACTAATCGATCACGCAGGGTCTGATGAAATAAGAGGGATTCAATTCTTAAGATTGTTATCGTCACAGACTGTTAGTCACTGACGTTATGTACATTACTGTAATGTTATACCAAACAAGACATTTTAGAGACATATATCCACAAAAACTAGACAACGCTACGTTACAGGTGTTACACCGAAATCTGAGGCCAGAGGAAAATGTGTTGCCACCATAAACTACATAAAACATGGTTCCCATCATCGTACAAAACTTGTAACGTTAACGTTACAGGGACACAGGTCACACAATCTTACGGGTTCATGAATTCCTTTTAACACCGGCTGCGGTTAATAACAACCTAGCTAGCTTCGTCAACTAGAAGCTAACTGTCGGTTAACTGTTGTTAACGGCTTGGGTACCGTTGCCCTTGCTAACATAATGCCTGGTACCGTGACTTCAGACTTATTGTGGACAACTTACCTCCCACTCCGAGGTTCACCTTTTGGGGAAATTGGTCGTTATTGAAATCCTGAGATAGCTTGAAGACAGCTACAGGGGGCTGCTTGGGGGACCTCACAAAACACCGACATAGTTGCTTTTTATTGTACTGGAGACTATGGCGACAATAAGGGACGAGCGATTACCGGGACACCTAATGCGATGATGCAGGACTTTCACCTTCCACTTGGATTTGGGGGAATGTAAAGTGGGAGTGAGCGCATTTACCAATAGAAATCTAGACGTGCTTGCCAAGCCAATCCCTGCACTGATCCCGGTCAGGTCAAAGTTCAAGAAAACACACGCACAATGGCTGTTGGCCATTGAATACCTCTGTATGACTTAAGAAACGTCACAACCAACCAAATGTCTGGCGGTGAAAGTGGGTGGTTTACATTGCAATAAAGGATTTTGTCACAAGGTGGCGCTACAACCTTGTTAAAGATTGTATCAGGCGCTTCCCAGTAAGCACTCACCAGAACTACTCATGGCATGAGTTTGTTCTGCACAGGATTATATTTAACATTGATGGATAAAATAACACATATAAGTATCAAATAACTCACAGACAAGATATTTGTCTGGCATGGCTTAATTCTTAACACTGCGTGCTCTGTTTCAGAAGGCGAATCCGTACATCCCATTATAAATGTTCATTTGAACCCTACCTGAGCAGACAACTATTTATGCTTGGTCTTGACACTGTTTGAGTGAGTGCATGTTGGACTGTGTAAATGAGTATGTACAAGGATTTCCATCTGTTCTGTCCTAGGCCTAGGCTGGGCTTTGGTGTAAACATGCTGGCTCCTCTGCGCTCTCCCCGCAGCTGTCTGCAGGAGCTGAAGTGGTTGATAAACGAGGGCCACTCCAGCCAGCTCTCCCCTACCAGTAGCATGACTATGTTGAAAAGCTTTTCGGCCACACTGGAGTCCGGGCAAAGCGCATTTGATTCCTCAAAACTTTGTGTTTCTGTCTGGTAGAGAAGGTTGCAAGGCTTGACCTAGTTTGTGTGATTGAAGTCAGTGATGGTGGGATACCTTAACACAATACCTCCTTCTAATAAGGGATATTTTATAAAGGGTTTATAACTTCTAACTAATGGCTTTACTCAATACGGTACTTTTCAGGCATATGTACTTTTATACTACTTTATACTTTTACTTGACTGCATTTTGGGGGATAATGTTGTACCATTTACTCCACTACATTTATTTATTTATTTATTAACTTTACGGTAGTCACTAGTTACTTTACAGATTAAGATTACGAGCATTTGATCATATTATAAAATATGCATTGATGCCTTATTATAGATTTAAATAGTGAACAGAATATAAAGTAGTAAAATTAGCTCCACTTTCACCATCTTATTGACTTATTGACAGGTACATTTTCACATAGGAGGTGCTTAACAGTACACATTAACATAAATATAGAAATATGGATATAGAAAAGGTAAAGAAATCAAAAATGTACAAGTACACAAAATAATACTATAATATTTATACAAATATACAGGATAATTAACAAGGATGTGCAAAAAATCACAATATGAGCAAAAAAGGATTAGTGCAATGTAGATAATACAGTAACACTCTGGAAAAGCCATTCTGCATAGCACTAACTGTTATTTTTGATATTTCGCAGATAATGCTAATAAGTCAGTGCTTGCTCTTAATTACACTGTGAACAAATAGGCTGTTGAATAGCCCAACTGAGGTTGTGTAGTTAAATTTAGGCATTCTTTAAAAGGGCTTCTAACTGGTATTTAATGTCTATTTAAAGTCCTGCTGTTTTGCTTATTGTATCATTTCAATGTTTAACCTTCACTGTGCATAATGATATGTGTGTAGAATTTGACACTAAAAGGCTATTTCTTTTTATCATTTTAACATGCACTCATACGAGCAGGATTTTGTGACTCCACAGCTAGTTTGGAAGTCAAGTAAGTACCAACCTTATGCACAAGTGTCATGTGGAAAATTGAAACCTCCAGCACACATTAACTGAGAAAGGACTTTTCAGTTACATCGTGTCCAACTTCACCCACACTGTTTGCATATTCATAGAGTCTCTAGATTAATCTGTGAGGGAGAAGGAGTAGATGCCATTTATAATTAGGTAATAAAGTAAGGTAAATAACTTTGTGGAAAAACAATGTCAGATCCAGTTTTTCTCAAGCAAAGTATTTATATGTGTTTTAAAACATGTCTTTAGTAATTAATAGTCAAGATCAGTTTCAAGTCTGTTCTGCTCTTAACATTTCTGTCAGCTCAAGACCAGTGGACCAACCAAGCTTGTGTAGTTAAAGCTGCACTAGATCAATATTTCTATACTAACAAGGGGTCAAATTGCCAAATTGCTGGATGTGTAAATAGGCAGCTGTTCATACTGTCACAATATAACAATGTTGCCCATATCGCCAAAAACAAAAGAATACTGCTTTAAACTCAGTTAGGCCTTACATTCACCTGATATAGAATACTTTACAAAAGTGACACCATTACTCCAAATACCAGTTATCACAGAACAGTGAGTTACTATTTTCACCTCCTGTTTTGTCCCAGATGTTACTTACTTTCCCCATACCTGGTACCACCCCCACGCATCTCCCCGCTTCACTTTGACAGTAGATGTTTTCATTCTTTCCGACCAGGTGAGGGTGTCTCCTATGTTAGCTATCACTGTCAGCCATGCAATTATGGGATTTGAGATCCCAGAACAAGGCTCGGGGGCCCAGGGCAGGGTTTGGTGTGTACGTACCGGGGAGGCCCCGGGTCCACGGTCTGAGCTGTGATGTGAAGTGTGTGTCAGAGCAAGGAGTGACAGGAGTAGCCTCTGGCAAGACAGTGCCCACAGGGGGAGTGTGTCACATCCAGATCAATGAGTTAGTCAGCCAAACACCTTCTCTGCGTTTCCTTGACATTGACGTGTGAAACATTTATTTTGGCATCTGGCAATGTAATGCAAATATGACCCCCCCCCCCCCCCCCCCCAAAAAAAAGAGTAGCGCCAACAAAGTTTCTTTTATCACAGTGTTTTCATTTTGCATGCAAGTTGTCATTTGTGCAGACACTAAAACACACACAAAGGCACACATTCAGGCACAAGACAGTCACATTCCAGCTGTGGTATCACTGAAACACAAACAGGAGCGTGTGCACACACACTGCAGCACATTCCAAGGGGGATGTTGCAGCGTTGCTCACATGTTGCGATGGCCCCTGTGTCTCTGGGTCAGAGCGCCGTGGTGAGTGACCACCTTTTTAGCTTCCTGCCTTGTTTGTTTTCCAAAGACAGTGTCATCAATTCTCTAACAAGGGGCTAGACACAGCAACAACAAAGAGCACAGGACCTCCCTGTTGCGCTCCGTGTAGTCGAATGACTGACGGAGCATGCATGCAATAACAGACATCAGCGCTCTGTGTGCCTGACTACATTCCGACTAGTGTATTTGTGTCTGTGCAAGTTTGTGTGTGTACATGCCTTTGTGCGCTCCATTTGATATCATGACATGAAATCCGTTGGGTTTTTTCTTGTGCATGCAAACATTTACCCATTGCTCTCTATGTACATCTGATGAAAGACACACTGGATGTATACCTGTAGTATTAGTATGTGTATGTGTGACTGACAGCACATTCTTGGATTACTGTATTCAAATTAGATGCAAATTAAATTTTTCCAGATCATACAATAACTACTTCTCAGATTTACCATCAGTAATACATCTGAGTTGGTGGAAGAGAAATCCTAATGGTGTCATAACATGTACCACTCACACAAGATAAAGGGATTGTTCAACATTGTGGGAGACACTTCTTTCACTTTCTTGCCTTGAGTTGGATGAGAAGATCAGTATCACTCTCTTATCTGTGAAATAAATATAGAGATACGCAGCCAGCAGCATAGCTTAGCGCAAAGACTGAAAACAGGGGGAAACAACTAGCGTGGCGCCTTCCAAATGTAACTAAATCCACCTACCTGCAGCTCTAAAGCTCATTAATTGGCACTTTATATTTTTGTTTGTTCCACCTGTACAAAAACCAAAGTGTTGTAGTTATGGTTTTATGGAGATTCACAGAGATTTGGTTACCCTGGGACAGAGCCAGGCTGTTTCCTCTGTCTTCAGCCTGTGTGCTAAGCTAGGCAAACCTGCTACTCGCTGTACCGGTAGCCTTATGTTTATCAGAGAGTATCAATCTTCTGATCTAACTCTTGACAAGAAAGTAAATCAGCGTATTTCCCAAAATGTCTAACAATTCTAATACTAATAAACATATTTGGTATAAAACTTTTCTTAAACAAAGTTACAAAGTGCTTTAAAGTAAAACTACGAAGTTTGATAAATAAGTACTGTTCACAATTTTATGTAATTCAAATGTAAGATTTGACTTTGAGTGTTATAATGTCTTTAAAGGTCTGTTCATATTCTTATCACTCACTGCTTTTCACTGATGTGGCCTTTACTCCACAAGGCTGGGCAGAACCTCAAACCCAAGGTCTACAGTGTGTTATTCTAATTGATTGATGTTGTCTTTTGGCCAACTCAGGCTCTCCAGACTGCAGCTTTATACAAATATGCATGCAAAGAAACAAAGACAGGAAGTGGAAGACTTACGTCTGAATTTTTACCCTGACTGCTTTTTTTTTTTGTCTGCATAAAGCAAACTGCCACAAACAAAAAAATGATAGGTGACAAGAAACTTGACCATGTCTCTCACAATCACTAATGATGTGTGATTTTATTCATTCCCAGGCAGAGATCATCTGATTTCATCCTCCCATTCACAAAGAGGTCAGAGGTCAGGGTCAGCTACAGAACAGGGACTCAATATCTAAATGAGGCCGGATACCTGCTAACACCGGGTCTTGGATCAAAGTCGTCCAGTTGAAGGACAGTCTCCCTGTTCTTTACGCTGACATTCAATCTGAGCTACAGCATTACCAACAGCAATCATTATTAACAGCAAGAAATTATGCTGAAACTGCATTACTTGGTATTTTGTACAGTAATTATTTACAAAACTTAGACTTTACTCATAAGGAGTCAGCATTTTGCCAAAACAAAATGTCACTTTGATAAAGATACCACCATGGTTGCTGGAGAGACAGTAGCATTTTCTCTCAAGGATGTTTACCTCTTGAAGTCAGGATGCATGCATGCTTTTATTTTACAGCAACATTGTCTTTCCCAAGAGAGCCATTACTGCCTGAGCAAGTCAGAGAAAGTCCCTCCACCAGCAAGCTGAACTTGATTCAACCTTTTGATATTTTTAATACTTTTTCAGCGGCTCTGGCCAAGTAGGACAGAACATGCAAGCAGCTAGAGGGAACATTCAAGGCCCACACATCCTTTTCAGTGAAAGCCCGCCTCCCTGCAGTGTCTTTATCTGCGTGGCCTGTGAGGCAGCTCAGAGGATAAGCTTATTTAGGTTGCATGTTTCCTCACAAATTACATTCCCAACACCGTAGATCACAGACATAACAGCCCTTACATCCCTCCTGTTAATGTTCATATATACAAACACACACCTGCTGAGGCAAAGCCATCTGGGGGAGAATTACAGCAGGCTAATTTATGAGACCCAAGGGAGGGCAAAGGGCAGGGGACCCAGACTGGCCTGACTTCACTTCCTCCTTTCATGCTCTCCACATTAGACCCTTGATACACATAACAGGGCTTTGGTTCTCAAACACACTCTCACAGTCTTTCAAACAAACCTAATTTCATTTTTCCTGACCTGGTGAACACAATGAGCCCCGATGCACTGTTGCTACATGCAAGTTAGCTATCACCTTAAAGGACCACCACTGTTGAACATTTGCCACTTTCAGAGCCGAAGGTAAGTCGGGGAGAACAGGGTTTTGCTAAAAATCTGGCCCCCCAGGCTCGCCTCTGGCCTCCTCATTTCCTCCAGTGAGAAGGTGCTGTCATCCGTCACTCGGGCCCAGGCAGGGGTACAATAGCACAGTCTGGGTCCTGGCTACTGACACCATCACATAGGCTGCTGATAAGACTCACCTTCCGGGACCCAGAAGACCTGAGCCATTAGTGACCCACAACAGTTTAGTCCTTATACCATTCTTACAGATGACCATGAAATAAAAGGGAAAATGGAAAGCACATTATGATCTGCATGAGGCAAACATTCTGCATGTATTTGTGCTTTCTTCTACATTTTCAAGGTCTTTAAACCTTTATATCCTCATCGCTTCCATATCTCACCACGCTCTCCTAATGCAAGATGCTGGGGAAAAGCTATCACACCCTATTAGATCTCTAATTATCACTCTTGGACTGACACGCAACATGGAAAACAGATGGACACACTTGAGCTTATCTTTTTTCCTAATGTTACAATCTATTGTTGTTATGGGCTTATCGTAGGTACTGTGAGACAAATGGATAGTCATACTTCAGTTCCTCATCACACATCCAGGCTGTTATAGTAACACTTGTAAACAAACCAGCTCCTCTGTAGAAAGAGGGTAAGTGCTCCTCTGCAAAGCTCTGTCATGTCACGATAACACACACGCGTTCACACACACATACGCCACATGAGGCTTGCACAGACACTGGAGGTGATGACGCTTCCTTCACCCAGAGTTTACTACTGCGGTAAAACCATCAGATACCAATCACCACTCGGCTTTACAGGAGCAGAGACCACATGGGGAAAGTTAATTGCAGTCATTACCAAGTCATCAAACGTCCATTCTGTGCTCGGGGATCTGCTGCCTTTAGAGAACATTCAACCCCAAATTGCCAAGTGGATTGGGTCTTATGGGCCTGCAACCACTGATAAGACTGTACACCTGCCACTCTGCTGAGAAGACACTGCTTCAACAGGTTAGCTTGCCAGAGACAGGGAGAGAAGGGAGAAGGGGGCAAGAAGAAACATGTTCAGCACTGCCTGGCAGGACACTAAAGAAACTCACCAGAAAGTGAATTGAGAGGAATGATTGAAATGTGACTGTTGCAGAGGTGGAAAATAAATATTTAGTTAGTTACAGTCTTTGTTCAGCGTCAGGAAACAGAGCTCTGCAGCCTCTGACCTCTGCTGTGGGCCTGACCTTACTACCCAGCTTATCGCGACGATTCTGAGATGAAGATGATGTATGGGAGAGTCGCATTCAGCACCAAGCAGCTCCTTGACACTCTCTGAGAGTCTGGGTTTTGTTACAGGCAGGAAACAGACTCTTCCGCTCCGTAAACACGCATCTCTGCTCGGCCACATTTTGGGCTGCCGATGACACGCGAAGACCACTGATGATGGTCAGTTGAGGACTCGCGAGGCTGTACGCGTGGCGCTTTGAATTCACATGAATATTGACTGCATTTCTCTCTGTCGCGGATAGTCTCTTAAAACCATTACAGTTTTAAGCATTTAGATAGCCTAATGCATTTTTATCCCTTGCCTTTCGTCGTCGTCATTATGCAACTTACATTGATTTCTGTGGTTCGTCTGTTGGGTCTGAATCATTGCACTCAATAAACAATACTGGGTAAATATTTGGGAAACAAATTGACCAAATTTACTGCCTTATGAAGTATTTTACGAGCCACATACATACCACTTAAGCACTCGTAAATTCCACCCAACTCGAGGGATATCACATTCGACAGTGTAAAAAATGACCATGGTCCTTATAACTTATAAGGACATTATAAGTCAATCTTGACAAAAATAATGTAGGCTGTTCCATCAAACTCAACTGACCATCCAAAATCTCTTTCTTTTTGCGGGACGCGCCTTTGGAATTGCTCAAAGCCTTGTGTACACTAATGCCTATTTTCTCCGCAGATCTAATTCCTTTCCCTGCTTTCCCCCTCCACTTAAATTGACCATTTTAAAGACATAGATCTCCAGAAGAGAGGAAGACGCTGCCCTAATCTAAACAGCGTCTTGTTGATGGTGAGCGGATGAGATTATGTCGGCATGCCCCCCCCCCCTTTCTTTCCACGCGGTTAAGGAGCAATGGGCCTTCAGACCCTGGCGCCTGCACTTGTCCACAGATAGGCGACCAGGAGAGAGGTGTCCCATTTCAGCATGTTTGCCCTTTGGAGTGAAGGTAAAATTCAAGAGAAGTGTCACATATACATAAAAACGTGGGGAATACTGCTAATCTGCTAACATGAATCCGTTACTGAAGTAATGTGCCCGACGTAAAGAACTAAACCTAACATAACTTTTTTAAGCAGGTGCATTATTATTATTATTATTATTATTATTATTATTATTATTATTATTATTATTATTATTATTGTTGTTTTTATTGTTGTTGTTGTTGTTATTAAGGGATTTAGAACCAATTTATCAAATTAAAACTTTTCTGAACCGATATTAAAGCAATTTTGGGCTTTATTGGCACATAAGAAATGGAACAGTTGAATTGAGTAAACTGTCTTGTAATACGTTACTCGGGGCTTTTTTTGGAAACACTGTCCTAATGTCAAGGGAGTGCATCGGCGTGGCCAAATATTTGTGGAATAAATATCCCACAACTTTCTCAAATTAAGGAGACATAAAAATAAACTACAAACTGCTAAATTTATATTCTCCATGTCCTTTATCTCATTTCCCACAGTTGCGGCATATTATCTTATCCATGGATTGGCGATACAGGAAACGAAGATATGCCTAATCTTCAAACCACCGTAGTGATGAAGGGAAGAACTGTGAAGTCGTGGGTGCTATTCAGCGGAAACAAGAAAATGATATGCTATTGGAGTTACCGGATAAATTCAACCAATTACTTAGGTGCCGCACCAATTTAAGGATTTAGCTGTATAAAGGTTTTAATTATACAAAATGAAAAGGCTTTTTCGGTGCTACTGTTTTCTGTTGGAAAAAAAGCATATAATAAAAACGTCCTTACCTTCAACAACTTTAACAATCTGAGGGAAGTCGATGGTGTTAATATTATTTTAAAAATTAGGCCTATATATCTTCCTGACACACACACCTACACACAGACGAGAGAGAGAGAGAGAGAGAGAGGCTGACTCTATCTGTCCCCCTACCCCACCCCGCTTCAGGACGTCACTGAAAGGGAGAGGACAGCATCTTGGCTGACCCAGCTCTTTCTCTAGATAACTGAATTCAGCTAACCAAACAGGATCGACCTCTCTCTTTCTCTCTCAGCCCTCCAGCCATAAACACACAGCCAGAGGAGAGGGATGCCACAGCTGAAAGACAGACCGTCGGTCGGCACGAAAAGCAGGCAGTGCGAGACCATTTTTCAGGTGTACGCTCGGGTTATGTACTTATTTTATGCGCCTTCCGGAAACAACTTGGTCCAATTCTGGGTCTGTTGACAATTTGTTATCTGTCATCTCTCTGTTGGCGGTAATAATAATGCTTCCCAGCCCGCTCATAACTTCTTCTACCACGCCTTTTTCTGTGAAGGACATTCTGAAGTTAGAGTTGCAGCAACAATCTCAGCAGCACCAGCTCCAGTTTATCTCCTGCTTCGGTCTCTCTGGCACGCTGGCACAGCCGGGGCCTTTCCCAAACAAACCCTTCCGCTCTCATTCACCGCCCTCCTGCATGTTGGCAGGTAGGGACAGTTCAAGTCCCATTAGCTCCGGCATTTCGGAGAGCGAGGAGAGGATGTCGTACCTCAACACGCTGACTGTACAGGAGCGGCTGGCGGTCGAGATGTTCGGCAACCCGGAGCAGAACCACTCTTCAGACCTCCGGCCGGAGACCGAGCAGGAGGACCAAGATACCAGTGAGTGCACAGTCTAATGATAAATATGGTAATCGTAAAGTGATGATTGTGCTAAGTGTCTTTGAGCACACTGAAAAGCGCTTTAGAAATAAAATGTCATTATTATTATTATTATTATTATTATTATTATTATTATTATTATTATAAGTAGTAGTAATATAGCTGTCTTGCAAAAAAGGAGAAATAATGACTGACAATACAAACATGAGCAAATGCACACAGAGGGAATAGCTCCTAGGCATGTTTGCAAATATATATATATATATATATATATATATATATATATATATATATATGGTCGTTTAATAACTTAATTTTTTTTCTGTAATGACACAGCACCTTGCCACACCTTGCACAATGGACGCCCACAATAACAGGAGTATTGTTCTATACTGTTCACTAGCCGCCAGCTACTTAATTGCTGTGCGTAAAGCTGGCAGGCATTTAAGTGTTGTTAACATCTGTACTGATCTGGGTGTTTTAAAAAAACAACAACATATGAGTCGCTGAGCGGAATTGTACAGAAAACACCAAACCTTTAAAGACTGATTCACAATTTCTTAGATTTAGACAAATTAATTTAAATTTAATCGTGAAAAAAAATCTGCAGAAATATTAATTTAAAATACATTTACCATGAAATTTCCAAGATTTGAACATTGATTCATTAAAGTTTAAAAATTAACTGACAAATACTACTTCATCAAATGTCTTCCTAATTTACTCTTTCAAGTCCTCTTTGAAATCACCTTTTGTAAAGTCTGGTAAAGCAATTACCAATCTAGATTGAAGTATTTGAAGATCAATATTGTGGGGTGAAATAATGCAATATATAGGAAAATATAGGGATTAAAATCCGCAACAAAGTGATTTGCTACGGGAAACTTTTTGCTTCAACATTTAAATAAAATTAAGACTTTAAAATAAATGAATTCATGGTAATGTCAGTGTGAGGAGATTGCGATATCATGGTGTGTTGATATTAGTCATATTTATTTCAAAATACTGCAGGTCTTGTTTTAGCTTTAAAGTGCAGTTAAACGTTTCTTCTCCATGCAGAGAGCTGCGGTGCGTTGCGGGGTGAGTGTGAGGATCCAGACTCGGAGAAGCCCGCCACCAAGCAGCAGAGGACCAGGAGGAAACCCCGCGTCCTCTTCTCCCAGGCTCAGGTGTTTGAGCTGGAACGGCGCTTCAAGCAGCAGCGTTACCTGTCCGCCCCAGAGAGAGAGCACTTGGCAAGCTCACTGAAACTTACCTCCACCCAGGTCAAGATCTGGTTCCAGAACAGGAGGTACAAATGCAAGAGGCAGCGGCAGGACAAGACTCTGGAGATGGCAGGTCATCACCATCACCACCACCCGCCGCCGCCGCCCAGGAGGGTGGCTGTGCCGGTGCTTGTCCGGGACGGGAGGCCTTGTCTGACTGGATCACAGAACTATAACACCTCTTACACAGTCGGAGCTCCAAACCCGTACAGCTACAACGGCTATCCAGCCTACAGCTACAACAACTCGGTGTATACTAACACTTACTCTTGTACTTATTCTAGTTTACCTGCTCTGCCGCCCAGCAACACCGCTGCTAACGCTTTTATGAACATGAATTTGGGAAACCTCGGTCCACAGACGCAAAGCCAGGCTCCCCAAGGACCAGTCGTCACGCCCTGCCAAGGAACTCTGCAGGGCATCCGGGCATGGTAGCGCGGTCTTTACGCACAATCACAGCTGGGAGACGTTTCTCTGGGATTGCTGAATGGACTCAAGCATGTCAACCTGCCAATGCAATGAAAGCACAATTTAAAACTATGTAACACATTACAGACAGAATAGGCCAGTTGATTGTAAAGCAATGAGGGCCTATGAGGAAACCCTAACTCATTGACTGAGATCCAAACCATATAGTATATGCGCATTTGTCTCTGAGCCACAGTGTTAAAAAAAAAAAAAAAACATATTAAACCTACTGCTGGATATTTGGTCGTGGGACTGAATGTTGCCGATGAGCCTATGCGTAATGTGGCCTTTTCTGGTTGAAAAAAGATGATATGTGCAACATGAGTGAAATTGTTTGGAAATTTTCATACAAACGCAACTTTCTATGTTTAGCCCATAATTAATAAAATATTGGCCTAACAAGGTCTTTTTAATTCGATCCCGAAATGAATTAAAAGAGTCAATATCGACCACAATTGTTGGATAATGGAATCATATATAGTATTATGGTTTTTTTTTTCTTTTAACAGTTAAACAAAGTGATTAAACGGTATCCTATAAAACTGATGATGAAATTAAACATAAACAACATAATGACACAATTGACTCTAATTTACTGTGTGTGTTTGTGTGTGTGTAAGCTCGTTTGTTGTTTTTTAACACATGGAACTTTGGGACCTAAACAAATATAATATACATTTATGTGAAAATCAGCGTTTTCATGCCTACTTGGACGTCTCTGGCGTGTTTTTGCATTTCAAAATTCATATGAGTCTGGAAAGGAAACTAAAATAAGGTAATGTTGAGCTGGGTTTGTTCCTCAAGCCATATACTTGGTAACAGTTTCTCATCGTCTGAAACAGTTCCTCAAGCCAAACGAACTTTTCTTCTTCCTTTTTTTTCCTGTGAGAAAGCTTGTGGTAGACTTTGGTCTGAGAGAAGAACCAGAAACAGACAGAATTTAGAGGCGAGCTAATGTCCGGTTAGGAGATGGACATTAACCAGACAGCCAGCATCGTCGGGACCCACAGAGCGAGTAAATTCACAGAGGGTTGGATGATAAATATTGCTGGAAAAGCTTCTCGTCGTTGACGCGTGACAGAGAAATACATCATTCCATATATGCTACTATCCAAATAATGATAATAATAAATAAAATAAAAAGGATTAGTAGTAATTTTTAGGATTAGCCTATATTACATCATAATTATAAAATAACCAACATTTACCACATAATCACACTCTCTCGCTGTTGATTGGAGATTGACTTCAGACAAACACCTTCACCTAAAGCATGGTCGAATACGCAGAAATTATTAATGGAGATGAGTGGCAACGTAAACAGTGTTTGTCTCCTGTGATAGTCCCACTGGCCACTTCCCCTGGCTACCGCACTGCCGGTGGAACATACCTGGTGTCGGCTTTAAGTGCTGCAGAGTCACTAGTGTAAATAGAGCTGGCGACAGGGCGGCGATGCCTGAGGACGCGGCCTGGCCGTGGCTGCTCTGACAGGCGCTGAGATCGCTATCTTGTGCTTCCAAAGATAGCAGCTCGGCTCATCGCTGCGTTTTAGGCATGGAGTTTCCCAAAACAAAGTCTGCAATGGCAACCACTCAAGGGGCTCGCAAAAGAACCAGAGCCCAAATATAGAGAAGGAAAAGTGCGCGGAGAAGATGGAGCTGAGGCTCTCCCACAAGGTGGCCCTTGTACATCATTACATTATAATAGAGTAAAGTTAAACAACATGCAATTTTAATTAGGCTTTTGGTAAACATTTAAATGAATTTGGACTGGTCTAAGGATAGATCGCATGCATGTTGCACAGACCCGAGACAAACTTGTGGTTTTGCGCAATATAAATAAAGCTGGCTTGACTTGACTTGACTGTGGAAGCCAGTAGGTGCATCACGCAGCCCAGACTTATTCAGACATTTTGTGCGTAACAGACCATAACTCTACCACACAATATATTTTCAGTAATTGATGTCTGTAGAGATTTAATGAATGAAAGCAAATAGTAAGCAAATGCAGTTTAAATTGGTTAAGACGACTGATCCAGAGGCAGCGTGCGCGTGCAAGTTCAGGAGGAAACTGCTTAGCGGGCAAAGGAAAAGGGAGATGGAAAATATGAGTGTATTTGAACGCAGATTATAAAGCAGGCATGTTGCTAAGTAAGGGTAAGGGAGTACGTGAGTGCGTGAGTGAGTGAGTGAGTGAATGAGTGAATAAAGGAAAAGCTGCTTCATTCAGAAATGATTATCAACAGTAACACAACTTTTTATAGCAAGTATGTTATTCAGTAATAAGCTATTTCCCACACGGTTTTGCTGAATTGAAATTACATTTTGTCAATGCGGAGAGGGCATCTCTTGGTTGTAAATGTGCCAGAACTTCCATGTTTCCCTTCCGGACACCCTAGAGCTGGTTTGCGCTCTGGGAGACGTATGTGTTTAGTCAGACGAAGAATAGAAAGCACCACAGAGGAGGCAGATCACCGCTTCTGTCTTCACGTCTCCTAAACGAAGGGCAGGTCTCCTGGTTGTGTAATGTGCGTGTGTGTGTGTGGGGGTGGGGGTATCTTAACTTTGGAAAACATGCATCATTGCCACACGGTGGCGCTACTCACTTGATTGAGCAACAAGGCAGGATGACCCCCCTTACAGTAAAATACTTTTTCTATGGTCAGTCTCACTTTTTCAGTGACATTTCTGTTGTGGGTTTTGTTTACAAACATCGTGGCTGAAGGGACCGTGGCCTCTAAAATCTCTGGCTACTCGAGCTATACGATTAAAAAGTGTTTCGTGTATTTTTTTAATAACAGAACAATTGTTAAAATTCACAATCATACGCTGTGTCAAGATTAAATAATGGATGCAAATTTGGCAATTTCAAATCAGAATGGTCCTGTCAGAGTATTGTGGTTAAAAACAAAGTTGTATACTAGTTACACCTCATACGCAATAGTGGGCTGCAGTAATGTAAAAGGATTTGAAGCCACATTCTCACACGCGAAAGCTGGAGTTTTTACGCACGTTAGCGAACTTTACGCATCAGATATTCTTACTACAGTTCACACATAATCGATATCTGGGAAACCCAACATTGACTGAAACTGCTCTATTTTGCAAGGATAGTTGACAACATCCACTCTGAGTCTCTAAATCATGTCAAATATTTACCGTATATTTGAAATGTTCAACGGCGTCTCCATGGGCTTGAAAAGCAAAATTTAGTTATATGGAGCTTTTAACATTTAGGAATAATGTCTCGCTAATAAAAATCACCATACCAAGGTGAAACACCTCGTCTGCAAAATCAGTGTCCCTCCGTCCTCACTTTACAGCGCAGAGCATCAGCATGGAGCTGGGCGGCGCGAAGGAGGGACCAGGCAGAGAAAACAGCCTATCAACGGTTAACTTTAGCCTCTACTACTGCTGCTGAGAATACTGTAATAGACGTGACAGCTCCTGATGTAGGCTGTTCATTAGCAGACAGGACCACAATTAAATTAGAGCAATTAAAGGGAGCGGTGAAAAGATCGAATCAGTTAGAAACTTTGCTGTAGAGTGGATGATCTCTTGATGCCTCCAAATAAATCGCATGCGAGAGTGAGGAAATATCCGTGCGCCTATTTTCATCATGACATTAAGTTTTTCGTCCTTCTCCATCAAAGACATCCTCACCGGACGTGAGTCCCGGGGGAAGCCCGGTGCCAGGAGTACAGAGGAGCTCCGGGCACCAAAGCGTAACATCTGCACAGGGCATGGTAGTATGAGAGTCTCTGATTTGTCTCATCAAGACGCGTATGAGAACCGCAATTACCCGGAGAGACTTCCTGCTGATCTCAGTCTGTCTGCTGGACACCACCGATCTGATGCCTACAGCGAGGAGTCCACAGGAGAGGAGACTGAGCGCAGAGAAGGTGAGCAGGTTTTCTCTAGTCTGCAGTAAGGAATTATAAAGACTCTGTGGTTTTACACTGCAACAAATGTGAAAAAAAGTTGACAGTTTCCTGCATTTCGATTATATTTGCACAAAGTGGCATCTTGAAATGAGACACGTGATTAAAGATTGCTGAATGGGGTGAATTTGTCTCGCCTAAATGGCGTGTTTGTCTCATTTTTTTGAAATAAAAAATGTTTTAATTCACGACAGATCATTTAATAGCTCGATAATTTTAAAGGTGGGGTTTTTGCCCTGTTAGACTTTGTTGTTTGAGAAAGCTATTCAGGCTGTGGGACAATTGGAAAAAACCAGAAGGTCCTGATCTAAAAGCCTTACATACTTCATCATGTCCCTTCACTTTCTGACATTGTGGAAGGGATAGAAGATGACAACGTCATACTGGCCAGCATCAGCACCTTATTGAAATTGACTCTCAGTCAGCAGCTTTAGCAGGCTTTCCTGGCGACAGAGAAAACACACTTATTTTCATCACACATATTGTCTTTCCTAGGCGCTGCAGACCAGCAACCACACTGTGTGGGGCGGGACGAAGAGAAGGAGAAGGAGGCAGAGGAGGAGGGATGTCACCACAGCGGGGACACGGTCAGCTGTTCACCCGACGAGCGGCAGTGCAGGCCCGGTACTAAGAAGCGCTCCAGGGCGGCCTTCTCTCACGCACAGGTCTACGAGCTGGAGCGCCGCTTCAGCGCACAGCGGTACCTTTCAGGCCCTGAACGGGCCGATCTGGCAGAAGCTCTGAAACTCACAGAGACCCAAGTGAAAATCTGGTTCCAAAACCGGAGATATAAAACCAAACGGCGTCAGGTGGCGGCTGAGCTGGCGGCCTACAGCTCACATAAGAAGGTAGCAGTGAAAGTGTTGGTGAGGGACAATCAAAAGCAGTACCACCAGGCGAACGGAGCACACGTCCCCACTGTACCACTGTACCAGGCCTACCAGTACTACCCCTACCTGCACTACTACTGCCAGCCCTGGAGCATGAACAGCATGTTGTGTAGAGGGATGCTCTGAACTCCAGAGAACACATGACTTGAAGTGTCTCTCCCATCTCAAGGTGTTAGCAGCTTGCTGCAATTCTGTATACTGTATACTATAAGTTCAAGCAATGTTTTTTTTGTTTTTTTTGTCTTACTAGAAGCCAGTTTGGCATACTTAAAAAAAAGAAAAGACAAACAGTATCAGAAGTTGGCCTGCTATTTAGGGTCCATAAAATGCACACCTCTCTCTCACCATGACTAGCTACAGTACATTTAGAGATATTCTGTAAAGTTATAATCCGGGGCAGATCAGTGTGAGCATAAGAGGCATTACAAAGCTCTTTGAGACTGTCGATTGATTAGATTAGCCGATCACTATCTGAAGAAATCGGTAGCATTTAAGACAAAGCTTTGAGTTTGGTTATCATTTTGCGTTTTGCTACAAAATAATAATTTAAAGGCTAAATACAGCTAACTTGGTCAGACGTTTTTCTCTGATCTGCTGGGTAGTTTTCAAATAGTCTTATATTCTACTTTTTTTATTTAATATTTTGTCTATCTTTTTAAAAGACATAATGGACTGTACACAAATGATTATCAGGAGGGGAGCTCAGAAAACAAGATGGCCATGTATTTCTTTGTTATGCTGAGGGGGAAGCATTCTGACATATGAGAGCAGAAAAAAAGATATTTTTATCACCCCAATTTTATATTTCAGCATTCCCTTGTGGGGTTAATTAAAAAAGAGAATTAAATAATTGCAAATGATGGTTATAGCGTGCAAAGAGGGTCATAAATGCATGTTTTGCAGTATGCAGAAGACAACAATTCTGTCTCTGTTTCATGGTTTAATCACACTAAATGTTATCAAAAGTCTCCTTTACTTTACTTTATTCTTAGTCATAACAAAAAGCAAGTGATGTTTGCCATAAATTTGGAGATCACTTTTTCTTCCTGTAATTTGCTAGTTTGGGAAAATTCATAAATATATTATGGTTTGATTACACCATCTTAAATTCCTCAGTTTTTTGTTTGTTTGTTTTTTAAATGGTGGAAGGAGTTTTTTTTGAGCAAGGGTATTGCAGGGTTTTTTTTAAAGTCAAGGGTAGGTTCCAAATAAAATATTAACAATGCAGGGGAGGGTTCAATTTTAAAAACTGAATATTAAGATTTAATTGATATCCTGCACTTAACAAAAATGCATGCTTTTAAATTGTTCAGTTTATACAAATACGTGAAATAATTCCAGTGGGTCTGAAAATATATAGTTGCATTTTTAGCATTATTTAAAAATGATTAACAAAAATGTATTGATGTAAATACCGTATGCTAACTCAGATAGTGACTCACTTTTAGTTCACAGCAACGGCTCCTCACTGGGTTTCTCAAGAGCCCAGGATGATCTACATATGTTGCTTTTTCCCCTCCTTAATGACTGCCAGTAACAGTCCATTTTAAGTGACCAGACAGAGCAGAAAGGAATCCTGAATTTATACAAACCCAACGAGAGAAAGTAACTTATCCTGACGTGCCAGTAGCATGACCGAGACTCTGACACTTTTAGTAGGTATTTATTTTATTTATGGGACATCTTTATTGATCATGAAACTCAACATAACACCTGTTAGAACACATTCTTTATATTAGGTTTATGGACCTTTAGAAATCTTTTGGAGAGTGTCTGTGTGTGTACGCGGTATGGGTTCCCCCCACACAGTACTCAAGCAACAGATTATGAAGTAGTCAGCTGGGCACAGGCATGTAACTTACTGTACGCTTTTTAAAAAGCGTGTGTGTGGAAATGTAATACCCTAGTTCCATGCAAAGTAATGCAGACAACAAACTTTTTTGTTTACTTTTTATTTTCGTATTACACAAAACTGACTAATTTCACAGATTCAAACAGATGATTATTAGAAGGTGAATGTTTATTGTTGATTTTTTTTTTTATAGTTTTTTTAAGTGTGTAAAGAGTCATGCGTAGGCCTATTCTCTACTGTGTGCTGCATGAGTCAGAGAGGGTCAATAGACCATGGAGATGTTGCACCATCCAGCTGGGCTGCGCAAGACAGCACACATTAATCATACCTTACTGAAAAGACTACACCCTCATCCCAAAGGTATATACACAATGGCCACACTTGATAGGAAAATAAAAACAGAATTCCTAAGTGAGTTTACTGGTGCTTTGGCTTAATCCTAAACTGGTTGTTCTTACCAATGTTAACTGCACTAGCTGCTAGAATTGTGTGGCATAAACATAGCATGCAGGCTGCTGACTTAATTACCACAGATAAACAGATAAAAGAGGGCCACATATTTAAAAAAGAAAAAGATATTTGTGCAACACGTTCAGCGATATCACCTTGACACTACAAGGTAAACTGTGTGCTCATGTACAAAATGTTTGCGAGTATTTGCCTACGATGAAGGTAGTGCCCTGCCTGGCAAATATTATTATTACTATGTTATGACATTAAAGAGGCTGTGACATCAAAGAATTGTGATGTTCAATAGCTACGTCAAATTCCCTTTTTGCACAACAAGCTGTTTTGGCAGAGAGGATCACCTTGTGCCACACTGGCATTAGCCCAAACCTCATTTATCTCTTAAATCAAAACACCACTTCAAGCTACCCTAAGTGGTTGACACAACAGGTTTCTGCGAGGGAGGGAAACACACACCTCCTTTTGACTGTCTGACTGTAAGTCACCATTAAGTCTAATCATTTTCATTTACACAGCGTGTATTTGCTATTAAAGACTTAGATGACTAAGACTATGCAGAAAAGGTCATGCGGTTGCATTGAGGCTCCCAGGTATGCCACTTTCTGTGTGCTCTGATTATTCACATTGTGCTGGTGAATAGCTGCTTTAGTTATTGCTGTCTACCGTGACTGCACAAAATTTATTTTTCCTGCACCCAGTCTGTGATGTCACACTGATGTATATTCCCATCAAGAACTAATGAGGCTCTTGAAAATGTGAGTGACACTGTGCAGGATGATTTTCATTACTATGGACCTCATCCATAAGTTGGTTGAACATTGCAAAGGTTTTATTTTAGGGAGTTCCCCTTATCTTAACTTATTCATGTGGATCCTTCTAGTGTATTACAAGTTAGGTGGTATTTTCATATTTGTTGCTGATATCTTAGAGCATAGCAACATTGCTGCAACACTGTCTAATTGGGGAAAGACACACAAGCAGTCAGATGATCACAGAGGTTAGCAAACAAGCCAACATTTTAGCCATGTTATCTAAACCACTTCATTTGAATATAAATGTTGTAATAATCCCAAGTGCGGTAGGTCCAAGTTGAACCAGGATGTTTGCAACAGACAGTTTGAGCAATAATTTTACTGTTTGCCTTTGTTTTCATTTCCAAATACATTTGGCTAACCTTGGGGTTTGTTTAAAACTTGCATTATTGTCTGATTGCGTGTGTTTCTTCCCATATCTCAGCAGTTGTGTGTTGTTCCAGGTGGTAGTTCACTGAGCCATCAAGCATTACTGCATGTATGTCAATATGAAAGGAGCCAGACAGTAGTGCAGAAGAACACGATCCTCTGCCTCTTCAAACAATCATAAGCAACAGCTTCCACAACTGAACAGAACATTAAAACTTATTAATGCCAGTGGAAAGGTCATTTCCTGTTGTCTTTTATGTTGCTGCAGATTTCTCAGCTTGGAGGAATGTGTTGAGGGTGGGGCTGAGCTACAGTGAGCAACATAGGAATGACAGTGCTCACCTAATCCATGCTTGGCTGCACCTTTAAGATACAGATCTATTGATGGAAGAATTCTCACAGGGCTCCTGAGCAGCAATTACATATGCATTTCCGATGCGCCCATTGTAACAGGATTCATTTTCTCAAGGGCCTTGTTGATTTAAACAGTATCATCTTCACACACACAACTGCTGCTGGCACTGAGACAGCTGGTTAATATGAAAAGAAATAGAGCTCACACGAAAGCCAGACTGGGAGAGGCCGCCCTCTAAAACGATTCATGCTCTGCCAATTGCTGATTTTATTATCAGAAACAATTATAACAACAGCTAAATGTTTGACTTTGAAAACAAGATGAGGCAGTAGCGAGTGTTTCACTGCTGTTAATGCGTTGGCCCTCGGCAGACACAGGGCAGGACTCAGGAAGGAGAGGGGTCATAGTTAATACCTCTGTTTAAAGACAGATTGGCTTCCCTTTGACCTGGTCTCTCTCTCTCTCTCTCTCTCTCTCTCTCTCACACACACACACACACAGATACACACACACACTGCAAATAATCCCACCCAGAGGACTCTTCAGGCTTGTTCCAGAGACTATTAGCAGATAGCATCAGTGCATGTTGGAATGTAAACATTTACAGTAAAGCTATAAGACATCAACTCCCCCCTGGGGAAGACACATCCATCACACTAACCGCATCAGCACTCAAAAGCCCTGCCCCTGCTTCAAAAAGAATTATATCACACCTTTGCGCCCAATTTGAACTGATTCGATATAATCAGACCACATGGTTCTTTTATGTGTGTTGGTTAGTTTACTGCTGTGTGATTGATTTCTCTACAGTTTTCTGTTACCAATTTTTAAGCTGAGAGCAGAGTGCAGCACCCAGCAGTGATTGTGGCCGAGGGCTTGTGGTATTGTGCATGTAAAGAAAAGCAGTGACACCAGCTCGGTGTTTGTCAGAGCAGAAGCATTAGTCATGGAGAGGATTAGAAAGAATAGAGAGATGAGCCCACCCAGAACAAGCTCATTTTGGGAAAGTAGCACAGGTCCAGTCCTCATGGTGTGTGTGTGTGTGTGTGTGTGTGTGTGTGTGTGTGTGTGTGTGTGTGTGTGTGTGTGTGTGTGTGTGTGTGTGTGTTTTTGTGTTTCTTGTCCATTAGGAGGAGATACAGCATGTTCAGGGCTGAGAGTCTGAGTGTGTTTGGAGGCAGATTAAGGCAAAGCAGAAAGGTGAAGCTCACGAGCGAGTGGAAAGTAAGGGTGAGTACGTGTTGAGCTCCTCTGTCCTTAGATGGAGAGGTAGTCTTCCAAGCTGCTGCAGTTCCTTCCTCTGACTCTTCTCTGCTCTCATGTCTCCCACACACATGCTCAGACAGACACACACTCCTCCAGAGCCAGCTCAGAGGAATCCAAATGTTTTAATTAGCAGTGATAAGCAGAGACAAGGAGAGCATTGAGCAGCTCCAACACACAGAGAGAAGTCTCCTATCAGTGGGCTGATAAAGGGACTACTCAGGCCCACTTACGGCCTCTCAAAGTACCCTCCTCCCTCTCCTTTTCCTGCTCTCTCGCCGCACCTCCTATGAGAGAGATTCTCATCCTTGCTGTGTGAACAGAGAGTATCCAAAGTGTCTTTTCTGAGGCCAGCTTGTTGTCACCTAAAGTTGCCTTCCTCTCACCTGCTTGCAGCTTAAAGAAAACTTTGCTTTGGAGCTTCTTTTATTTTCTCTCTTGTACCTCTACAGTAGTTTTCCTCCTCATGTAAAACTCATCTGTGCCATGTTTTTGGTCTTTCAGACCCCGTGTTAAACTATTTAGACCACATCATTAACTGAACAGGAAGAGGAATACATTTCACAAGACTACGGAGACTCAAGAAATTCTGTCCAAACCTTGAACCAATTCTGCATCTCTGGAGTTCTGGAAACACGCACACACAAACACATGCACACAAAAGTCCACTTGACACACTGAAGGATATAATGTAAATTGGACCAATCCTTCCTGAAGCTGTTTGCCAGTGGAAGAAATTCTTAAAGGTTGGTAACAAATTAGCAATTGTCTTTGTTATCAGGACTGTCAGCCACTTTGAAGAAAATGAAATGGATTAAAAAATAAAGCATCAACATTTAACGGCTTCCACATAAATCACTGCTGATGATAGCTGTCACTGAAGTTTTTTCAGACAAGTGTGTAATAAAAACTTTTGAATTGGTGTGAATGCTTTTCGTGAATAAATGAATGACTCACGGTTTTCACCAGACCAGTTTGTGCTGACTAGAGCTCGAAGGCATAGCAGTTAAGCTTATTTGACAGGAAGGGAAGACAGCTTTCTTTCAAGATCAAGTTCAAAGGGCAGGAGGCCTGTTACTTCCTCAGTGTCCCTGACTGCACCTGTGTTGCGCTGGCACACACAGATGCATGCACATGCAACGAATCTTGTCCACACCACTGACAGACAACTTTAGTTTTGGTCTCAGGCCATGTGTGTTCAGTGTGTGTGTGTGTGTGTGCGAACTGCGTGTGTGTCTTTGCACTTGCACACATGCTGGATGTGCACTGAGGGATGAGTGTGTGTGTCTGAAGTGTTTGTAAGAAGATTTTATGACCCTTCTTACCTTTTTAAAGGAATTTGTCACAACATTTGAGACAGAAGGACAGGGGAGAGAAATAAAGTGCTGGACACCTGCACTTACCCGTAACAACCTCATCAGACCCTGCCAACGCTTCACTCCCAAAGGCCCAAGAGATGACAAGTGTGTTTGTGTGTGTGCACAAATGTGTATGTGCTTTGCTCATGAAAGTAGCGTGGCAGAGTAAGTTTTCAATTGGGGATCCGTCGTTAGGCAACAAATGCAGTTGACATTTTCTATCTCTTTTTTACCTCCCACTGATTTGATGTTTTCATCACACGTTGGCTTTGTCTGCTCACATGAAAATATCAGTTTCCCTGCCGTGGGAGCACAATTCCCCCTCTCTCCCTTTCTCCATATTCTGGCCCATTAGCAATGGCATTTTACTATAAACACTTGGATTTATCGAGCTTTCTATTCATTGCAAGTCTTGCATGTTATGCTTTTATTGCACAAGAAGTGAGAAGGATCCTGTTTCAAACTCACACTCACGCCATAGCACACAACACACACACCAGGTTTTATGTCATGTAAAAATGATCATGATAAAAACAGCTGTTTTTTTTCTTCAGCATTCTCCTTCAGACAATTTGCTGTGTGCCTGAGCATGTTTATATATTTGTGTGTGCGTGTTTTAGTGATCATGTTGTATCCTTGGTGGTGGTGGCGGGAAGAATTTATCCTCCCCAACTTGTTCTCTTAAGTGGTGACAGGAGCTGTATCTCCCCCGCATCCTAATTCTCAACAGCACAGCACTGCATTGGAGACATTCAAGCCAAACCTGGCACAGTAAGTTGATAATCTTTCTGTTATTTTAGTAGATTGTCCTTCATCCAGAATTCACATTTTGCTATGCTTCATTATTCAGTCTGATGCTGCAATCTTTGGAGTCCTGTCAGAGTTAATGATCAATGAACCATTTTTCACTTTTCTACAATAAAAACAGCTTGGAACTTTGCCGCCACGGCAGCACCAAGCCATTAAACAAAAACTCACAAGTTTTACAACATGGCACCATGAATGTGTTAAGGGTTTTCTGGGACAGATTTGAAGTTGACACGGCCAACCTGCTAGGAGTAGTCCATCGATGCATAAAATGTAACATTTCCTGTTGCCAGCAGGTGGCGCTATGACTTTGAGTGAATGTTGGCATATGGATGTGCTCAGGGCAGGACTCTTAATATACATGTAAAATTTGGTGCAGATGTGAGCATGTATTCTGAAGTTATAACAACGTCCTGTTTCATGGCGAATCATAGTTTTGCGACAGGACGCCACGGGCAAAATGGTCAACTGGCAACCGTTTGTACAACTTTTAATCGACAATGGGTTTAGTCGATCGGACTAAATCCCTAGGAGGAGTTTGTTAAAGTACAAACTGTCGCCAAAAATGACCATTAAATCCAAAATGGACGACTTCCTGTTGGGTTTAGGCAATGGCTCCAAGAGGCTTTTTTGTACATCTGGACATGATAAACGTACAACAGAAATTTCATACATGTAGGTAAAACTTTGCCCGGGGCGCTAGCGAGCCATTTTGCCATGCCCACACCCATTGCATCTGTTTCTATATTTTATATTTATATATTTCTACATTAATTTCTGTCAATTTTATGTTTGTCTATGTGTAACACCTTGTCACCAAAGCAAATTCCTCGTACGTGTAAAATACTACTTGGTAATAAAGCTCTTTCTGATTCTGATTCTAATAATGATGTAAACTGGAAAGATTTTAAATTTCACATCCTGTTAAAAAGGCCAGCAACACATGGAACCTTCTACCCCCTATCTTCCCCCTAGCCGGATTTATATCTCACTGCTGATAGGAAATGTCCAAGTTACCAGAAAAACAGCACGGTGTACCAGTCAGGAGGCAGACATCCCTCCCTGCACATCTAGAGGACTATGACCTCTCAGGCTTTCGTAAGAGCAGCAGCGTTCAACAACCTTCTACTAAGCCTGTTCATCAGAATGAAGAGGAAGTTGAGGACGAGGAGGGTGCATTTGGTGGTGGGCGCTCAGTATCACCCATCAGTCAAGACGATTTCTCCTCTCCACAGTGGATGGTAAAGCAGCAGTGGCCCCCTAAAAAAGGATCTCCTCGCAATGGGAATAAGAAGACAGACATAGGGAAAGAAGCTCTGCTCAAAGAGAGTTAAAGATGCAGAATGAAATGACTCCGCTGCCAGAACGAACAAAGTAAGTTCCAGTTGGAGCAGCTTAGCCGCCAGAGTTCCTTCAATACTGACCAGCTCCGCAGACAAGTAGAACACCTAGGAACCCTTGTCCAGCAGTTGCAGGCTACTATTTCAGCTGCACCAGCCACGTCTACCAGTCTTCCCACGACCGAGCTGCAATCACCAATCCTGAAGCACAAGCCCATGCGGGGTAAGCCAAGCCTCTCTTATCAACCAGGAGAGAGACCTCTCCTTACTAGTCACCGGAGGCATCAGACTAGCAGGGAAGCATCCGAGGCGTCTCACACCAGCTCATCTGATTTTTTTGAGGAGCATCGTTACAGGCCAGCATCAAGCAGATATAAAGCTCCTTGGTCAAGTGAGGATGATGCATACAGGAGAAGAGACAAAACCCACAAGCACCATCACTCCCATCACCGAACGCCAGACCCAGTAGGTGGACAGGAGCGGTTCTATAGAGGTCCAACGCCCACAATTCCTGATATGAGCCACCCGAATCCCAGAGAGTTCAACCGTCTGAGAATCGCTCTAGACAATCTTCTTCCTCAGGATGCCTCAGAAAGATTCAAGTATCAAATACTCATTGACCACCTCAAGACTGAAGAGGCTATTGATAGCTGACTCCTATAGCAGCTCTAGCCACCCCTTTGCTGACACCATGGCAGCCCTGAACCTGCAATATGGACAGCCCCACCAGCTGGCCTTACAGCGGATAGCGGAGCTCATGGCTGGGCCAAACATTGGAAGTGGTGACATTCGGGCCTTCAGGATGTTTGCCCTCCATGTGCGCTCCTTAGTAAGCATGCTAGAGCAACTAGGAAGAAAGGGCAAAGTGTATGTGTATTGCATGTTTCCCGCCTGCTAAGTAAGCTCCCCCAAGATCTACGCTCCAGTTTCCGCCGCTTCATCCACCCTCTCAGGGTGCCCATACCAACTGTCCTTGACCTGGCTGACTGGTTAGAGTACGAGCTCCAAGTGGCAGACAACAACACCCTGTTCAGCAGCAGCTCAAAGAGCGAAAAGGACCAGAAGACCAAAGGGCACAAACTTTCCAAGTTTACAATGGGTCCCTCAGCAGTTCTGATGAGCACAGCTGCCACGTCTCAGAAAGAGGCAGTTCCACCATCACTCTCTACAGAGTTCAATAAGAAGTACTGCCCCTATTGTGAAAACAGCAAGCATTCACTGAATAATTGTGCCAATTTTCAGCTGCTTAGCTCCATCCAGAAGCAGACTTGGATTAAGGATAACAGCTGTTGCTGGCGCTGTGGCCGAGGCCATCGGGCTGTGGAATGTAACCTAAAGATGCACTGCAAAACTTGTAACAACAGACACCTCCTCATATTACATGACGTAAATGAGTGGGCTACGGGTCTCAGCGCATTAAAGTACCTCTTAACAGCCCCACAGATGAGATCTTATACATCGATCGACTACTAGAGGGGAGAAAGGTTTTGCTTAAAGTCAGTAAAGTGGTGCTGAGAAACGGAGACCGAACCATGGAGGCCTATGCAATTCTGGACGATGGGTCGGAACGTACTATCCTCCTCCACTCGGCAGCCCAGCAGCTGGGCCTCAAGGGGGAACCAGAAGACCTGCCTCTAAGAACAGTCAGACAAGAGCTACAGATGCTACATGGAGCCATGGTCTCCTTCACCATTTCCCCAGCAGCCGAACCACACCGTGTTTTCTCTGTCCAACAAGCGTTTACTGCAAAACCCTTAGGGCTAGCTGTTCACTCGCACCCAGTGGAAGCCCTCCAGAAGAAATACTGGCACCTGAGGGATTTACCCCTGCAGCCATTGCACCTTGTCCACCCAGTTCTACTCATAGGGTCTGATCACCCCCACTTGATCACACCAGTGGAGCCTGTACGCCTGGGGCCCCCCAGAGGTCCTGCAGCAGTAAAGACCCGCCTTGGGTGGTGTCTCCAAGGTCCAGCACAGGGACTGAGGCATCAACTGTCTGAACAGCAGTGTCTGTTCACATCCTTGTGAATAAGCTACAAGACACCCTGGCCCGCGGGGGCTTTGAACTGAGACAGTGTGCATGCAACAAGCCTCCTGTTATCTCCCACCTCCCAGATCAGATAGTACAGAGTTGTGGATGACTCATGGTCAGCCGAACGCATCTGAACCAGCTCTTGGACTCCTTTGGCATTGCTCTTCGGACACGCTGTCCTACAAGCACCGTCCCCTCGACCACCCAGCAGTCACCCTCCATACCATATACCATGTACTCGCCAGCCAATACGACCCCCTAGGGTTTATTGCACCATACACCACCAGAGCTAAGGTGATGGTACAGTGACTGTGGGATAAGAAGAGGGACTGGGATGACCCATCACTCCCTGAAGACCTCCTTCATGCCTGGCAGGAGTGGGAGTATCATCCTACCAAGGTGCTACAGCAGTGATAAGATGGACTCGGAGAGCAGCAAGAGAGAAATCCACATCTTCTGTGATGCCTCAGAGCGGGCTTATGGTTCTGTAGCATACCTCTGAACAGAGAATGCAGACGGTGAAGTGGAAATGGCTTTTCTCACAGCTAGATCTCGTGTAGCCCCTAAGAAGCAACAATCTATACCCCGCCTTGAGCTGTGTGCAACGCTCACAGGAGCACAGCTGGCTAAAGTGTTGAAAGAAGAGCTCACTCTTCCTGTCTACCAGATCATTTTATGGAGCGACTCAACCACAGTGCTCGCTTGGCTGTGTTCAGACTTCTGCAGGTTCAAGGTTTTTGTAGGAACACGTGTCGCAGAAATTCAGGAACTTACTGCCAGAGAGTCATGGAGATATGTGGACTCTGCAAATAACCCCGCAGATGATATTACCCGTGGCAAGCGTCTCCACGAGGTTTCAGCAAACAGTCGCTGGTTCCGAGGCCCAGCCTTCCTGTAAGGGAGTTCCGATCAGTGGCCACAACTGCAGCAGATACCATCCATCTCTACAGACTATGAGGAAGTAAAGAAGGCTACTTTCTGTGGACTCACGGTAGCACCTGCCCTCTCAACTACTCCACAAATCGAGTTGTTCAAGACTTGGAGAGAGCTGGTTGCAGCCACTGCTCAGTCCCTGCAGGGGGCGGCTGACAATCCACTCACCGCTGACAACTACAGAGAGGCAGAGAAAATCCTACTCCAACGAGTGCAGCAGGAATGTTTTTCCACCCTCCACCAGCAGCTGATGGCTGGGAAACCCCTTTCAGGCAGCAGTCGCATCATCCCTCTTGCTCCTGAGTTTGACCATGCGGCACAGCTCATCCGAGTTGGTGGCAGGCTGCGCCACACTCCTGTTGTTGCTGTTGAGACCCTCCACCCAATCATCCTTGATCCAAAACACAAAATCACACAGCTGCTAATTCAGCACTATGATGACCAGCTTCACCATCCAGGATGTGAACGAGTGTTCGCCGAGCTAAGAAGGAAATATTGTATTTTAAGGGGAAGGGAGGCTGTTTGTTGGCACCAGCATCATTGTACTGACTGCAGAAAGTGGCGCGGGAGACCACAAATCCCTCAGATGGCGGACCTTCCCCCTGCCAGGCTACGTTTCCATAAGCCTGCCTTTAATTCGACAGGGGTAGATTATTTTGGCCCCTACCACATAAAGATTTGCCGACGGACAGAGAAAAGATGGGGGATCATCTTCAAGTGCATGACCACCAGGGCAGTGCACCTGGACCTTCTCTCCAGTATTGACACAGACTCCTTCCTGATGGCTCTGAGAAGGTTTGTAGCCCGCCGTGGCAAGCCCTTTGAGCTGCTCTCTGACTGGGGCACGAACTTCAAGGGTGGAGAACGAGAACTACATAAGACGTTCTCTTCCCTGCAGCCAGACCTACAAGCACAGCTTGCCTCTCACCAGATCAAGTTCACTTTTAACCCACCATGTGCCCCTCATTTTGGTGGTTGTTGGGAGAGAGAAATAAGGTCACTCAAGCAAGCACTCCGAGTCATCATTGGCACCCAGTCCATCACTGAAGAGGTCCTGCAGACTGTGCTCGTAGAAATTGAGGGCATCCTAAACTCTAAGCCATTGGGCTACACTTCCTCCGATGCAGCAGACCCTGATCCCATCACCCCAAACATCCTGCTGATGGGGTGGCTAGATGCGTAATTGCCCCAGGTGGTGTACCCAGAATCAGAGCTCCTCAGTAGACGGCGGTGGCGCCATAGCCAATTGCTGGCAGACCACTTTTGGAAGGGTTTTATCAGATTCTACTTGCCTGGTCTTCAGGCACGACAGAAGTGGCATGCTAACTCCTCCACAGACCTTTAAGTGGGGGACACAGTGATGATCGTCGACTCCCAGCTACCTCGGGCTTTGTGGCCCATAGGACTGATCACCCAGACTGTTCCTGGCCCTGATGGCCGAGTAAGAACTGTGAAAATGAAGGTAGCAGATCATTCTTACCTTAGGCCAGTATCCCGCATCGTCAGCCTCCCTAAACTGCCATACTAAATAATGTATCATCTACAGGCCTTTTGTGTTACTGTGCAGCTTTCATCTGGCAGCGGCTGTTAAAAAGGCCAGCAACACATGGAACTTTCTACCCCCTATCTTCAAGTGGTACTTTCCGCCCCCCTCTTAGAGTGGTATGTTCCGTCTGCCCAGTGCAGTTCACACGATAATTGAGAGATCTGAGAGTTCCAATGAAGTCACAAAAGGAGTGTTAATGCCTTTGTGTCCGCCTGTTGTGTGCGTCCATTGAACTAACCACACACACACACACATCTACCACAATTTGGCAATAAAGCAGTCTTAACTGGAAATTCTGGACTATTTTGTGACTTGACTCGTCACTTCAGTAGTGGGTGGTGATTTCCTGAACCCAAGTATTGTGAGAAGCCACCGTCAGCTCATCTCTTTCTTTCACATCCTTTTTCACATTTCAAAAAAAATTACACAATATACTGTACCTCAAATTAAAAAACTGTATGATAGTAACGTCAGACTAAATTACTGTATTTTAACTTGTAGTGGCAATGTGTCAAAAAAAGTTTTTTCTTTAAATATTCCAGTTGATATTATTTTATTTATTGTTGAGTTTAATAAAATTATGACCAAACTAAGTAAGGTAAACTGGGGTGCCAGGGGCTCACAGTGCACATTTACCCCAAGGCCCCATAGCAGGTAAATCCGGCCCTGAGTAAGGGGGTGGCTTCAAGATAATATTTCAGCATCACTTCAGAAAAACAAAGCCCACTATTCTCAGAAATACAATTTATATCAGATTGCATAAATCCAATTAGCACTTTGCTTGTGGTCAATAATGGAAATGAAACATGATAAAAAATAGAGATAACATCTCAATTATGATTATCTTGTCTGCAGATTGTTGTACAGGATCAGAATACCAGTAAAGAACCAAATTTTATTAAGTGTATGCACCAAAAAGCTAGTTTGCTCCACTCCTCTCTAGTGAAGCTTTTCTGCTTCAGGCTCTGGCCTCTCCTCTTCTCTTGGCTTCTCTCCTCTCCTCCCCTCAAACCTGCTCTATCTGCCCAGAGTGGGAGAGACTGCAGCAGCCAAAGGGAGTACAACAACAGCTCCTTTATCCAGCAGCACCCCCAAGGAGCGTGAGATCACAACCTGTATGTGTCTGTGTGTATCCCAGTGAGTTAGACGAAAGAGCCTGTAATCACACCTCATCCATTAGCTGCTGGCAAGGATGGAATAAAGTGGACATTGTGGCATAATCCTGTATCACTCTGTAATTCATGCTGAGTGGACCAGTCATGATTTGGCTTAATATATGAAGAGTGATCTGACAAGAGAAGCAACAAAAGAGCCATAAATATCGAGAGTAAGAGAAAGCCAGCAACTCAGGGAGAGTTGCTGTAGAGGACCTCAGTCCTTCAGGCGGTCACATTCCTAAGTACCCTTGGAGTATGTGCTTGTGCTTGTGTGTGTGTGTGTCTGTGTGAAATACACTCTTCCACAGGTGCTTGCTGTAAGGGGCTTTGACCGGAGGCTTGAGTTTCCAAAACATAGGCTTGCAGCAATACACAAGGGAGTGTATGCATGTGTGTTCCTGCCAGACCTTCATCAAATTTTAAGGGTGTGTGTGTCAGTGTGTGTATCATTGTCCAAAAACAGTCAGACAAGATGGCCTTGAAATAGCGATAATATTCAGTCAAGAAGAGAAAGCGCTCCAGGTTTGTTTGATATACACACACCCACTGGGTAAACACCTCAGAGTAATTAATACTGACAGTGTAAAGTGTGCCACCCTGACAGCAATGACGCTTCTGTGTATCTGTTTAAATTAGTCAATTGTAAAGTAAATAGTTTTCTTTAAAGGGTGTAACTGCTGTAACAAGATCATCACTCATTATCAGAATGGTAGACGATAATATCATAATGGCAGCCCTCTATTAAGAGGAGCGAGGACTGAAGTGGTTAATGTTTAAATAAATCATCAAACAAGTCAGAGTCTTGGTCAGGTTCCTTTATTTGTTCGCTCTCTACGGGCAAATAGAATAGAATAGACTTAGAACAGACTTTATTAATTAATCCCACAATGGGGAAAATCACTTGTTGCATCAGCTCCAGTGCAAAACCAAACCAAAAGCAGAAGCAAACAGTAGACAAATAAAATAGACATTAAATTACTATAAAAGAATTAAAATTGGGGTATATATGTACGCTATTTACAGATGCAAGTATGTACAGGTAGGACCGGGGTTAAACATTGCACAGATTGTGCTAGATAAAGTGCAGTAGTGGTAAAGAGTATTGCAAATCTCTCTTTGAATTACTTAAAATAGGGATGAGAAAACACAAGAAGAAGGTAGTGACAAAAAAATAAATTGTAATCAGTTACTTAAAAAGTAACAGTGCATCATATATAACTGATCTGGCTACCACCAACTTTATATAAGAACAACATTTGCAGGAAGAAACAGCTGATGAGAATGATAAAATGTACTGTAAAATGGTCACAGTATATGAGACAGAATGGACAGATTCATTAAAAATATAATAAATATTATTTCTTTGTTTGTTTTATGATTGTTGTGATAGTTTTGGGTTTTGTTGTAGGTAGATTGTATATATCTGCATTTAATGATTTGTCTATCCACCACAAAGCTTAGAAATAAAAACAGTATTACAGCAAAATAGAAGACCTGTAATAGCAGGAATGCACTGGTGTCACCAATAAAATGAATGATAGCTCTGAGCCAATGAAGTGTCCCAGCCAACTTATATCAGGGCTCTGGAGTTGGCTCACTTAAATGGAAAGCAGCCGTAGTTATTGTTATTAATTATATCGGTGCTTTTCCTACTATGACATTTTAAAACATCTATGGGACTCACTGAACAGACAACAGCAAGAACTGAAACATGCTGGCATTGACAATAAAAACACACCTGTCACCTCTTATTTTAAGTACATTGGGAACATATTTTAACATATTGTCCTGAAAATGGTCACTGGTGCTGTCAAACAGACAACACTTTCACCCAACTGCACTACTACAGGATCGACAGCTTCACCCAACACAAGAACGATATCAACCCACACACTAGACCATCAAGTTCACTGTTTTCATTTGATGTCTGATGGAAGCATAAAGACTACAGTGTAAACTCCTGTACACCGTAACATCTCAACTTGAACTAACCATATACTACATAAAAGATCCTAGCTCCTACACAGAGCAGAACCTCTTATCAGAGAGGATGAGGATAGAGAGAGGAAGGCACAGCAGATCCAGGTGGCCATCTGGGCCAATATTTCAAGGAGTCGATGATGAGAATCCCGTATGATGCATGAAAACACCAAAGTTACTAGAAGCTGCCCACATTGTTAAGGATCTAAGCAGTGAAGCAGCTGGAGCCCTATTGGTTTTGTTCTGATTCTTCTTCTTCTTCTTTCTTTCTTTCTTTCTTCTTTTTCTCCGCTAAAAGTGTTTGGGCAGCAAAAACTGCTGGACGAAAACTCACCAAAATGGCATTTGGGTTGCAAATTCCACCCACTACGCACGAAAAAAAAAAAAATGGCCCTCATGGTGGCACTATAACAATCAACTTTGCGTTTTTACAATTATCTCGAAAACGGCTTTGTTTCCAGTCAAACTTCTTTCATCATTGTAATTTCTGAATTCATCTGCATCTTTGCTCCAATGGTCTTCTACTCTAAAAATGTCAAATTGTGAGACTTTTCTCAAAAACTCTCAAAAGAAATTGGCTTAAGCTATTGTAACCAAACTTGACGCGTCTGTTCAGATGATCGGTCCAAACTTCGCTGAGCAGTCTTGGGATATTCTTCCACTAGGGGGCGGAACACTTGCAAAAAGTTTATACCTCCGTAATTCGCTGCATGGATTCGTACAAAATTTGGTTTGTACAATCTAGGGTCACTACTCAGTTGATGCATAAAATTTGGTAATGATTGCTGAAAGTGGGAGGGGCTTATTACGACAAATGTAAAGTTCTAGACATTTCTTATTCCAAATTTCAAAAAATCTACGAAAATCAGAGATGAAATTTTTTCAGCACATCCACTGATTTGTGACTAATGTTTGCCTCACTGCAAACTATGGTTATTTCAGAAGTCAGTCACTCTATATTTTTCAGAATATGTTAAATAAATTAACATCTATATCTCCACAAGTCTTTCTTGAAACGCTACCAAAATCAACACAGACATTCTCTAGATGGCTGATATCAAGTGTTGCAAAGGATTTTTAGATCGGTCAAACGGTGAATCTGCAGTGATTTTCAGTATCGTGCTATAACTTGTACAGTATGCACAATATTTTCTTTCGTCAATCAAGTGCCACCAAAATAATTAACAACACACCCAAAACCAACAAAATGATGTGTGATTTTTTGCAGAACTTTTCTTGGCAAAACCATCTGGGTCTGGCACATGTGATGTCACTACCTCAACTTGTGAGAAGGTGTGCAAAGACATCTTCTCACTAGTAGCTCAGCCAGCAAGTCACCTACTCTGGAGATCTACTGGTCCAGGGTTCAAATCCCCACATGATTGAGTCAGACTTGCTGACAATCAGGTTGTTCAGATCATTGTGAGTCTACATTCTCTATTTTACTTGGATCAAGTGACACTTTCTTCTTAATTTTCTTTGCCTAAAAGTGTTTGTGCAGCTTAAACTTTGTACCTTTGAAACACAAAATGTCGCAGGTGGGTTGAACATTTCACCCAGTAGTCAGGTACATATAATGAGACTCTCTGATCTCAAGGCGATGCTGTAAAAATCAAATTTACGTTTTCCCAATTATCTCTCAAGTCATCTGCGTCTGTTCTTCTTCCTCATGTTCCTAATGTCCTTGCACATGCAAAAATACTAGGCATGTATGTGTCTGACTGTGTCTGACTGCTTATGCTTGTTGATCTGTTTTCAGGGATGACAGGCATGAAAATTAAACCCAGATTGTAATAAAGTGTGGTTTATTTCAACACCACGTGCAACAGCTGTGGCAAACACTACACTGGTGAAATGGCAAGGACACTGGGCTTGACTGAATGAACACCTAAAGCAGACACAACATCCGCTGTCTGTGAACATCAGACCAAAACCGGTCGCATCATCAATTGGGAATGGGTCAAAGCCATCAACCAGGGGACAGTGAGCGAGAAGCAACAAGGCAACCACACTAAAGACCATCATTGAACAGACCCAGAGGTAAATACTGTGCTTCCATCTTCAAATTCTGAATGTTGTCAACTTGGCACCTTTGAAAGAGACTGATTTTCGTATGTCTAGTGACAAGATTTATTTTCATTCATAGAAAAGAAGAGGGGAGGACGCCAATACAGTAGACTTCAAGCTACTGAGATGTGTCTCTGAGTATTTCTGTCCTGACACTGCTTGCCTACTCGTACTTTGTCTTCACTGAAGTGCACAAACACACGCCCTTACACAAAAAAAGTGGGAAAGAAGACCAGACTAAATAGATTACTCCTCTCAGACTGCTGAGATTTGGAGCAGACAGCCTCAGTCACACTTTCCCACACAGGTAGGCAGACACTGAGAAATTAAAAGCAGAAATAGCAGGGCAGACAAAACTCACATTTGAAAGATTTGTGACATCCAGTTTCTACTTGATGTCCCTCTGTATTTGTATCACCATATTAGATTTTCTGTCAGCGTGTCAGTCAGTCTGTCATGAGATTCACTACCACAGACACAGTGGGCAAGCTCTAGCTTGGCTGATTAGCATTACAGGGAAGAGCGGATCACACAAACACAACTTTCTGATAGCATAAACTATGACAGGCCACACATACTGTATACATGCATGTAGAGATAATTGGGGGGAGAGAGAGACTGAGACGGTTCATTAACAATCCCTGTTTGAAGAGGTGTCACATCTATTGGCCGTTCAGATACACTGGGCATGCGCGTGCCAGTGTAAACATGAAGCAGATGGTCTCTTCCTAGTTACAGAAGATTTGGCAAAAGAAAAAATAAATACAGACAGAATAAGTTTTTTTTTTTTTGCATGCACCAATAAGGAGCTGGGACTGTTACTGAATGTAACACAGGAGTGTGGCGGCGGAAAACAGACTGGGAGTCGTTGCAAAGTAAATACAGCGACATGCACAGTAAGTGTAGGCAGATGTGTTATTTGCATGGTATTGTAATAAAAATACCATGTCAAAAACCCGGTCAGTAGCATCGTGTTTCTGCTTTGCATGACTTATAAGACCCAATCAGAGAGCCGAGCGTGAGCGGCTGTCATTGTTTCTAAAGTCCTCCGTTTTTGCCGTCTTTTTTCCTTCCTGGGCTTTGACTGGATTTTCAAAAGCCATATTTTTAAATCTTGGATCCTGCAATGTGGTCAGTGCCAATACCCAGAATGATTCGTATGTTGAGGGTGGTGGCACCCACTGGCTCACGTTGCTCATACAGGCTCTGCAGCGTGTCAAATGTGTTGTTCCATCTAGCCTCCACCACTTGTGTGAGTTTCATTGTTGATCTGCCCATCAATCCCTGCATCACCACAAGTTTGTCCTTAGCTTTGCAGCTGGATCGGAATAATCCAACAATTTTCCATGCCTTGTTTAGGATTCCATGAAGCATTGGTGTTTGGTCAATGGCCTGCTTCACAATGAGATTTAGGTTGTGGGACCTGCGCCATGGGACATGGCCCCTGCGCCATGGGACATGGCCCCTGCGCCATGGGACATGGCCCCTGCGCCATGGGACATGGCCCCTGCGCCATGGGACATGGCCCCTGCGCCATGGGACATGGCCCCTGCGCCATGGGACATGGCCCCTGCGCCATGGGACATGGCCCCTGCGCCATGTCACAACTCAACTGAGCACACATTTCACATCTATTATATGCTGGGCTATGTGGGATTTGTGAAACCTGATGACTCCAAATACACCAGTTGCCATCTTTGCCTCTGGTTTTATGCAATGGCATTATGGTTACTCCAAGGTACCCATCCATATGAATGGATGACCACATGTCAGCCGTAAGACTGACAAAATCAGCCTTCTCTAGGTCAGCCTTGGCTTTCTTCTTGGCAGTGTTGTACTTCACTGACCATGCCCTTCAGTGCCTTCGTAGAGGGGAGCTTGGATCCAGTTTATTGAAGAATTCATCATTTCATGTTTCTTTGTGCTTCTTCAAAAGAGCCTGGACAGCACATTTGGAAACCTGTCTGCCTTGAAACGTCTGCTGAGTCTGAGTTTGGCTGTTCCACACCCAGTTGTTTTCCTCCCACACAGCTGTGTCTGTTTCACTTAATGATTGTGTTTAAACCTACATATTGAGTTGATGATCATTAGCACCTGCTTGGTATAATTGTTTAATCATACACCCGACAATATGCCTAAAAAATCTCTGACTTTGTGCAAGTGTACCTAGAAGAATTGATGCTTTGATGCTCATTGATGTTTTGAAGGCAAAGGGTAATCACACCAAATATTGATTGGATTTAGATTTTCCTTCTGTTCACTCACTTAGCATTTTGTTAATTCATAAATATAATCTATTTTCATGTCTATTTTTGAAAGCATTCTTACTTTATCATTTTTTCCACGTTTGCCTAAAAGTTATGCACAGTACTGTATATTTACAGACATCGTCGAAGGGGTCCGATTAATGTAATGTAAATTTCTATACAGATCAAAATAATAGTAAAACCATTTTAAGTTCTTGTTTTGGTCAAAAATAAGACAATATGATAAGATGTTAGCTGCAAAACTGGTAGCACAGGATTTTATTCCTTTCATACTTTATATTCTAGGCGTGACACTTTGAAACTGATTGACTCATATTAACAGGTTTAATGATACAATTACTTTTTCTTCCACATTCTATATTAAAATTAGGTGTTGTGGACTCGCCAGAGTGACTGGTGATGGGGGGAAATGTATTCCTGTCTACATGCATACTATGACATCTGTCAACATTTCTTTCAGCATGGATCATGAATTTATGAAAATGGGTTATCATGACAGTTGAGTTAGTGAGTGTACACGAGTGTGCAGTTTTTGTAAGGAAAAAATATTAGACTCAGTCTCTCTTTATTCTAACACAATTATTGCCTCTGATGCGGCTCTAATCTCACAGATCTGTCACTTAATAGGAATGCATGTTTCGAGGACCCTCTGTAAAACTGGCAATGGGCTTTACTGTTTCAAGATAAGCATTCCAGTGTCTCAATGCCCCAATTTCCACTGGAGAAAGAGATCCTCCTGCAATTTTGACTAAGGACTTGCTCACTAGTCCTAAAGGTATAAAGGCCAGCTAGCTCCAAATGTCAAAGCAAGGTTATGGACGTTTACTTTATCATGCATCATTTGCTGAATTCCAAAGCTTCACTCTCCAAGCTGTTTGTACGCAGGCAGTGTGTCCACAAGTTCAAATTGTGTTTTCAGTCTTGTGGGTCAAAGTTGAAATCTGCACCTGTGTTCAAAGACTAAACAACTGTACCTGCCTCAAACTAAAAATAAATACCTGAAAACACAGGCAAACACCACATGTGTGCAGATGTGGCTTACGGCATTTATTCCGTTCTTTTCTATCCACCAGGGACAGGACAAAGACTTAAATATTTCATAATCACACCCAGATTAAAATGGCAATACGGATTTGTTGTTTTTGCAACAACTGGCAAATAGGCATGAGCCTTCTTTTAAGTCATCGTCACACAGTTAGCAAAGCATTCAGAAACATTTAAAGAAATCAAAAGAGGACTCCCATCGTTTATGAGCAGTGAGTATAGCCACACTGCTCAGTCTTTATTCAACGAGTGCAATTCAGTGTCAGACATCAGTCAATAAGAATGACAACTTCCATTTATGTGTAGTCAATGGGGGCACAGATACGTAACTTGTGGGATACTGAATTCTTATTTGGGGCAAAGCACACTGTATACAACCTTTGCTGTTGAGCAGAGATATTGTAACTCAGTAGTTCACAGGCTGAAAACAACGCTGACAGCTGCATCGTCTTCTCTGTCAAACACAAGGCATTAATGGTGAGTTTTTGGATGATCCAAGGTCGGACTAAACACATAAATGGGGGAAAACCAGAGGGAAAGTTTAAAGTAATATTTTGCTGGAAATAAAATACCATTTAAGGAAACAAAATGATTAAAAATAAATTACAGGCGCACTTCAGATACTTCAGAGCTACTGAAAATACATGATAGGGAACTATTTTAAACATTTGAAAAGGGAAAATAAATATATTCATTCCTTTACCTGCCAATAGCTAAACAAAACCCTACCCAAAATCTGATCTATGGTCTTCTTTTTGTTAGTCTGTGAAATTATCGAATAGTATTCAAATTACACAGTTCAAATAATCAAGATATACAATAAAATGGTCTTAACTTTTGCTTTTTCAACTATTGTGAGTTGCCATTTTGTCAGGGTCCCATTCAATCTCTACAGAAAAATATCTGGGTACTGATCCATGCCATGTGATAGCTTAACAAGAAATTTTTCTTAAACTTTAATTTAATTTGCTTTTGATTCTATATGGCCAAAACACTTGGATCAAAGTGTCTGAATGCCTGTGTGAAGCCTGAACTAGACACCAAAATGATCTTGTCTTTTCTGGGATTACTGTGAGAATAGTCTGTATAAAAGGTTTAATTCATGAATCCAATAAGGGGTCGGTTCAGGAGTAAGTCATAATTTTTAATGTCAAATTCAAGGTTTGGATGGGTGAAAATAAAAATCTGCTCCTAGGATAGCAAAGCTTATGAAACTACAGGAGAGTTAACAAAGTAACACTACTGCCCTCTGCTGACAACCTTTCCAACTCAAAATGTGTGCTTTCATCACATTTATCCTCAGCTTGGACAAACATAGTAGTCACCAGAATGTCTTAAAAAGATCTCCCAGTTAACATGTTCTATAATACTGTATAAATGTTTCATCCTAGGAGAGAGAAAAAATTTAACTCAAACCACATCTAGTCTTGAAACAGTGTAGCAGAAATGCAACTACTCAAACTGTCTTTGAAGATGTCTTTCTTGTCTGCTATGTCTGAAGGGGATGGGACAACCGAGGTGGATTTTAGTCAGATTCTATGTGCGTATTGACTTCATCTTCTCCTCTCAGGGATGGGAGAGAAATATTTGTGGAGATTAAAGAGAGAAGACATCTACATCTAAGCTTCCAGGTGCTGCGCTCTCCTCTTGTCGTGCTGGTGCTTGGTGAGTCCATACTTGAAGAACTCATAGACCGACCAGCTGATGGCTGTTGAGGGCATCTGGTAGATGACCCTCGCCTGGACTCCCCTGAAGAAGCCCCGCAGGCCGCCCAGCCTGTAAACTGTCCGAAAGGCATGGGCCAGGCCTGAGATGTGTCTGTGGGCTCCTTGGCCCTTGCCAGGGCCTTGGCCGGAGGACAGGGAGCCGAGGGTTAGAGACTCCTGGGTGTTGAGCAGGGTCTTGCAGACATCCAGAGGTGTGGTGGACGCTGCCGCAATGGCTCCAGCCAAAGCTCCAGACAACATGTGGGACGAGGGATTGTACTGTCTGTGGGGGTTGAGCAACTCCTGAAGGTACTCGTAGGTCATGAAGTGGAGCGCCTGAAAGGGCACGTTCATGGTTAGCTGGGTGGTGTAGCTGCGGTAGAACGCAGCAGGGCCTTCTTTCTGCCACACGGCGCGTACACAGTCCAACACGCCACGGTAGGGCGAATTATACATCTGCATGCGCTGCTTCACAACTAGGGACACACATGGGTAGATGTATTGATGGATTGGAGGAGAAGGTCAAATGTATCCAGGGTTGGCAGTATGAAGGGAACAAGGACGGAAAAAGAAAAAAAAGAAATTAGTGAGATGTTACCTGCAGTAGTACTGTCCTTAAAGCACAGAGAAAGATGCAGTGTGCCATTTTAAAAGCTCAGGCAGCTGCACCCCATCTAACAGCTGCACACGAGGACTCTGACTTGTGTCCTTCTACTGACATGTTTGGGCAGGTGAACAAGACGCAGCTGTGAAAGTCAATATGTGAGACTTCAGGGCAGCATGTAAAAAAAATGGTTGGCTCAGACGTGGCACCTGCATGTTTCTTAACTGATATTTCTGTGGCAAATGGCATTGTAAATGTTGCCCTTACCTTCGGCTGGGTTCATGGCTGCATCATGAAGCAGTGTGGCCACACACCCAGCTGTTCCTGAAACAAACACACCTCGGAAATTACTACATATTGAGATAAATCAGCAACAACACAGAAGGAAAACAGAACATACTGCAGTCAAGAGGCATAAAATGAGCTGGAAAAAGCCTTTTCACTTGCAACACTAAGAGCCCCGTTTGATCGTGTCACGGCCTCCACTGCCTTATTCCTAAAAGCTGCAAATGTCATGCTCATAATAATATATATCACTATAGCATAACTGGCACATATTCAGCAAATTGCACAGGTGTAAGTCACTCCTGACCTAATTCAGGAGGAGAAACCTGAGAAAAGAGAGACACCCGGTGGACAAGACTGTTCATTGCTCCTTTGAGAGCATTAAACCAAACCCATAAACTTGGAACAGACAGGACCAACAGAAGAAAGAGAAGATGAGATCGGAGAAAGAGGACTTACCCAGCCTCCCACTAAACTGGAAAACAAGGAAGAGACAGAGTAGGGAGAACACGGAATAAGGAAATGGTCGACATTCAGGGCAAGGTCTTCAAGTTGAATCTTTTTGCACTTTGCAGCGGAGGTGTCTCTGCTGAACTTGACCCAAATAAGACAAATTGTTTAAACTTTTCTAAAAGCCAGCGACAGATCGTCAGCTGACCCTGGCACTGGTGCAACCGTAGCTATGAAAAGGCTCTATCCGATTTGATGGCCTGCCAGGGGTTTTTAGGACTGGGACCAGATTAAGCTGAGTCAGTAGCTTCATTGAGATCACAATGATGCCGCTTGGCATTAGGGTTGTAGCTGAACAAGTACAACGTATCAACCTATCTCACGGTGATCTCAAAAGTTAAGATAGCCATACGTGATACTGTACATCTACGGTATAATGCTACTGTTAATGTGTATATGTATGTTTTATGGTACCATTAGCCAAATGACTGTTAGCCCCTGGGTGAATGACATCACTTAGAGTCTTTTTGAGTTTCTCATAGCAGGCAAAATAGAGGGCATGGGCAGGTCCCGCCCCAACTGCTGTTGCATTCAGCCCTCTCATTGGCCGCCACACTCCCTCTGTGGCTACAATTCGGCGAAGAGCATCCATCACATTCCTGTAGCGGGCTGCGGGTTCGGGCTGCAGGCTCTGCATTCGTGTCTAGAAAAGAGGAAAAGGTGGAATGTAGCAAAGTTCAAAGTACAGTGTGTCACTTCCCACACACCAGGGCTAGGTATTGGCCGTAATAATATGTCCATGAATTTGATCTGTTGGATAGAAAAATAGGGTGTAATGGATAATTTAAGTCTTACCACATGCCTGCCTAATACAGTAAAAAAAATAGCATGGCAATGAAAAGACTGCTGGATAGGCTGCAGTGTGAATAAGGGGTCAAATAAGGGAAATGAGGTATTCGGCATTGTGTGTGGTGTGTGCTGGTGTACATGCATAATTGAATAGAAGGAAGTATGGTGTTACAAGCTCCAAGGTCACAAGGGGACATAAACTGACTTCCTGTAACCCTCTTTTCCCACTGACCCTAAAGCACACCTTCCTCTCTTCCTCTTACACACACACACACACACAGAAACATGCACGCCGAGACACATTAGAGATTATATATATATATATATATATATATATATAAAAGTTTCAGTCGATGCCATTTAGTATTTAGAGAGGGTTGCCTGGGGACGGATCGGACGAGTGTGTCTGCCTCCCAGGAATTAGCAGCAACATAATCCCCGAATACCAAACTTCCAGCTGAATGGACAAACTTACACCCCACTGTGTATGTGCATGGAGAGCTCTAGCAAAGAATAAACATGGCCTCGTGTCACTCTGTACTACAGCTGTGGAATGCAGGACCCAAAGAGAGCTAGCTAACAGTGGTACGAGTATATGAATCAAGTTACTTCACACCTGGCACACAACCCTATTGCACATCCCTTTGCATGATAGTGAAAAGAGTGTAATCTGAATACTGGCTTCCTCATTCATTCATTCATTGATGCCCCATTCAAAAGCATGCATGGGTGTCTTGCGATTAACAGCCATGGGTACAGCGTGTTTATCTACAGTATGTTTGCACATGTACAAAGCAATGACCTTTGTCCTTAATGTAAACACTACATAAACCACTCTTTGGAGAGAATTCTTTCTATGACAAATTCCATTCATGTGCACCTTGTTTACACTCTGATAGACCTACAAATGCAACACGCTTTTTCAAATCCACAACCAATTACTGGGATTTAGGATACATTAAAAGGAGTATGACAGCGGATTTTAAAACAATAATTACAAAATGATCTCTTAAGTGGGGAGCTTATCGTACAGGAGAAGCCTTTATTTTGTATACGGGAAGACCGTTAATGATAGGAATAGGAACCTAAAACGTGTGGCTGTTTCTGTGCAGTAGACTTAATGTTGCTGAGTCATAATGCCCCAAATCTCCTGTGGCATGCTTGGAAAGATGCTGTAACCCAATAGCTGTGTGGCATACACTCCACACACTAGAAGCCTCTGTCAACATTGGTCTTGTCCAGGTTTCAGGATGGACAGGCCGCAAGAGAGTTTGGACTACAGGTGGAAGAGACGTGGATGAAGCATGGGCGTATGAACAGCTTTTCAGTCTGACACGGACAGCTGACAGTACAAAAGCTCACCGCCACTTGCCCCGCCTCTCTGACCCTGCGCCTGTGTTATGCAGAGCCATAACTAGCTGATCTCTTGGGGCAATAGGTCATGCCTCATTAGCTACGTTTAAATTAAAAACAAAATAAAACTAACTCATAAATCACAAAGAAGACCACATGATAAGAACTTAAGTTGCATGACTCACATGTGATCAGAAGACCTTTGCGAACAGTTAGTTGCTGGCTGATGAAGCAGTGGGCCTGCTGCCACAATGCGAAAACTACCAAACGGTGTGTTGGGAAAGTAGCAACAGATGCTGCACTGTGAACAGGCCAAAATGTATCAAAACTGCAATGTAGTTCATTTGTGTGTGCCTTGTAATAATAGTGATTGTCTTGTAGTAATAGTGGAACTTATTAGGAACAACATTCAACCAACCCCCTTGTTTTGTAAACAGAGTACAACTCCCAAAACTGTTGATGCAGTTGGCATTAAGAAATGGTTCCTCTTTCCAGCTAACGCCCCTTGAATTACTTATACATAAAATGTACAGATTAGTTAGGTAACATTATGTCTGTGGAGGTTTTGACAGCAGATTGATTTGATGACTATGTTTAGTAGTTATAAACAAGGTGACCAAATGGGCTCCTGAGTTTGATCTTGTTGAAGTTGTGTCATAACAACTAGCTAGTAGGTTAACAAGTAAGCTAGTAGGGTTGTGAAACGCTAACAGTGCAGACTGACCTTGTACTCACACCCCGTCAGCTCTGCAGCGTGTTTAGGTTAGCGTGCAGGCTAATATGCTATGCTAACAAACATGATGGCTACAAGAATAACATCCGCAGGGCAGAGACCCTGGCCGTGAAAGCGCCCAACATTCATAAAAAGTTGCGAGTCAGGTGGTTAGCCGCTGAGCTATGCTACCTTGACACAATCGATGGGGAACATGAGGCAGTGCTCCATGATCCCGGCCACGGCTCCAGCCAACATGTGGGTGCTAGTGGAAGCTCCCTGTGGCAAACCCTCATAGTCTGGTTCAGAGTCCTCTGTCTGTGCATCCTGTGCACTGCAGATACAATCAACAGTCTGTAGCTCTGTTTCCCCACCGATCCGGGGTGTCAGGCTCCCCACGATACTTTCAGAAACTCCCCAGAACCTGCCCCCCAGCCATCGAACTTCTGCCCCGGCAGAGGCACCAGCAACCCCGGGATCATTGCCTGTAGTCTCCGCTGTCATCCGACGCCTCCTCACAAATCCATCTGCTTCCATGAGAACCCAGGTAGTGTGTTAAAGTCTTTAGTCACGCAGACACGGCGTCTTGTGGCTGATTTCAGTCCTAAAGTCTTAACGGAACATCCCCTCGGGGAACGTTGGTTTCACAGCTTCTCGCCTGCTATAGGATTGCCTCCACGCCTCTGTACTTCCCAGGCAGAGCCAAGCAAGGGAGGTCGTGGCCGACAAATACACACGGAGTCCACCACAGGCCGCGATGAGGAAGTGATCTCTGATTGGTTACCATAGGCAAGTCCTACTCACGCTATTGGGTTATAGACCTGACACTCATGACTGCATTTAGGTTAGGACCTCAAATGTTGCGTTTTACATGGGGATCGCTTCACTTCAAGTACATCTGTGAAAGCTATGAAAGGGCACGTAGGTCACTCTAAAGGACATGTCTTGAATTGAGAATGATATTAAAACGATTAAGATTCTTGTACACATACAGTAGCCCGTGTGTTCGGTTTAATTTGTTTACACTTGAGTTGATAGGCTACTTGATGCTGCTGAATTTTTAGTCTCAGTTTGCGGTGTTATGAACTACAGCTTTTATCCATTGTTGCATATCTCTGGAACTTACATTTTAGGCGACATAATGGAGCCTACGAAATTAATTAATCAACTAATTACATAGTCAGATATGGTCAAAATTAAGCTATGTAAAGAGTTGAATGACAACAGCTGTGGTGCTAATATTATAATTTCCACCTGTGATTCAGCCCACTGACTTATTTACTTAATAAACAAGCACATCATAGTATCACAATAAAATATTACAATCTTGGGTCATTTTAGGACTGCATACTAACAATTATTGTCATTATCGATTAGGCTTTATACAGAGTCTAGGCTATAAAATCTAAGAAAATAATGGTCAAAAATGACCATCACAAGTTCCCAGAGAGTCCTAGAAAACATGTTCACAGACTTGTTTTGTCTTTGCACAAACCCCAAACCTAAAGATATTCAATTTATATTCATATGACACAGCAAATTCTCAAGAAGCCAGAACAAAGAAATGTTTGGAAATTTTGCTGTATTACTCGGCTATACAAAGTATTTTAACTGGTTGGCTTATGTTCTTATCTTGGCACCACAAAATCAGAATCAGAATCAGAATCAGCTTTATTGCCAGGTATGTGTACGCATACGAAGAATTTGACTCAGGATTGTACATTGCTCATGATGTGCTTACTCATACAAAAATACCATAATACAATAACAAAATAATAATAAAATAAAATCAGACACAAACTACAGTATAGACAACACTAATATACACAATATGAACAAAACAATATAGACATATTGACAAATAGTGCAGTTATCAGAGTGCAACGGATGCAAGAGTAAACTATTCTCATTATGTACATGTTGAAGGTGGATATGATATACAGGTACACATACACATACATGCATACATGTACACATGTACACAGTGTGATGGAGCACAGTGCAAAGGATGCTGGGAGAAATAAATAAGACCTATGACCTTATGACCTGAGGTAGGTGTATTGGTATACAGTATATACAATATGACATAGTATGAACAGCACTGAAATAGAGAATGGTGAATAAATAAACAATAAGTGGAAACTAGTAAACAGGTGCTGATTAGAGACAGAGTTACTGGGTTATTGCACAGGAATTGTTCCTGACACTGTGAGTCAGAAATCAGCTGTTCATCAGAGTGATGGCTTGTGGGAAGAAACTGCTTCTGTGTCTGTTGGTTTTGGTGTACAGAGCTCTGTAGCGCCTACCAGAGGGGAGGAGCTGGAACAGGTTGTGTCCGGGGTGAGATGGATCTGCAGTGATGTTTCCTGCCCGCTTCCTGACTCTGGAAATGTATAACTCCTGAATGGAGTTGGCACTGATGATTTTTTCTGCAGTCCTGACTGTCCGTTGTAGTCTGCTCCTGTCCTTTTTGGTGGCAGATCCAAACCAGACAGTGATGGAGGTGCAGAGGACAGACTGGATGATGGCTGTGTAGAACTGGATCAGCAGCTCCTTGGGCAGGTTGAGCTTCCTGAGCTGACGCAGGAAGTACCGCCTTCTTGATGATGGTGTCAGTGTTGGGCTCCCACTTCAGGTCCTGGGATATAGTGGATCCCAGAAACCTGAAGGATTCCACAGCAGACAAAGGGCTGTTGAGTATGGTGATGGGGGATAGAGTGGGGGGCTTCTCCTGAAGTCCACGGTCATCTCCACAGTTTTGAGCATGTTAAGCTCCAGGTTGTTCTGACCGCACCAGAGAGCCAGCTGAGCCAGCGTCAAATGTGCAGTATTTAAAAAGTTTGTTCAGAATAATGTAAATACCTGTGCCAGTTATTGAGCTTCTACCACAGTACCACAAGTATTTTTGTTACATTTTAATAAAAGATAACATTTTCCAGTCCTATTAACTTGATAAAATTGTGCAAAAATGTTTAATTTACATTTTAAACCAAATTACAAAAGATATTTTGAGTAACCTGTGCCACACTAAGTGGGAAAAAAACTTTATATGTCAAGAGTACAAAGAGACTAAAGTATTAATAAACAAGCACATCGTAGTATCACAATAAAATATTACAATCTTGGGTCATTTTAGGACTGCATACTAACAATTGTTGTCATTATCGATTAGGCTTTATACAGAGTCTAGGCTATAAAATCTAAGAAAATAATGGTCAAAAATGACCATCACAAGTTCCCAGAGAGTCCTAGAAAACATGTTCACAGACTTGTTTTGTCTTTGCACAAATCCCAAACCTAAAGATATTCAATTTATATTCATATGACACAGCAAATTCTCAAGAAGCCAGAACAAGGAAATGTTTGGAAGTTTTGCTTGATAAATGACCTAAAAAATTTCAAAACAGTTTTCTGTTGATTAATTAATAGATTAATAGACTAATAATTTCAGCACCAGATCAGTGTTCAAAATACATTACACAAAATGACATTTCTCCACATTAAACTGAAAAGTATGGACATTTAACTAAGTGTTTAGGCGCTGTCTTGTGCTGCAGTTGTTCAAATACATTCATTAATTCATTCGCTTTCCATGGAAGCTACCCCTACACATCGATACATTAGTTACACCCACACTTTACGACCAAATCATCTAGTCTTTTTTGTCAGTGAACTTTTTATTCAGGAAACATGACACAGTCAATTCTACAAAGGCTACAGTGTCTTTCTATGTTGCAGTTTATTTTGTTCTCCCCCTGAGCCACACACACTAACAATGTACTTACTCATCATTGGTTAAAAACTAAACATACATATGTCTTCAGTGTTGCAAGTTACAATGAGGAAGTTAGAATCCCTTAAGGCAGTTAGGCCTACAGATGTATTTTTTGGACTGTAACACCTTTCTATGTTCTGCTATGAGACAGTAGCTTATATTTCATAATTAGGAATGCTCAGAACTGTCAGATAAATGTCTCTAAGCCTAACAGCTTCACCAGTGAACCTCTCTGCCTGCAGGAAAAGAAGCACATTTTTCCCCCCCAGAAAATAAGGTAATTGTGTTTTGGTGCGGCACTGTTATAACATAATTGAATTTTCTCCTTTATTGCCTGGGAGAGCCTTCGAGGGCTGTAGTGTTGAATTTCTGCAGACAAAGGGGAATGAAGTGTTAATTTCTGCTTACAAGAACAAAATCTCCTGCTTTTGATCTAGTTATGGTTGATTGGCTGTTGTCCGCAGACGTTCCTTAAAGGAAAACCAAGCAGACAACATATCAGGATAATTTCTCTTCCCTGAAACTAATGCTTCTCTAATACACCAAGGGAGAGGCATGTTAAGTATAGCGGGAAACTCTAGATCACCATAACACCTCATTTCATTCCCCCTGCCAAGAGAGTGCACAATCTATATAAGCCTCAGGAATTATTTTACACTGTCTAAGCAAAACATAGTAAAAAATCCACATTATAGAGACAAGATGAGATGATAACTTTGTTATGTTCTGCTGTGTTTGGTTGTTTTTGTACCAATTATCACTCTTCCATCCTAAGATCCCAACAGACAGCTCTCCTTCTCTGGCTCTGTCTACTCCCTGGACTGTTGCTTAGGTCCACAGATGATCTATGGCCTCTTATCTTATTAATGCATGGTAAGTGAACCACTAGGCCAGTATGACATCTTCAACAGCAGCACTAAGAAAGCATTCTGTGTTAAGAGCCCATCTTGAAACTCTTAAGGTGGGCCCTTACTGTGAGACGACTTGAGCCCAAACCAGCTAAGAGGGGATGTCTTCAACTGCACTTTCTGATTATTATATTTCTTCATAAATGTTGTATGTAAACACCTTTACAATCAAGTCACAGTGCTCTGTGGAGCAAATGTTTGGTTACATTGTATCCTGACATCTTGTGACATTTTTTAGATTTACATATTTGTACTTTCACTCGATCTTGGGAAAGAGTCTGGATATGACATTTTTTAGATTTACATATTTGTACTTTCACTCGATCTTGGGAAAGAGTCTGGATATGAAAGTCTGGAAATTAATAAAGTCAGTGAGGTATTTAGTCATAAACTGGTTAGTATCTCATAAGCTGTTGCCAATATCAAAACATTTTTCACTATAAACACCAAATGGAAATAAAAATAATGTGAAATGACTGAATGAGTTTTGAATGACCTTGGTGTTAATGATGCAACTTTTGAAAGTGCTGTTAGTGGAAACCATGACACAGGGCTTTAGAGCTGGAATAACTGGAACAATTGTGCCCCCAAGTGGCCAGCTGGATAATAATTGGTTGAGATAGCTAGATTGACCTGTAGGTAGTGTAGGACACTGCATTAAAACTAGAATATCTCTAACTTATCCTGAAGCAGTCCACATCCCAAATCCTTCACGTTATATAAACAAGCACATGCACTTGTCACATTAAGGGTATGAGTCATAACGCTTCACTTTTGCATTCATTGCATTGTTACTGTATTGTAATTGTGGCAGTGTGGTTACTCCTTGTCTCCTTATATATATATTTTTTATTTATATGCAAGTTCTTTTTTTTTGTTTTCTGTAACAGAACAACAGCAACAGCTCAATGGTAACAAAATAATCCAACAAATGTGACCAAAAACTTTGGCTGTGGGTCTTCCTGTTTCTGAAAAAGGTTTAGGCCTATTCTTACTCAGCCTCCCTGCATTTAGAGGGAGCAGGAGAGAGAGAGAGAGAGAGAGCATTGCTCTCAGCTTCAGGGCTTATCCGCGACTTCTGAATTGTCCCTAGCAATATTGTAATTATACATTTAAACAATAATGTTATCGGTCAGTGTCTAGTCAGTGTATTTGTTACACAAACGGTAACAGTCGCCGCAAAGTAGTGGGAGAATATCATGACACACCTGACCGCGACAATAACACCTGTCCTCCGTGTCTTGCTGTCTCTCTCGCTCAGAGACACTTTGCTCTGTTTGACTGTCTCTCTGCTCTAGAATGCTTCATTCCCTCGAAAGTGGATGTAATCTGCACTTTTCAGAGGTGAACATTTGTGTGGAATTGTGGTGATATTTCTGTCTGAGTGATCACAAGTGTTTTCAATTTCGGTTTTCTTCCTCTGATGAAGAGCAGTGCGCTCGTCTCATGGAGTAGGCTACAAGTCAAATTATTTATTTTTATAGACCTAACTGTTTTTAAAAAAATGGGCCAACGATCAGCCCATAAAGCATAGGCCTATACTGACATTAGGCTGACCCAATCACATCTCTTACAGCACCCACACCCTCCCCCTCTGCTCACTGTTTCTTGTGTTGTGGGCCAAAAAAATAAATAATTCGCCATAAGCTAAAAAAAAAAAAAATAAGCTATTGATTACTGCATTACATTCTATTATATTTTTACATTCTGAATTGTCACCTGCCACCTAAATTTTGTCCGTCCCTTTATAAAAATAAAGACATTTCCACAATGAATTGGTGCAGAAAATGTCTCCATAATTCAGGAAATTAAGTGTTTTATGCTCAAAATCTTCAGGGGGAGGACCACCAGACCCCCCCATCAAATATTTTGTCAATAAATAATTCTTAATTGAATTCTGATTAATTAAGCTAATTTATCATTGAGGTGAAAAGGTCCGATATGCACATTTGAAAAGACTTTAGCCTGCTTCAGGCATGCCTGCATGTATGTGGACACAGCTAGGATTAAATTAAATGAGAAAAGTTGATCTATAGGAGAAACATATTTGACAGCAATACAGAATGCCTGACAGGCTTACTGCATTATATTACACTATATTGTTCTCATTTTGAATTGCCCCCCACCCTCCCCCCATTTAATATAATCAGTGGTAATTATTATCAGTAGTAATTATAAAATTCATAATAAATGTATGCTATAGGCCTATATATAATTTTACTGTTGCTTTCTAGATGTACTTTGGGTAGACAGCAATGGGGGGTGGGGGTTATAACATGAAAGATTTCTTTGCTGGGCTAAGCCCCCAATGTTTCAAGAGCCTGGAAACGCCCCTGGGTTACATATAACATAGCCTACGTTTTTTTATTACATGTCCAGGCACACTTTTCGTCGGGGCTGAAAGCTGCCCAGTTTAGCGAGTGAGGCTCGCAGTCTCTTGGATACCCGAATCTTTACGTAACCTGCCTCACACTACTGCTATGGCTGCAGCGGCGTGGACTGACCGAGGACGGAGGGCTGTGACTGTAATGGGGACAGTGATTAGATCCAGATCCAGTCACGCCACTTTGAAATCCCAGTATGACGCGCTGGTCATTGGAGGAGGTGAGATCTGTGACCTGTACCGAAAACACAGAAGTTGTGCTGCAGTAACAACCCGCGCAACATTTTTCAACATTGACACAAAATTTTCGTTCGGAAAAGTAGGAATGTCTTTATTTGTCCTTGAAATTCTGTGCGCTATGTATTTAACTGTTTTGCAAAACAGTTTAATCTAAATTGCTGGACTCATTTAACCTGACTAAAAAGTACAGTAGAGCAGCATGCACAACGTGACATATGATATATTTCTTTGCAGGACACAATGGATTGGTGGCAGTGAGTGCATATACTTGTTTTCCAACACCTACAGTAGGCTGTAATACAACATAGGATTCAGCAACAGGGTAAAGGTCATGTGCCACAGGGTGTGTGTGTGTGTGTGTGTGTGTCTAATGTTTTTATATCCTGGCAGGGATCTGATGATGACTTTTGTCACCATGGGGACAAACGTTGAGGTCTCCATGGGTAGAGACTTTTCTTTTGGGGTTAAAACTTCATTTTAGGTTACAATTGTGTTAAGGTTAGAGTTAGGGTAAGAGTTAATGTTATATATAGTTGTGATGGTTATGGTTCGGGTAAGGGGCTAGGTATTGCATTATGTCAATGAGATGTCCCCAAGGGGATGGAGGAACAAACATGTGTGTGTGTGTGTGTGCAGGCTGCCTATCTTCAGAAGGGAGGACTGAAGACAGCAGTGCTAGAGCGCAGACATCTGCTGGGAGGAGCAGCTATTTCTGAGGAAATCTTCCCTGGTAGGGCGGCCTCTGACTGGAATCCTGGCTGAACCCAGATCATAAAGGGTCGGCTCACCCAAACAGAACTACGAAAAGGCACAAAACATACCCAGAGCATACTAGTATTATCTTAATGTATACACGCTAAAACTGTTGACAGCATGTTCTGTTGATTATTCAGAGTAACAAAAACAAGGCAACACAAAAAGCTCCAAACTATCTGCATGGCTTGGTACCACTAATGGTATGTGAAAAATATGTATTTTTGTAATTTGGGTATACCAACTCTTTAGTGGTGGAGGACATTTCATTATTATAGACTGCATGTAAATGTGTTTATGAGGGTTTAGTTAATGTTGAATTATACACTGTTTTGTAAATTTTAACTTTTACACAGTTATAATTTAATATTGTATATTAAATACAATATTAATATATTAATATGTATCAAGTGAAGTTGTATTGAAAGAAATGTAATTTATTGTGTCCTTCGTGTGTAGGTTTTCGCTTCTCCAGGTGTTCCTATTTGCTCAGTTTATTAAGACCCCACATATATGCAGACTTGGAGCTCAAGGTAAACACAGCTATGGTGTAAAATATATGAATTCAGCTCATTCTGAGAAGGCTTGATCTTATTTACTGCTCTTCATTTTTTGTGTGCTTACAACTTCAGAAACATGGGCTGAAGGTCTATATGAGGGACCCCCATGCTTTCACTCCCATGTTGGAGGAGGGGGTGAGAGGTGCCCCTCCAAGGTCTCTCACCCTGGGCTCAGATATGGCCATGAACCAGATAGAGATCAGCAAGTTCTCAAAGAAGGATGCTAAGGTGATTTAAGCATTGTGATTGTCATGGTAAACGCTCAACTGTAATGTGCATGAGTCTGCATTTTACTCTTCAGTCTCCAGTTACTCCATATTTTTTCTCACACAATCCCACCTCCATTCACTCACCCTCACCTTCACCTATTCTTTGCCATGTACACAGGCCTTTCCAGATTACGTTGCATACCTTGATAAGCTAGCAGGAGCTATCCATCCTCTTCTAGATGCTCCTCCTGTAGACATTCCTGGTGTTACCACTGGATCACTGAGGAAGAGGCTGACTGCAGCTAAAACCCTGATGCCTATTGTCAAATGTGGTGTGTTGGTGGATGCATGTTTTGGAAATAAACATCTATATTTTTATGTCAGAATAACAAACTATTCACCATGAACTTATTTTGTTTGCTGCTGCAACAGAGTTATGTTTTTTGAATTTAAAGGTCTGAAACTGGGCACAAACATTCCAGACTTTTATGAGATTATAACTGCACCAATAATGAAGGTTTGTTATAGCTTACATAACATTTGGCATTAATTGATGTTTTCTATTGACTGCGTCATGAGCAATGCGTTTTGTGTGGTAGATCCTCAATTGCTGGTTTGAGTCGGAGCCACTGAGAGCAACGCTGGCTACTGATGCTGTGATAGGAGCCATGACCAGTCCAAGTAATCCTGGTAGTGGGTGAGGCACATTTTAGGGCACACAAACACTCACAACTACAGTTTTAACTGCACTGAATTTAACACTGACCTCTTGCCTTGAAGGTATGTGCTCTTGCACCATGTGATGGGAGAGCTGGAGAAGGAGAAGGGAGCATGGGGTTATGTGGAGGGAGGCATGGGAGGTGTGTCTCAGGCTATTGCTAGCTCTGCTCGATCCTATGGCGTAGAAATTTTCACTGAGAAGGTAATGTGGTTTTGATTAATTATATTGATTTGGTGCAGCTTATATTGTGTATTAATGGATATTATATTCCAGCATCTGTATTTTGGTCTTTATTTATATACAATGTGTATCCTTGGCAGGATGTAGGACAAGTCGTGGTTGGTTCAGATGGTGCTGCCAAGGGAGTAGTGCTAAAGGATGGCACAGAGATCCACAGTAAAGTTGTTTTATCAAATGCAACCCCATATGTTACTTTCAAGAACCTCACGCCACAGGTAATAAAGAACAAATAAACAACATGTAACCATGGCACCAGACAGTATGATTTATTCTGGCTTCCTGTTTGCAATGTAGGCTGCACTTCCTCCAGAGTTCATCAAAGCTGTAGATCAGATAGACTACACCTCACCAGTTACCAAGATCAACGGTAAATCTCTTTCTGCCATGCTAATGCAAATCATGATCGTATGCAAATGTTCCAGTAGCTGGTGTGGTGTTTTGACGGCTAAAAATAATGGAGGATATTATCAATTGTTTCCAAATGTGCTGATTAAAATGATATAAAACGTTACCACTCCTGAGGAGAGACAACTTTTCGAGCATGATAATATTTAGTGTTGCAGTAAGCCTCAAAAGTAAGCTACTGGGCTCATTGTCTTATCTCTGGGCAAGCTGTTTCTTAGCCATATGTTCAAGATATTTAGGTGAGACCCTGCATTCTTTAGTCATACTTACTACTGGTCTGTTTTTTTGTTGAGCAAAGAAGTTTTAAGGTGTAAGACAATGGAGACTTGGCAATAATGCACAAACAAACAAACAAAAAGACATCATGTATCACAAGGGATCAGCTCTTACTCCTCCATGATTGAGTACTGTATATTATTACAGTGTAAGATTAGGTCAATGTCTAAGCTCTTAGTACTCTAAACATGAGTTTCGAAGTTTGGGGTAATATAAAACTGTGTAAAGCACACAGAACTAAGAAGATGTTTGGAGTTCTTCAGCTTCCTGTGTGGTGCCATTTGTAGCTCCTGCTTGTTAATTATAGTAGAGCCTGAGCTGTAGGGCTTTATTACTCTGGAAGTCTTTACTCCTGTCTGATCCTTTACAGTGCATTGCTTTTAGACATAATGATAGTCTACTCTGTTTTGTTGAATTTATTGTAACAGTCTTAGCTTCTTAAGGTGAAGAAATTGAGCAGTGTTAAGCACAAACACATATTGCATTCGCTGACAGCCCTAATTGTCATTCAAACATTTAGGAAACTGAAACTTAAGCACACACTTTGTTGTACCAAAAACAGAAATACAAATGCACACATAAAATGATAAATGATCTTAGAGCAAATAATAATGATAATAATAATAATCTTTATTTGTAGAGCACTTTTCAAACAAACAAGTGCTTTAACAAGTGTAAAGACAATAATATCCAAAAGACAATAATACAAAAACAATACAAGATAAAAGCAAGAAAACACTGAAAAGACTAAAATATACGTTTAAGATAAATATAAAATAAGTAAAATAGAATAAAATAAAAGGGATAAAATAAAGTCAAATAAGATCGGGAAAGGCTCTCCTATAAAAGTATGTTTTAAGAAGGGACTTAAAAGAGTTCACTGACTCAGCCGACCTGATTTCCTCGGGCAGGCTGTTCCAGAGCCTCGGGGCCCTGAGAGCAAACGCTCTGTCCCCTTTATTTTTTCAGTCGAGACTCTGGAACAGGTAGCAGACCTCTGCCCGAGGATCTCAAGGTACGTGCTGGTGTGTATGGGACTAAAAGGTCAGAAATATAACAAGGCGAGAGGCCATGAAGGGTCAATTCTAAAACACACTGGAGTAATGTGGTCATATTTCTTTGTTCTGGTTAAAAGCCTGGCAGCTGAGTTCCTGGACAGTCTGGAGTCGATCAGTAGATTTTTGGGTTAAACAGGTGAAAAGGCTGTTGCAATAATCCAGGCGTGATGAGATGAAGGCGTGTAAAATGGTCTCGGTGTCCTTAAAAGTTAACATAGATCGAATTTTTGCTATATTTCTATGTTGATAAAAACATGATTGAACAAGCTTTGTGGTGTGCTGCTCGAAATTTAAATTACTATCAAACCAGACACCAAGGTTCTTTGCAACAGGCTTAATGTGATTTACTAGGGAACCAGCAGATGATACTGATTCCATGTTATTTTCTATGTTGTGACCTGATTTCACAGTGGCAGTGGACAAGCTACCAAACTTCCTAGCATCTCCCACACCAGATGATAGACCTGGACCACACCATCAGTGCTCCATTCACCTCAACTGTGAAAGTGTGGACGTACTGGAGAGTGCATATAAAGAGGCCATGAATGGACGTCCCTCATCAAGGTACATAATTATATCGTCACAAGTGGACACATAACACTTTCTCTTAACTGCAAGAGATATTACTGGTGGTAAACATTTGTTCACGTTTCAATAAATGATCCAGCACATATTTTCATACATAAGAGCTAGTAAAACATTAATTTCTGTAGAGAGTACAGGACAGAGTGTTAGGTGCGTGTTATAAAATTATAATTATAATTTAGCCTATGTATCTCAATTGTTAAAAACATAAGATTGTGTGCCTTGTAGTAGATATTGTCTCCACACATTTATGTCAGCATGCAGTAACTCTCTTGTGTGTCTATACATCAGTTTAAAAACTTTTTTTTTTGTTTGCAGACTGCTGACCACGTAACTTTTACCCAAAAGCAATATCCAACGTCAATCATTTCCAATCTTGATTAATGAAGTTGTTTTCTTAGCTCTCATAATGTTTCTTTAAAAAAAACAAACTTATATTCTTACATTCTCTTATTCCGAATGTTCATCAAAGAGTCACCCACCCTTCACTGCCCTCCATCTTGCCTCATCATGTCCCTCTACTCCTGTAGACCCATGCTAGAGATGACCATCCCCTCTGTGTTGGATCCTACTCTGGCTCCATCTGGCTGCCACGTGGTGTCACTGTTCACCCAATACACGCCCTACCACATAAACAGCAGGGAGTGGACAAACCAGGACAGAGAGGCCTTCGCAGACACTGGTAACACACAATGATTCAGAACTTCTTATAGTTCCAATTGTGCATTTCTACTTCATTTATTGATCAGGGACACAAGTTCTAGTATGCTTTGCATGAATCTGATCTTAAACTGATAAAAATAAGTAATTATATGATGGCAGCATTGTAAAGGCAAATTTTTATTCCAAAATGAGATATCCACCTTTTGAAAACGAGAATTTACTTAGAAACTGTTCTATTTTGAAGCCATAATCTGTCATTTTTAAATGTTGAATGGTGAAACTTGGAAAGTATTATTTTCCAAAATTGATAAACAGTGTTTTGACACTCAGTGTATAATGTATAATGATTAAGCTGTTTCAGTGATAAAGAATGTGTTTGTCTGTGTCTTCAGCATTTGACTGGGTGGAACAATACGCCCCTGGATTCAAAAAGTCTGTGGTTGGCAGAGACATTCTGGCTCCGCCTGACCTGGAGAGAATCTTTGGGCTGACTGGAGGGGTACATTCTGTACACTGCATACATTGCCAAACTAACCAGCAATTTTAATGTTGATACACATGTGATTTATTTGATATAATCAATTGTTCACTGGATGAGGAAGTAATCTATGTCCTCAGCAGAGTTCTGTCATTCACTATCCTCTCAGGGACAGACCTGTAATTTAAGCAGTTAATGGTTACAGACAGTTGTAACACAACCCGTGAGTGAGAATCAAAGTTCACACCAACTGTGTGAAGTGACAATAGCTCACTGAATGATATGAGTTTTATGAAGCAGTCATTAAACAAATTACATCCTACTTTTGTCATAATCACATAATTCTATCAAGCAACAAAAAGAAAAAAAAAACATTTTGGTCTTATCTTGACAGAATATTTTCCATGGATCAATGTCACTGGACCAGCTCTACCTAGCACGACCTTTGCCCTCTCTCTCAGACTATCGTTCACCAATTAAAGGGCTGTATATGTGTGGCAGCGGCTGTCATCCAGGTTTGTTTTATATGCTGAACCCTCAGCTGAATATTGAATTGCAATAAAAAAAAAATTGTTGTGTATTTTGTAGTGTAATATAAATACAACAATGTATGCTATGCTGGCTGGTGATGGAAGAGCAGTAAATTTGGACCTTTGGATGAAAGCTTATCTTTGCTGCTGATGATAAAGAAATTAAGTCACTTGGTGATGTTAGATGGCTGAGTAAACTGTTTCTGATTTCCCTACACAGAACAAGACTGACTCATTCGTGTCCATTTTTTATGTTGATTTAAATATTTTTTTAGGTGGTGGTGTGATGGGTTCTCCCGGCTGGAATGCAGCACTCACTGTCATGGCTGACCTGAAACGTCAATGAAACATGACTCAATACACAAGGCTTTTCAGGCTCATTGTGAAAACAATTACGCAATGCTGCCACACCAGCTGTGCCAATATCCAGCTGTGACAGCACTTCTGAAGTCATTGAAAATCACTGATACCAACAAAACAAAGTTGAAGACAGCAAATACATTTTTAGAATAACTCATACTTGTCTTAATGAAATGAACTAAAACTGTTAGTGTAATGATGGAAATGTTTTTGCTATGCTTTTTACAACCTTGTATGAAGGGATTCAAATGAATTCAAGCAAATGTGTTTCATTTTTTCAAACTATGCATAATGACTATTGGCGTGTTTCATATTGTGAGGGATTGATGTGACATTTTAGGATATCAGGATAGAAATCTAAAAAATAATTTTCACAGCAGGCATTTTGACTAGTTGTGGTGGGAAAACACAGCTGATACTAATAACATTAACATGGGCCCTGTTCTGTTTAAGTATCCCGGTAAGTATCAGGACCCTGAAACTGAAGCAGCTAAATGGAATCCAACCATCGCTGATTTTCTTACTGACACCTGTGCTTTTTTTTGTCATGTCAAAATGTCCTTATGTGAAAGGGACATCTTTATCTACAGGACACTGTTCAGTCTTTTAGTATAAATGTGAAACAACAATTAAAGTAATGTTAGAATTAAGTTAATGTTTGATGATGAAAGTGGTATAATGGGTTTTCTGTGTGCTCAGTGTTTCAGAAAACCAATTTCAATTCAATTTCAATTGTCATAAAACCATTACTTTAATATTTCTTTAACTGATGGGGTAAGTTGAAAGACCAATATAATTGTGCATGGGCGACCAAACTGGTTTCCCCCATGTGGAATAATAATGTGTCTATTTAGTATGGCAATAAAGACCGTTCAAACTACATAGAGCCTAATTTATTTATTTATTTTGCCAAACCCTACACAAACTGTATTAAGTGCACTACAGATTTCCAAGCCTGTGTGCTTTGCTTTGTGTGATTCCTTTAGTTGTGTATGGTTAAGATCTATCGTTCAATATTCAATGGCGGTGTCCTGTGCCTTTAAGACGCTGCCCAGGGTGTATCTAGCGTCGGCGCTTGACGCTCAGGAAGTGGACTAAACCACCAAAAGGTTCCCGCAGATTCGGTATCGATTGTCCCAATGTTACAAACGTGTTCACACTGACCTAAACCTTTCTTTAAATACTTTTTGTGGGATATTTGAGACGATAATGCTGGATGGTTGCGCTCATGAAATTCACCAGAGACATATGCAGGCTGTTGGGACTCGGGAGCGGTAAGAAACGTCCCGTTTTCAAAACTTTCTAAACTCGACCGCAAGTTCAAATGATCCCGTAAGTGGTTAAAGGAACGCGTCTGACAAGGAAACGATGAATCGATAATGTTCATAATGTCTAACACGTGGTTTATTAAACGATATTTCAAGTGGTGTTTCGTAGTTGTCTTTGTCCTGAGATTCATACTGGATTAGTGGTCAAACAATGAAAGTTCCTCTCTTGCCAGTTCCACCCTTGCTTGCACCACTTCCAAGTTTGCGTAGTCGGTGCCAAGAAGTTATAATAACGTAACTAAAAAACACTTTCACAGACTTTTCATAAAGCCAGTAAAAACAGAGCTTGCAAGACTAAGTGTCGTTATTTAGCATGGGATGTGCATAAAACACTCAAACGAATGCAGATTAGAGGTCCATTCCCTTGTGCATGTTGGAATGAAAACAATGCCTCAAATAGGTGGGAAAAGCCCTGTAGGCTAGAACTTGCTTAGTAATACATTTAAAGTTATATGAGGCACAAATGGTATGTTGCTTTAAATATGTCATGTGCCCACACTTTGTTCCTCTTCTTTCTTCTACATGTGTCTTTAGTTTTCTTGTAGAGCAGGTTAGTTTACAGACTTTGCTGTTAAAACCACTTCAGAGGCGGATGCACTTTCCAGAAGACCTTTATCAACACCCTTGATAGGAACTTGTATTAATGATGATATGATGGGCTATATATAAGCTATGACATGTCTCCAAATATAGTGCTTCTTTAAATGTCATATCACACATTAATGGGTCCAGGTTAACTCGCATCGGAGAGAAAACTGGAATATTTGTCTTCTTTTGTGTGTTTTTTTGCAGTGAAGCTGAGCTGTCAGGTCACAAAGTGTCCATGCCAATGTTAACTTTGGAAAGACTCAACTCCATACACACGAGTTGTACCTTGCAGCCATGCACTGTGTTGTGACAGACTGATGAATCACTAAGCATGTTACTATTTAAAATGTTGTATTAACCTGTGTCAGTTTTCACAATCACTTGAAACCACTGACACCTGATTGAGTTGTGATTGTTTTAATGATAGTCATGCTCTCTTTCTCTTTCACTTCCTCTGTAATGCTGTGTTGAAGAACAGTAAAGAAAAAGAGCTGTGACGCTGATTTCCTGGTTAAAGCTCCAGTCCACGATGATACAGTTAGTTTGCATTCCTGTGGAAGGAGCTCACCTTTCAGCTCAACACTAATTTAGGCAGTCTCCTTGAAGGGAAGAAACAGAGACTGGTCTGTTGTTTTTGTCCACGGATCTGGGATGATTTATTTGTTAGGAGGGCATTCCATTATAGTTAAGTTCTAACAAAAAGCCTGATTCAGCTAATTGGATGGAGCTGTCGTTGTTCCTTGACATTTGAGTAGTGAGCCAGACACGGCCAGCTGAAATTCCTTCCACTTTTTCTGTGTATGTTTGGAGACACCAGCTCCTTGGAGTGGTAGAATGGTGAACTTTTTAATAAAGCCAATGAGACTCTGTTTGATAGATGTAAACATGGCCGGATAGTTTAGGCAACAGGATTAGATAGTGACTGTAGTTGTTGTCTAATCATATATTTAGTATCATGACCAGTACCCTATAACCGACAGAGAGAATGAGGAAGTCCAGTGGCTGCTTGTCTTCTTTTTTCCCACAAGAAATGTAGCATGCAAGACACAGAGCTTGCACCTACAGATGGGAAACTGTATTAAGCACTAGGAGAGTTGCAGTCACTCACATAAATGCCTCACGAGTCACAACATGAGTCACACACCAAGTATGAATTTGTCACTCCTCTGGAAATCTTTGCTGAACAAATGGAAATCTGACACCACATATTCCTGCATACTCCAGTGTTTTGCTTGCTTTTGTCTTGTTATTTGTCTGCTGCCATTAGGCCTAAATCAGCTGTAAGGTTTTGGTTTGATTTGATCTATGCCCCCCACCTCCCAACAAGCACAGGGCCATGCTTGTCATTATTCAACCAAGTTTCTGCGAAAAGATTGCATGTTCTCAAACAGCAGTTCCCAAGGCAGCTGTGTGTTTGCATGCTGGGTAAAAATCTCCTCTTAAGACCGAAAAGAAACAACTTGAAGCAATCTCACTGAGCCGTTCTTTGTTCCGTGTGCTTTGTTGTCTCATGATGAGCTTTATTGGCTATTTTTATCATAAGAAAGCATTACACCATCTTTCCTGTCTCCAACCAATGCCATGTGGATTTTTTTTTCACTTATCAAAGGTCATAATGGTTAGACTTGAATGTGGATAAGTAGGAGGAACATGTTTATTTGCCATCCAGACAATCAAAGTTTCTTTTGGATGTCAGGTTAGAACACATACAAAGATCATGGTCTGCATACTTTTAGTTGTGCAGATGTGTAAATATATAGTGACTTCATAAGAGATGCGTGCTCCTTCTGTTAAGTCTTTATAGCTGATGGCATGTGAAAGATTCTTACCTAGCTACACATTACCATCTGATCAGAACATAATGTGTGTAAACAATGACTAGAGCCCAACTGCTAAATCGGTGTGCTGATTCGAGCTCATTGCACATAAATCGATATCTGTGTTTATAACAAAAAGACACTGATAAATGACAATTAAAAAAGAAACAGACACAGAAGACGGATTCTTCAATCACGTTGAGTCATCATGAGTGTGGTCATTGCATAGACGGCAGTGGCACCAGAGGGCACACTGCAGCTCCCCTTTTGGCAACACACAAGTCCACCAAAAACACAGGAATCAGCAGTACTTGTGCTCAAAGTACTATTTACAACAATAAAACACTTATTTTAGCTGCATTATGTTGTGTTATCTTGATGAGATCTCATAACTACACATAACAAATGTTACGGATAATCTTTGTTTGTGTTTCTGAAAAGGAGAAGGAAATCAGCCGATCTATCATAAAAAAAAAAAGATTTTAAAATCCTCAAATATCAAAATCTGTCTGAAAGTCTAAAAATGAATAGCTGTGCTGAAAATTTAAGACAGCAGAAGACGCTGTAATCAGGTCCTTAAGCACTGATGTGCTGTGTATTTCCAAACAGGTACCCCTGTCCAGCAGCAGGAGGAACAGATGCATTGTGGTGCCGCAACTGACCCAAGTGATAATGCCACTTTGTCACAGGTAAACAAATGGTGTCAGACCGACAGGGCATTGTCAAGACTGCAGTGGTGAAGGTACAATGTGCAATGTTCAACTCTGTGTGTGTTTGTTTAGGTTGCATTAAATGGAGAGCAGGATTTGAGTGAGGAGGAGAAGGTCAGACAGAGAGCAGAGCGACGCAAAGCCAAGAGGAAGGTGAGCACAGAAATCCCGAAAACATCCTAGTTGCTGCATTTTTAGCAAGTGGAAGTCTAATATGCCATGTATGATGGGTAAAGTCATGCATTTTCTGATGTGTCAAGTACTGCATCTGTTTCAGCGCCGTCGAAAACGTAAGAAGCAGGAGCAGGTGAAGCAAGATGAGAGTGCTGAACGGGTAACAATCACATTATTCCTTGCAGGAATGAACTCTATGTTCTGCTTTACTGTGAATAACTGGACATTTATATGGTCCTACACATTAGGAAGATGAAGATGAGGATGGAGGTGCAGAGTCCGAACTGGACGAGAGCGAGTCAGAAGCGGAAGTTGGTGCTGAAGAGGAGAAACAAAGAGTGCAAAAAGAGAAGGAAAAGGACGGACACTCGGCTGCCTCAAATAAGTGTGTTGCCGCTCCTCTCATGGCTCCTTCAGGAATGAAAGGACATCAGAAGACCCAAGCCAGATCCACTGAAGAGGTTTGGGGCACCATACTCAAGTATTATGCATGTGTGAATCTTCTGTTGCTCTCATTTTTAGCCAGGTGCCCACAAGTATGCACTCCAGGTAAACAGTACAGTATCACCATAAATGACCACATCTCTAGTTTAGGTCAGTAAATCAGTTGGTGTAGTATTTGTTTGATAGAACAGCCTGCGTGCTTGTAGGTCTGGATGGCACATGATTGAACACCAATGTCTGACTTTCTGTGTCCCAAAGGAGCCAGAGTGGGATGTGAGCTGTGCCTTCTTTGCTAATGCTGCTAGCCATATCAAACCCAAAGGATCAAGTCGCAAGTCCAAAGAAAACAAGGAGAATGAGGCCAGGAGAGAGGTGAATGAATGCTAATAGATAATGTAAGATGAGTACAGCAAGAGCTCCCGTCATAACTGTCCACTATTTTTCTTGTGGCAGCAGTTCCAAAGTCCGAGACTATGGACCACGAAAGCCTTTACAACAGTTGTTGGAATGTGTGTGTGTGTATGTGCGTGTTGACCTACTCTCTCTCAGATGTAGGATGAAGCTTAGACCATGGGCATTTTTTCTTGCTTTAGTTGTTAAAAACAAATACTATAAAGACTACTGTGTGTTGGCATTTTTCAGTGACAAAACAAAGGAGATGCATTAAAGTAAAACACTCAACCAGCTGTTAGAAACTTTTAAAAGCTGATTTTGTCTCTGTAGTTGTTATATATGTGCATATTTGTTCTCTTGTTAGCAGTAAACATATTTATTTTACACATCTCATCTGATTTGCAAAGGCAAATCAAATCAGAGCATTCCCTGTTCAGAATGTTCAGAAGTTGATGAACCGATGAAAATAATATTTTTCTTACAGACAAACGGAATTGACAACATGACCAAGAAAAGTGCGTCACTGACAGGTAAGAGATGATTTCTGGATAGCGGAGTATATAACCATACATTTGGTTATAGGTTATTCATTGAAAAAGAAGCAGAGCTTACAAGGAAATTATTGATCACATATTCCTTTGTACTGTGGTCAGTTGAGCCCTTGGGCTACTGACTCGCCAGAGAATTATTTATAAGCATTTTTTCTGTCTGACAGAAAAGGGGATAAAGTTGGTGCAAGAGGGCCAGTACACACAAGCAGTCAGTATGTTTACAGAAGCCATCAAATGTGACCCAAAGGATTACAGGTATGTCATCTGTGGTTATGAGTAGTTTATTACAAGGGAGTGCATACATTGTAAACACATGTAACATATTCCTTTTGCATTTTTTTTGATATAATGTCCTGTAGGTTCTTTGGGAATCGTTCCTATTGCTATTACTGCTTGGAGCAGTACCCTCAGGCCCTGGCAGATGCTGAACGCTCCATTCAGCAGGCCCCAGACTGGCCCAAAGGACATTTCCGCAAGGGAAGTGCTCTCATGGGCATGAAGGTGGGTCCAGGCTACTGTGGTCCAGAGAGAGAGAGAGAGATAGATAATGTAATCAAAGCACTATCTGCTGAAGAATAGCTCCACACTTAAGCCTTTGCAATAGCAGTAGCTTTTACTCACTCATTTCTGTGGGTGTTTGTGTGTTGTAGCGGTACAGTGAGGCAGAGAGGGCTATGGAGCAGGTGCTGAAACTGGATAAAGACTGTGAAGAGGCTGTCAATGACCTATTTAACTGCAAAGTGCTGCAGTTAATGGTAAATACACCCACAAACAAAGTTGCAAAAAGTTTCTTGTAAGCTTGTTTGTGAATGAAAATAACCGGATGGATGGATGTTATACATTTTTCCTCTGTTATTTCCACAGGAGCTCGGTTTTGAAGAAGTTCAAAGTGTCCTACTGCTGGAGAAATTTTCAACTGTGCAGGCTGTTCTGGCATCTTGTTCTGATGCAGCCAGGGGTATAACCACATGTACATATATTATATAAAGGGTCTGCATTTTTTCTTTATAACACTGGAGAGCAGAAATGGGCTATGTGCTAAAATCATACAGCCTTTTTCTTGCTATTGATAAAACTCTTTTTGTCTTGCAGCTGGAAGCCAAGATCCATCAGTTGTGCTGCCGGGGTAGGTGACCATTTGTTTTTCCAATCAAAGCTAGGCGTCAGAAGGGTTAGTAGCCTCTCTTGTGGCCAAAATGGATATTGTTTACCTTACTATACACATTTGTCTCTACAGGTTGAAACATTTTAGTGTTCTTTTGGAGAAGACAAATGATGTATCTGAACTGTGATTTTATTGCTTTCAGTCACATTCTTTCTTTTTCCTTCAGAAGCCCTTGCCCATCTCTGTGGGTGGGAAATGTGACAACTGAGCTAACAGAGAAACACCTGTGGGACCTTTTTAAAATGTATGACCTTTGTCCAGTAAAATATTTGATACTAACCTAATGTATGACTACAAATCAGTCCATATAAGCACAATGTTTCTATTTCTAATTTAAAAACTGTAAAGACATTTCAGCACACAGGTGTGTGTGTGCGTGTGTGTGTGTGCGCCTCTATTTTACATAAGTGATTATTGAGTTGTGTGTGTGAAGTTGTTTACTTTCCATTGTAGGTATGGAGAGATAGAGAGTATCCGTGTGCTACATGAGAGATTCTGTGCTTTTGTCAATTTTAAGAATGCAAACATGGCAGCTCATGCCATGGAAAAACTAAATGTGAGTACTTATTTGGTTCACCTCTCTCAGTCTTGTGTCTGTTGAAGGAACATTGTTATAGACTTAGAGTTGCATGTATGCTTCCTCTCACAGGGTTTTTGTATTGAGAACACACGTTTAGTGGTGCGCTATCCTGACCGTCGCACTCAGAGGGTCCTTCCCATTCCACTTAAGACCTGTCTCTCTTTCACACAGCAGGCAGGAGCAGCTGCTGGGTAAGATGCACTTAAGTACTTCAGAAAATCTCTATTTCACTGAAAACCTGCAACAGGACTGCAGTTTTAACTGCTTTAATACTTAAAATGCTTTCTCTGTGTCTTTTGTCTCTGTCATCTTCCTCTTTGGCCAGACCTCGACGACGTGGCCCAGTGAATGGAGACGAGTGTTACTTTTGGAGAACCACTGGCTGCCATTTTGGAGACAAATGTCGCTACAAACACATTCCTGATCAGAAAGGCAAGGACAGGAAGCCTTGGCAGCCTTGAACTCTGCTTTCTTTCTGCCCCAGTAGTGTGCAGGAAACTGGGATGCCAGACTGAGCCAAAGGAGCTGGCGCATACTGGACCAGGTTCTCTGGGCTGAGAATACTTAGTATTGCAGAGTGGATCAAAGCCAGCACTCAGGCTTTAAGGCAGGGAGAGGCACACATGTGCCACAAAGGACTGGGAGCATCAAGGTTTTCATTTCAACCAAAGACAATATTGAACAATATTGGTGTTGTCTTTGTTTTGAATGAAAACCTTTATAATCGCAGCCCTTCATGGCACATGGTGACCTAATCCCGCTTTAAGGGATACAACCAAACCTCACAGGCCAACAACATAACGAAGAACTGAAACTGCCTTGGTCCACTATTGAAAATACAAAATAATGACTCTGTTGTGTACAGCAGTAATGAAAGGACTCTATGGATTTTTCTGACCATCATCATCTTTGGTGATGATCCTGGATATCTTCCTTTAGAAATTCCAACACAAAGCAGTGCTTCTCCCCATTTTAATTACAGTGACTTGAGAATACTTTAACTTGCAGTTTGTGAATAGTTTAGGTTTATCCTTGGCCCACAACTGCTCACGAATCTGCGGTTCATGCCGTCTGCCATTTGTTGTTCCTGCACAAATATCAGCACATTGTCCACCAGACCAAAGACTTCCCAACATATGTACTTGACATTTTAATCCCTCCCCTGTGTAGATGAGGTTTTTCTTTTATAACACTGTGCTATGTAGCTTTAGTTAAGATGATCATTGGTGGGTACATAGACTTGAGGGAGTGCAAAATGACGTGTTAATGCATGGATTTATTATCTTTACCTATTAGCTGACAGTCATGACAAGTTATGGAGGACTCATTTCCATCATAACTATACATAGGGGTTAGAAGTAGTCATGGAAATGCCTGACAGTATCGTGCAGTCCAGTTGCATAAATACTACCTTTATAAATGCTGTAGTGTTCAGTTTTTTGTTAGACTGTGCCAGAGAGGCCACAGTTTGTTGTATTGGATTGCATGAAATGTCAGGTGTGAAGTTCTTCAGTTTTAGATGTGGCATTGATATGCAAATGTGAATAGCCTTTCTAAGTTTTTATCTGAGCATTAGAATATGCTTTCTTGGTACATCTGCATAGCACTGCAGTGCTTTATGTCTATGCAAAAGAGCCATGCTGACTCGGCAGCCAGACAGACATACACACACCTACCACCTCTGGCAGATGTTGTTGATGTTCATGACAGACATGTTGATGTCATTGACAAACAAGTTTATACTACAGGATACTGCCTTACAAACATTCATGCTCAGTGTTTTTGACCGGGGGGGGTCTCCATTTCAGTATTTCAGTAAACCAAAGAATGCTTTATCTGAAGATTCAGCACAGACAGCAGCCTTATTCTTTCATGAGTTTCAACACTAGACAGTGCATTGAAATCTATCGACATGTATTTATATCATCCACTAGATAACAATTACCGCTACAACACCTGGTTTAAGTCCACACTACGTTCACTAAACTATGCACAGCATAATGAGAGTATTTATTTTCCTATTTATACCTATGTGTTTTATTTCTATTTTTTACAACATACCTTAGGAACCGAATACAGCTTTTAATTTACTGGTCTTTTCACTTTATGGTAGGTTACAGAAATGTATTTTCTGTGAGCCTCCTCTTCTGTTTATTTCTGGCCTTAAGAGACAAGCATTATTAAGAACAATTTGGTGCAAACACGGTCATGTTTCACTTCTACTTTTCTCGAAATACTTTCAGTCTTGTGGCTAAAACTTGTGAAAAGGGAATCTGACACAAAACCTTAACCTTGCACTTAACAAACTATTTGACTGGTGCTGTTTACTATGGTTGCACAGTGCATTTCATTTTGCAGACTAATGAAGTGCATTGGATGTTGCCTTAGAATATTTTCATGTATTCTTGTGAATATTTCAGAATTGAACAAAATAATTGCCTAACTTTAACTGTATCGATTTGGTATGCTTTTATTAGTTTTACCTTGTTTCAAACTATTTCAGGAAATGTACACATTGATATCCACAGCGCTGCAATCCTGTTAATCTTTCAGATATTTTGTATTCTCGTTACAGCACTGCAAAAAAGTATTTTCTATTTAATAAATATATTTGAACCACCTTTACTACCTATTTCTGACTATCCGCATGAGTTATGACATGAAGTTTGGAAAAATGTTTGAAGTGTGCAGTTTTTCTGCTAGTTGTCACACGTGTGTGTGTGGTTTTCCTGCCTGCCACAAGGCGGCAGAGTTGTACGTGAAAGGTTTGCGCTGAAATGTCACCAACAGAACCAGCATATGCATAGACATCTCTTTTGATCTTCAGGAACTAAGATGTTGCTCTAAGTCATTCCTGATGTTCAAACCCCTGAAGAGGTAAATCAAAGCAGACCAGACTGGTGTGGGAGTGAATATGGTAACCCTGTCATCACTAATAGGAGACACTTGTGTGGCCAGCACGAAAGATGCATTAGGGAATCTGTAACCACCTAGACCAGTGGGAGATGGAGACATGTCTAACAGTACTGAGAATGTGTGGGAAAAGCAACCATTTTGCCACAGATGACATTTTGAATAGAGAGGAACTAAAGCCTGATGCCACTTGCAAATGAATGTGTAATCTGTGTGTGTGAGTGTAAGATGCTGCCACTCCACAGATTTTACTATGAAGTTTAGTTTACTCACTGAAAAAAATATGTTTTAGGAGCTAGACTTATACTAGGGACAAAATTGAGATTGATATATTTGCCTCTGGAGCTTTGGTCTTCTTTAATTCCCCTGAGTGCAATACTAAATTGGTTCAGTTCCTAAAAATATCATTCGTGTCCTTCTAAGGTTATTGATTTTAGGCTGTATCTGCTAAGGATTTTCAACCACTATCAGATTTTAGTGGGTGTGTGAAGGTATTGGGGTTAAGGCAAAGATGGCCTTTGATGTTAGATCTCATAAGGTCAACCTCCGTGTGCAGCTCTCTGCACTGTCAGCCCTACAACCTGTGCAGCCTATCCTCTATACAGTATGTGCCTACATGCTCCTATAGCCAGTATGAAAGTAAAAGCATTATGAAAGCCTGGAGAGACAGCAGTGGGGGTGAGCACGAGGAGGTGCTGTCGTTTGAAAAGGCACTTGTTTATTGTTGGAGAGCATGTATTTATTTCATGCCTCCACAGATTGTGGGTAAGGGCAGAGCCGCCTCGGTCGGCGTAATTAGAGAGGTGGGGAGAGAGAGCGTTCTGCTACAGAGAGCTGCTTCGCTCAGATACTCTTTGCCCTGTGAGCCCTATGAGAGCCCTGTAGCACACTCTCGCTAGCATACACACACAGCTGTTAAGTATTGGCACACAGGCAGGGACACCTGTCTAGTCTAGTTTAATTAGTCTGTTATAATGGAAGCATGTCACACACACAAAAATGGTAGTTACATTTTAACCCCCTTTTCCTTTTTTTTTTTTTTAACACTCTGTATTTCCTCTCCCTGTCGGCCTTGGTGATCCCTCTGATTTGGCCCTGCTAATAGGGGGTCTGCTCTTCCTGTTCGGGTTTACCAGTCAGGGAGGGACCACCATCCTGCCACCCAGTTGCACCATCACTGGAGCACGCAAACATTTCAATTACAGTTTCAAAGTTTACATGTGTGCACACAAATACACACATATGTAACGTATGATTTTTTTCTTCACCCTGTTGGAACTCTGCACACGAATAAGTGTTTTTTACGGTTGTGGTTGATGTTTCAGTTCCTACCTCCCCTGTCATGATTGTAATTTTTCATGTCTATGAATAAACCTTGCTGCCTTAAAAAGGTGCCCACTGAGGTTTACTTGAAAACTGAAATACAGTTTATCAACACAACACCAGAGGCCAAAAAATTCCATGTTGCTAAATCTGTCCCAAATCCTCCCAAAATTACTCAGAAAATAAACAAGTTTCAAACATGTAGAAATGCCTCAGTAGACATCAGGAGGAAACCTAAGTCGGATCAGGACTGAGCACTAAAGAGACCCCGACTAGAAAATCATAAACAGAACTCTTCCGTTGTTTTTTTATCTGAATCTATACTGATGAGTTCAATATTTATGCTTTCTATACCATGCTGACAGGTTAGTAACGTGCTCCTGTGCAAGGGTGGTATGACATGTTCTCATCAGTCACATTCACTATGGCTACGGTGAGGCTGGGCCTATTTTAGAGTTGGTGGTTTGCGGCCATCTCAACAAGGAAATATCTACCCTGTGGTATAGGGAGCTTCTTTAAGACACTATTCTGGAACCAGAGTCCTTCCTTTTGGTACATTTACACACGTTTACCCTAAAGTTGTGCAACACTGAGCAAACAGTTGTTTAAAGCATCCTGCTTATCAGAGAAGAGAGGTGTAAAGAGGCCCTATCAGAGAAAAACACTTGATGAAAATGGGTTTCATAATGTATGACATCCATTTCTGCTAAGGTACTAAACATCCCGTCCGGAAACTGATGAGTCCTGTGGTTGCCGGAGACTAATTTCATAAACATTCACAATGTGATACATTTATCTGTCTGGAACTTTTGCCACATGTTTCATCTCTGAGCTCGTTCAGCAATGCTTAAGTAATGCTAAAGTATTCATCCAGAATTATACAAATGTCAGCACAGATAGAAAGACGGAATAAGTTTCAATGACAAATCCTCCATCAGTGGAGGGAACCCATTACTTTGAGATTTTATAGGAACAACGCTGGGACATTATTACGACAATTAAGTTGCAACCTAATAAACCAGCTTTACATTTTAGCATTTAAATTATCAATTCTATATGAGAGAAAGATACCTAGAGGGAAAGAGAGCACAGGAGGAGGGAGGGAGGCAGGGATTTAGGGAGAAGGAGGGAAGAAGGGAGGATTGAATAAGGAGAACATTTAGTAGACACACTCCTTCACTCACTCACTCTCCCTTAGCCAGTGACGTCCACCACTGCAAACATTTGCTGCCTGCCAGGTGAGTGAACTTTCACCTTACCTTGTCCTCATTTTACATTTTGGTCTTGGTAAAGAATATTGTTTTATTTTCCGTTGATTTCTCAGTTATCTTTAATATATATGCATCCGAGTGCTGGTGTAACAGGTGTTTTAATGGGTTAGGATGCTTTTCTTGTTCTTTTTTAAGTGGATTAATTTAAAATCAGTTAAAACATTTAGAGGAAATGTTTTCACTTTTGTTCTTACACTGAATTAAGCACTATCAGATCGACACTCTATGGCTTTATACACTCTAAGGCTTTATACAATTCCTGCTCATTTGTACTCACTATGATTTACTGAGGCCAGTCTGCAAAGTCTATTTGCCTGTTGTTGGTTTTCTCCTTTATAATTTTATCATCACAGTAGACAAACAGATTTTGTGTATTTTATGCTCAGTGGTGTCCAGGGGCCTACAGTGATTTAGTGTTTCAGTGTCTCCACTACTGCATTCTTTTTTGGCTATGTCACTTGTTAACCTCCAGTTAAAACTTGCCTTGTGTTTCTGTCTGGTTAGTTAGCCTTGGGGAATGTTAATTCACGTGAATTGCAATACAAACGTGTGCTGATGTATCCCTAATTATATGCCTATGTTTGACATGAATGAAAAGTTTCGGCTGATGATTGATGCTGCAGCAGTGGCTAAAATCAAATGTGGGACTATAAAACAAGTCAAGTTGTGTGTCTGACTGTGAACAGATAAGCCACGACTGCGATGTTAACTGTCTCAGCACACTATTCATTTGTTAGTGCCAGTAAAGAGCATACCGGTGGTTGTACTTGTCCAGAGGATGTCACCGTTGTTCCGTTATTAGCCTCTCACTGGCTGTTTGACTTGTGTTGAAGGGAATTACTCAGTCTTAATGCACCATAGTTTAGGGCTCAGGAAGTATCTGAAAGTGATGACAGATATTCATTACAGGGAAATTAGTCTATAGCTACATATATATAGCTTTAAACTGACTGCTTAATTGACAAGCCTGTTAAATGACTACACTGGTCAATTTAACACAAATGAATCCAACTGTCTAAATTAACAAAACAAAGTGAATCACGCAGCGTTTCAACCTTCACCTGCAGACCCCCTCCTCTCAGTTACAATGACCCGCACCCTCTGCTTGAGCTTCCTCCTCACGCTGCTGCTGTCCCTCTCCTGTCCCGCTCGTGCTGAACCTCGACGGACCACGTCCTCTCAGCGCAGGGCGGCTCGCGCACCAGCCGCGAAGGTGCGTTTGGCGGGCAACTTTGGGCGAGAACCGCACGAAGGGCGCGTGGAGGTGCTTCACAACAACACCTGGGGGACAGTCTGCGACGATGAAGTGGACATCAAAATGGCCAACGTGGTGTGCCGAGAGTTGGGCTTCCAGGGTGGTATAACGTGGGCGCACAGCGCAAAGTATGGAGAAGGAGAGGGTGAGGGCACTTCCTTTACCACATTACAATTAAGCCACTTTTAGTGAAGAGTAGAAATTCAAATGTCATCATTCTCTTGAGCCAAATTTACTGAATGTGAGTGATAAGACAAGATGTGATGGGCCTTGACATATTGAAAACCACAGGTGTAATTGATAATCCTAATATGGGCTGCAGGGTCCTGCATGTAATAGCTCACTGAGAAGGCTTTACTGACACTTCATCACAAACAGAGCCATTCTTAAACAGAGCCATTCTTAATTGTGCAAATTACACATGTGGTTATCCTGCTTTGACAAGTCAAAATATCTGCTTTGAAGGGCCCATTAGATTAACATAGTCATATGTTAGATTTAATAAGACACAATGGGAGGGAGCCATAGGCCTAATTGACCAGTTTATCCCAACGTGTCTCCTCCTGAAACTTCCATGCTAAGTGCTTGGCTTCATGAAAAGTCCACCAATTACGACATCCAAAATAACTAATATCATAAAGTGACAAAGATAACTTGTTGTGGGATTGGAGTCTACATCTCATTAAGGTCGCCTGGAAGGCTGGCAGAGCAAACATATGGGCCAAAAATGGGCATTTGTTTCAGAATAATGACAGCATTTGCTTGCCAGAATTGTGCAACACTTGCTGTGGTTTATGTACATTCTTTACTGCTGCTTTTAAATCCAAATTAAAGAGAAGGTTGAGTGGATTCATGGAGCAGGATCAACAGCACTATGCCTTGTAAAATACTGTGTCTACAGCTAAACACGCTGCTAAGGTGCAACCCTAAATCAACGTGCTAGTAAAAGTCAAGTGTTAGGTGTTTAGGAACAGATTCTGGGGCCTTGTGTAGATGCATTACCCAGTCTGTCTATTGAACAATCAATGAAAATCACAATGAATGAAGTAATGAAGAATTGTTTATCTTTTCACAAGGCCCAATATGGATGGATAATGTACGCTGTGACGGCTCAGAGAAGTCCTTGAAGGACTGCAAACACAACGGTTGGGGTGTAAATGACTGTAAACACTCTGAAGACTTGGGGGTGGTGTGCACCGCTGAGCGCAGGCTGGATCAGACAGCAAGTAGAGGCCACACCACCGCCGCCAGGCCCAATGGCAGCCCCGCACCTCAGTGGCAGGGCCTTGTGGCCAGCCGCAGGCATCTGGGATATGGCTATCATGGAAACGGACATCAATATGAGATCCCCAGGTTACAAAGGCACTATCAGGTACAGAAGTTAACTTCTGATAGATTTCTATCAGATATTATATAATTTTTCTAGACATTTAACAGTATATGTGATGTGCATCTTCCCCAAGGGTCAAAGTAAGGTGCAAATCGAGGAGGTCCGTCTTCGTCCCATCCTCATGGCTACCAAGAGGAAAAACCTGATCACGGAGGGTGTGGTGGAAGTGAAGCATGCTGGGAGATGGAGGCAGGTTTGTGACCTGGGTTGGAGTCTCAACAGTAGCAGGGTTGTGTGTGGGATGCTTGGCTTTCCAGAGGCTACAAAGCACAACGTCCGGACATACAAGTGAGTATGAGTCTTTCCTGCTAGCTGTACTTAGAACAACACAATTCACCTTTATGAACTCAAGTTATTAGATTACACTGGGCTGTTGACTGTAGCTCGGTGGGGCAACATGCTATGCCATTCATCCCATTGTTAAGTGAATAAAAACACATCCTGAAGAAAACAAAAAAAACAGTGGCATCCTGTTTAGAGCCACTTTGAGTAAAGGCTTTTGTTGGGCTTATCTTCCTCCCCCAGCCACTTCTTCCCCGTGTCCCCTTTAACTCACCTCCTTCCGTAGCCTCAGGATGATGATAAAGGGATTCCTGTCCCCTCTCTGCTGCCCTTTCTCTACACCCCTCTCTAGGCAAATCACCTCTGCTCACCTCATTACCTCTCTCTCCTTGTCTCTCTCTGATGCTATCTTCAGTTTGCAGCTCTCAGACAAACAGCCCCACTTTAACTTTTAGATTCCCATGCTGAGGTGTAATATCATTGCTGATTGTGCTTTAACTCTCCCATCGATACAATTTGTGAGACAGAGGTAGAGCTATTGGAGAGCGGGATGAGGTCTGAAGCGACTCGTCTTATTGGCACAGCAGCCTGAGTCAGCCATGGATCTCATCTTCACTTTTACATCCAACTCCAACAGCGAGTGTGACATGCTGCTAGTATGTGTATGTGATGTGTATACTAGCGCTGGGTATCATTTGAGGGTTTTTTTATACTGTTGCCAATACAATACTTCAGTCTTGATACCAAAATAGTGCTTCTTTCAGTATGTTACTTAAGGTAACATAGAAATGTGTTTAATATGTATTTAATCAAATAAACCAAACTTCACATATTCATCAGTGTTTCAATAAATGTTATCTTTCCAGCCTTACGCTAAGCTAACCAGCTGCTGGAAATGAGAATGGTATCAATCTTCTTATCTAACTCTTCACAGGAAAGTGAATTTACATATTTTCCAAAATGTCAAACTGTTCCTTTTTAAAAATTATGAATTTAGAGCCCTAGCCTGTAAACGCACATACTCTCATGCAAACACTGATCCAAAGAGATATGTGCTTAAATGCATTTTAATTAGGTGGCTCCTTTTTCCTTTTAACACAAATCTACACTCCCTCTCTTCCGGCTGACAAAAATAAACAAAAAAACATTGACACTGGTTTTTGGGAAGGTTCTGCTGTTAAACCATAGGAGGACCACACATTAGCAGAGAATTACTCCATTGCTATTATAAGATTAAACAGTGTCAGGAGCTGTCCTCAGTGGAAGGGGGACCCAGTTGGATCTGGCTCCTGGAGAGCTGCCGGCAGTAGGTGATTCACAGTTTAGCTATTCCTTCCCTCTCTTGGCCTGGGTTATTCTGACTCAACTGGCGACAAACCGCAACATCTGCTCTCTACTGTAGGTGCTAGATTTCTCTTGCTACTGAAAGGCAGTAACTGTTTAGGGGATAACTTATTTGTTTTATAGACTTTTATGACTTTTTATTGACTTCACAAACTTCCCCAATTGGAGCACACACACTCACTGAAAGTATTTCTGCATTGCCCTTGAATTAAGCTATCTCCGCTGAACTCTGTGTTATTGGGAACACAGTGACGCTATAACTGGATTCTATTGTTGGAGGAGGGAATCATCAGGCATCATATCATCAGTAATAAAAGGTCCTCACAATGAGCTGTCATTGAACAGCTCGGCCTGACTCTGTACACGATCTGTACAGGATCATTTATTAGAGCACTTCTTCCCCGCATTGCAGGTGTGATGCTTTTCATGCCTCTCTTTGATTTTCTATTGCAGTAGAGATTAGCCACTTAATGCAAAGAATGGGAGATGAGAAGTACAAATAATAGTTGAGTGAGGAATCAGATGGGTAGATTTGTAAGGTTGCCACATTAGAGACTTGGCTGGTCACCATGAAGAGAGATATGATTGAGGAGGACAGAGCTGCCGTAGCTTGAAGGGCTTGGAGTGAAGCCTGCAGGGAATCTGCTCACTGGCTGTTTCAGGATGTTGTTTTTGAATCTCCATCAAAGGTCAAGGAAAAGAAACTTAAACAATAGCCCTCCGTCGGCTCTTTTAGTGTTTTACCTAAGCCACAACAAAGTGGATAATACTGTTTTTCCAACATATCTGCTTCTAAATGTAAATCTTGGTCTGCCTGTCCTGGGTATGACCTGGTATTTTAGCATCCGGTGCTATACCAGTCTGAACCACTATGATGTGTTTGTTTCCAAATCTGTACCTGTTTTCTATCTACACAGATGTGTATTTGTTCTCACTCAACATGTGTTTTTGACTTCAAACGTGTTCAAGGTGTGCACATGCCTCAGCATCTTGGCTGCCAGTGATATAGTCAAGTTATTTACAGTATTTGGTTTCTAAAATCAGGATGAAACCCTGTCTATGTTATTGTATTAGGATGTCTATATACAACTGGCAGTTACAGAAGAATACTTGAAATACAGGTGATGCTGTTTCAGCCTTGACTTAGGGGTAATTGTAAGGATTGCTCTGAAATTGCCACTGTAATTATAATTACAAAATATGAGCAGAGCAACAGACAAACTGGGTTTGAGACAATATGATGCTCAGTTTTCATGTAACATCTTCCACTTTCATGGTTGCCAGAAAAGTTTAGGATTGTATTGCATGGTTTGACCAAATTTAGCCAGTGACACACCCCCCCCGAGTCTCCACTTGCTCCAAGTCTCTCAGTCCATTCTTAGAAATCCCTGACCATGCCATGTCTCTGGGCTCTCTGTGTCTCTTGGATGAGACTCTGAAGATGCTGTAATTACATGTTGGTCAGGACCAAGGCTCTTCGGGGTTTCTGCTGAGAGTGAAAAAACACCCCCAATTATAGTGTGTGTGTGTGAGAGAGAGAGAGAGTAAGACAGAGTTAGCGAAGGAGGAGGAAGAGAGTAACACGAGAACAAGGAGATGGAGAGAAAGAACAAGACAGACGAGCCAGATTTCCGCTTGCTCGTGTGAAATATGTCCAATTACAGCTGCAGTTTGCAGTGCGCCATGCTGTGTCAGCAGCTGTCTGTCTTCCTCTGTCACCGTAGTGATTTAGGGACTTAACCGGCATTTTATGTTTAATTATGTTTCATCTGAAATTTTCTTATGATGAGGGTATCATTTTCAGGCTTTGGGTGACATTTTGTGTGACCAAGTCTAGTTTTCCTGTCTGATGTCTGTGTGATCTTCCTCATTGACCTTCTCTCTAATTTATTTTACCTTTTAATTTCTGTATGCATGCTGGTGGCTATTTTGTGCTGCAGAACTGACTGTGGAAGCCAGCTTTCAAAACTGAGACAAAGCATAGTGATTTATCATCTCACTCTGGTCTCGATGGAAATATTTAGCAATATTTGACATGCAATTACATTTTCATAGATTAAATTATCCTAAAATATTTCTTATGGACTTCAATATGCTCTGTACATGAAATAATGTTTCACCTTCACCTTCTTTTCAATTTTTCTTTAGCGGAGCGTTAGGTGCAAGATGAGATAACTTCTTGATGTGTACTGCAAAAAATATTTAATATTTTATTTTCCCTTATAGGGTAAAAGGGGTGAGGGTTTTTAGTTTTGCCAATTTTCACAGCATTAAATAGCAAGATTTTTTTAAAGGAGCAACTTAAACTAAATGCTTACACTAAAACTAAGGTTAATACTCTGATAAAATGTTCCTATGCACCCAAAAGATGTTTTTTCTGCTGCAAGGAGAGACTATTCATTGCAGTTTACAGTAAAAAAGGTCTCCTCATGGCAAGAACAGCTCAGAATATGCCTCTGGTGGTACAAATGGGGAAAAATGCAAATGAAAAGCTGATGTGATTAAAAATAATGAAAGCCTAAAACTGTGATTTTTGTATTATTGATTTTTAAGACAAATTTCAATGCATTTTTAAATAAAATAAAAAAGATGAATTGATTGTGTTTTTAGAAATAAAGCCAGTCAGCAGTGTGAGGGTGATGAAACCCAAACAGTGGTGCAATGCTTGTCTTTTAACAGGCGGGTAGAACTCCCTATCATTAGCCTCTGTTCTCTTGGCTCCACAACAAGTGCTGGATACACTGTTTGGCTAAGCAAGGTTGATAAATGCTATGGAGGTGGAAAACAGAGTAATACTGAGGCTTCACTGCATCAGCACAAAGCTAGTATAGCAATGCTCTCAAATTCTGTTCATACTACCTACCTACATTTACATGCATTTATAAAGACTTACATATACTCTTTACAACTAATTGTTAAATATTTGATTTTATATATTAGAAAAGTGACATTTATGCATTTTATTTTCCTTGAGTGAATTAATAAATGGTGGTGTAATTGAGTCAAATGAAAGACCTGAAGGTATTATTTATACCCTGTGCAGTAGTCCTGTTGGTTTCTGAAGAGGGAAAATGGTTAGCTGATTGGTCTGTGGTGAGGTCACAAACAAGTCACAGACATGTTTGCCTCATGGGAAAATATGTGTGTTTGTGCATGCTCCTCGCTGTCTATCAAGTTACTACAGGGCCACATGGTAGACACATTTAAGACATTTTACAAGTGCAATACTAGACACTGTAAAGAGTTTTAAATTCTATACAGTTTTGTCAGTTGCAATTTACAGCAGTTCTCGTGACATGACATAGGCTTTATTTAGAGCTACGCACGTGATTTGAAATGATGCCTTGTCTAGTTGAATGTTTGATATAGCTTTGAAAGGTTACAAGCATGCAAAGCTAATAAGCTATTGAGATTTCATGCAAAGATCTTCTTGATTTAAACACTTCATTGAGGTCCTCTGAGCTGCATTTGTGCTTGAAATGGGCCTGAGAAAATACTTAGTCCATTTGAATAGTATTATTCAAAAACAGCACGTGCATGCTCTGTTTGCTAAATGATTGCTGAAATAAAAGTATACTTATTTTCCTTATTGGCCCATTGACTACTTAAAGCATCAGGAAACAAACTGTTTTGGAAAGTGTTCAGTCCGCAGTCAATGACTCCATAAACCATCTACAGAACATCATGTCAGTGACAATTATTCTATTGATTCCAACATCCTCAGTTTGTTTTTAGGGATTTTTGCTTTACCTTTACGGGGATGTGTAGAGTTCATGTCAGAAATTCAAATATTGACTTTCCTGTTCTTTCATACAAACATCCTTAGATATGTTTGTTTATTTAAAGGGCAACACCACTGAAATCTGCATTGGAGTATATTTTAATGATGTTTTTTGTGTAGGTAGACACAAATTTAAAATTTATACACACATAGCTCCAAAGAGAAAATATGTGTTTTTGTGTGCTCTGCTGATTTGATGGAAACTACAACTCAGCAGCTCATTTTGAGGAATGCCAGTTGTAAGTGTTCACATTTTATAGCCCAATAAAAAGTACTGGCTACATACCCTGGACATTTGATGGATGATAGGGCACATGTAGAGTTGGTCGCCTACTGTTCGCAGGCAGGTTTGATTCCCGGCTCCTCCTGTTCACATGTTTAAATGCAAGCGACTGAGTTTGAGCCCCAAATTGCTCCTGATGGTCAGTTCACCTTGCATCTGGGCTGTCATCGGGGGGTGAGAGTGTGAATAGGGTGAATGAGAGGAAAAAAACATTTGGATAAAAGTGATATATATAAATGCCGCCATTTACATTGTATATAACACAATTTTTGCATTTCAACCACCAGAACATCTGTGATATACCAACATTGGCAGATAATGGTCCCTTTTAAATATTAGAATAGGGATTTCTGGCATTACTTCACCTGCTTCCAAGGTGCATGAAGAAGGGAAAAAGTGTGAAGCGGTCAAAACGCCAGCAACACTGGAGCGTAGTATACAGAAGAACTTTAAATTATTTATCAGGCTATAGCGTGTGTGAGTGTTTTTGTGTAATTTATGTGAATGTCAGTGATGGTGGCACTTTGCAGTGGTTTGAGGATGTCCTGGCATGGTCTGTGTGGCATGTCTGCTCTGCCAAGAGAACAGAAGGCTTTCCTCTCCACCACTCTCCCGAGGCAGCCAGCCTTCTTGCTGCATAAATCTTTATTTGGTTCTGGCATTTCTCGGACGTGCAGCGCAGCCAGAGTTTTGTTTGTATATCGTGCTTGGTCAAACCCTGTTTTCCCAGAAATGTAGTACATCATTGATGTTGAATGTCATGATTGTTTGGACTGTGTGTGGCTTTAGAGGTTACCGATATAGTTCAAAATATCTTCTTCTCTTTTTTTCTTTTGTAGTTCTTACATCCTGTTGTTATGTACAAATCTCAGTTATATTGCAACAAGGAATGCAAAACTCTTGTATTCAAAGTACTGGAAAGAAGTACTGTTGCCTTTATAGCTCAGAAACATACAATACACTGGCCACTTACTCTAAACATTAACACAGTAAATAGCAAACATCCCACATTCCAGATGAAAATATATGCTACTGAACCTATAAAGCAACCAACAGAGACTGCAAGTGAAGTTGCTGAAACAAGAACAGTGTATTCTTCCTTAAACTATGCCAGTCATCGCCATCAGTATATCTAACTTTACACTCACCACAAAGCCGCACGCACGGCTCATTCTAGTTTTATATACATAAGTTCTATTTGGAGCTGCGTGATTCATTTTTTCAATAAAAATCATCTGAGCTGTAACTATTTTAAGCCATCACCAAGTACCTCAGTAAAACTCCTTTTCTAGCAATAAGACAGTTTGTGTACGAATGTGCTTGTGCTGCTACTCGCTGTGGCAGAAATCCATCCTGTGTGGCCAGGTTACATACAACTCACTACCTCTTTGCATGAGAAATTGGTCACCCAGGCCAACTTAACAGGGTGGTGTGTGTGTGTATGTGTGTGTGTGGGTGTTGGTGACCTCAACAAATATATAGAACTGATAGAAATGGCATCCATCTCTGCTCTTTGGTTCTTTTACAGGAAAATATGGGATACCAAGGTTGCAGATCCTTCAACAAGGTAATAAAAATAAAACTATTCCTCATGTTGCCATATTTGACTTCACTCATTTTATAACTCTGTAACTGTAACTGTGAGATACTAGCAGACTTAACGAGTTGAAATGAATTTAAAGGCCCTGAAAAGCTATTTTCTCAATCAACATGAGTGCATAACCTTAACAAAAGTTTGAGAACATTTGGTTATTTGACATGAGAGATTTCTGTATTTTAGTTTTAGTCCTTTTTTTTCTGAGCTCTGTTGGAAAACACTGATGTCACATATTTCCATGCACCAATCACAGAATAGCAGCTGTTGGATTAAAATCTGATGAACATTGTGGGGTTGTTTGATTATGTTAGTAGATTATGTATGTGTTAGTCAATCAAATCTGACCACACTATACACACTATAACACTATAAACAATAACTAAGGATGTTTTTTTGCTTTTCTGAATATATTACCAAAACCTTCTCTTCTTTCTAGATTGAGCATCATGTCAAAGAAGAAGGGATTCTGGGTAGAAAAAGTTCACTGTCTGGGCACAGAGAACACCCTGTCAGAGTGCCTTGCTCAGCTGTCAATCCCCCGTAGTCCTGTTCCTTGTAAGAACGGGAGACATGCAGTGGTCAAATGTGTACCAGGACCTCAGTTTGCTCGCATCTCCTCAGGAAGACCCCAGGCCCCCCATCCAGTTGTGGTAAGATTAATAAAGTTAGGCGCTCATACAGTGTGTTTGCTGCGCATAACCGTAAGCTAAGTCATATTCACTTTGCTGCTTTGCACAGCCTGTGCGTCTGAAGGCTGGCCCTAGGCTGGGTGAGGGTCGCGTGGAGGTGCTTCGAGACGGAAAATGGGGGACCATCGTGGACCACATGTGGGAAAGAACTGCAGCCAGCGTGGTGTGCAGAGAACTGGGCTTCGGTACTGCGAAGGATGCCCTGCATGGAGCCTTTATGGGTCAAGGTGAGAGAGAGCAAAGGCTTTCACACAATTTAGCCTGGAAATTCTGGAAAACTCCACTTGTTAATGTGGTTGTTTTGAGTCTGCAATTTGGATGTTTGAATGTGTTATCATGCATCATGGAATTCCAGAGAAGACAGGGAGACTTTTCCCGAGTTTTGCTTATCTTAGACGCCGCACCCGTCTGCCCTGACTGATCAGATAATGTATGGGCTTGTGTGTTTGTCTCTCTCTGTATGTTACCTTGTGAAGCTGCAAATGTGTTGATTGCAGCATCTCCAGCTGTGATTACATGAGTTCTGTGCCAGGGCCATCAGCTGCCCAAACACCATGCACATGTGCGTGCACACACACACACACACACTCACACACACAGAATGTAATACTATAAGCCATGGTGGTTTACATTGGCATTTGGTAACTAAATCCAAAGACATAATCTTGCCAACTTCAAGTGCTGTGGTCTTTTCCCTTCGATTTCAATTTTCCAGTTTTGGTGATGCACAGATTCAGTCAGTATCCAGCTGCGCCCTTGGTGTCCCCACCCTTACGAGATGTGAGAACGGCTTCTCCATGCCTCATGCTAGGGTGTAGTCTCTAATCATGCTGATCATGATGAAATGTGGGATGACAGTCTGCTGGTTTAGCTGTTTGGTTGATCATACAAAGGATATTTTTGTATGTGTTGGATTAGTCCTTTTTTACTATTTAACCTCATGAATTGTTTTTTTCTGTAGATGAACTTTCTTTCTGATTACTCTCACAGAACTAAAATCTGGTTTAGTGTACCCCTCTAAGGGAATTTACGTATATTGCATCAGGCTTTACACTCCTTGTCATCTGGTTTCAGTTACCAACTTAAGTCGTTGGGCCAGGCTTCAGGTTCAGTTCGAAACAGAGGTGTTTAATTGTCAGGAGAGGCCAAAAAGCTTTCAATTTCCTATCTAAAATAAAAAACCTAATTACAAATGCATGTGCTAGCATGTATGTCTTGGTGGTTAAGATCATTAGAGCTAGAGATAGATCAGATGGAGTTCTGTTTGGTTTGACGAAAGGCAGGTTTACCCTCTACTTTTACCTCATATTACTCCTGTCTCCCTCCTGGAACTGCAGGTTTCCAATACCAAGCTTCCGGAGTTGGTGATTCACTCCTATTTTCATGGCTAAATACTAAAGAAACCAGTGGGGCAGAAAAACGGCAATAATTCTTAAAATGTTACTGAACAGTTTTAATTAGACACTTAACCACAGTGGTCCACACAACCAGTAGAACATTTGAATGAAATGGATTAAGCAAACGTCTGTAAAACAGTCTGCATTAATCTATAAATTAATATGTTGCAGCCTGGTGTCATTTGCATGTCATTTAATTGAGGTGAACACAGTTGACATTGTGTGTAACCTGCTCTGGTGCAGCACTTCTACAATCGGATGCTGCAGATTTATCAACATCTGTCCTGCTGCCTTCAGATGGCTGCAAGGATTTAATGAACTGAAGGAGAAGCTTTTTACATTTAGAATAAAGCAGCTGTGGACAACAGATACTGATACAGTTACAATTACTCATCTTAATCACACACACCTCTACACATAACAGACTGGTCAGCTAAACAGTATTCTACCTGGATTATCAGAGCTCATTAATCTTGTCAATAAACAATTAAAATAGGGTCCATAAACACCCTTCACGTAAAATATAGTACATACTCTCTTTTCTCTCAGACACCCTTAGACACGTGCATTCATACACACACACACACATATAGTACATTACTTTCCCTTTTTATCTGTCTTCATCTTGAACTTACATAAACACTGCCATTGCAGGATGATTGGACTTCAAAGTCCTCTCATAGCTTCCTTTCTATAACATGCAGCCTGTTAGACATTTTACCATGACATGTAATTTTCCATGTGCTGGAGGGCCACATAAACACAGGCCCATATGTCGTTGGAAAAGCCTAAATTAGACCCTTTAATAGAACAAATGCTCGCCGGATTTGGGAAAGACAGAAAGAAAGAAAGAAAGAGTCCGTTGTTTAAAATGTAGTTTTGTACAAACATATAAGTTGTGCATACAGTTAATTTCTCTTTAAAATCATTATATCTCAAAAAGCTAAAAAGCTTCAACATTTTGAGATATATGGTAATGCACTCACATCACACTGAGGAAAAAAACCTCATGATTTTGATCAAATCTTTCAGTCAGCAGTCTGTTGCAACAGGACCCCACAGGAGAGCGCTGAATTATTTATGATGATATGGTGATAATGGTTTTGGTCGACTGGCTAGTTGGCTGGAGAGGGAGATGGACCGTCTGCCAGTCAGAGATTCTGGCTTCGAATGTGGTCTCGCTCACCAGATTTATTGAAACTAGGGGTGTGATGTGACACTCAACTCACGAGACGAGACACGATTTTGGTTTCATGAGATTGTGAAGAAACAAGATTTTAAGAGATTTTAAGAAATCCATGGTGAATTATATGAAATATTTGATCATTAATTTCATGCATTCTTATGAATTTTACAGCATCAGTTTATGGTAGAAATGTTTTTATTTATGTAAAGGGAAAGGCAGAATTCAGGTGACAATTCAAAATATAAAAATTCTAACAGAATATAATGCGGTTAGGCTCTCTCAGCCCTGCTGAGTCAACACACATGCAGGCATGATTTAGTCTCCCCTCCTCTTTTGTGTCTTTGTTTGGGGAAGTAACCTCTTTAAATGTGCGTGCACACGTTAACTTCAGCACCTCCGATAAAGTGGTGCTCACAGTCCCAAGCAGAGCAAGTTTGCGCCTCAGTTTTTAGATGTTTATTGCAAAACTCTACCAGTTAGTTATCACTCGGTCACATCTGTCTGGAATCAGAGTGCAAGAGCTGGTTCACTTGATTACCATCACAGCGTATGCTAGTGTCATGTTTCTAGTCCTAGTTGAAACACCTGGAAGTGTGGTAAACAGGCACACACACACACGCATAAGCACAAAGTATACCCCATTGGGATAAGTAAAATGTCACCTTATAACTTGTGAGCCAGCTTTGAAATCCTATTGACAAAGGAAGCAGGATTTTGATGTTGGTTGGCTTCTACCATCTAAAAGCCCACAAGCAGACATATCTATTTACAAACACACGATTCTAGCACTTGGCTATGAAACAGATCTATCAGATGACAGAAAGTTTTTGTTAGAGCCATAGAAAGAGACGTTCTGCGGAAAGAAAAATACTACACACACTACATTAATGTGCCTAAAAAGGAGTGTAATTTCAGAGAGGAAAAAAACAGGCTTTCCCTTGCAACCACTAACTAACTATTTGTGCTATTCTCAACAAGAATGTGACCGATGTTACCCAGTTTCCATCCCCTAAAGTTACATTTCTAATCTGTCCAAATGATCTGTGGCATCTGCCAATTCTAATTATATTGTAATCAAGCTCAACTTGTTTCTTGTAAATACTGAATTTAAACTACCGCATTTTAATTCTGCCTCAGTGTTACATACATTTAATGTTAAAGTTCCTGGTTTGATAATTTTATTTCTATTCAAGTTCTATTCAGACTCTAACTCCAACCCTCTAACTCCCATGTATCATTCCCATCAGTGAGTTAAATTACAGGGACAATTTTCTTTCTTGACCAACATTGTTATTTTACTGTGTAATTTTGTCCGTGAAGTACATATACATGTAGTGTATTATACGTACATAAGGGACTTAAACACCCTGAATGTGTGTGTGTGTGTGTGTGTGTGTGTGTGTGTGTGTGTGTGTGCATGTTAAGTGTGTGTGGCTAGTTTCTTGGAATTTCTTTCCCAAGCTAGGGTTTTAATACAGCATGTCACTGTCGATTTTGAGGATGTTTATGTGTCGTGTTTGTCTTGATAACTTAAACAGTGGGAGTTTAGATCTAGTTTGTGGCCTTTACCATGCAGATAGATGCGGAAGTGGTTTAGATGTGTCTTTTTAATACGTATGAACCCACGGATGGTGACCAGTATGGAAGCAGGCCTACAATCTACCAAAACCAACACAGAGACAGATAGGGTTAGGCTGCAATCTGGGCCCTAACATTTCAGTTATCTTCCTTTTTGGCTCATCTTTCCTTGTTTTTTTCTTCTTTCTGTGGTTTCGGTTGTGTTTATTTTGATGCAACCACATCTGCAAGTTTGCAGTTTGTGCCTTTTGTTTTAAGCAAACACTGAAGCCATAGTTTGTTCTGTGTTTTTATATACTGCGATCATTATAGCAGCAGCTCTCTGCTTTCACAATTTCTTAAGCTTTTTTCCCCAACATCTTCTGTGTCGTTTAGAGATCATCTGGTTTTAAAGGACAAACGAATACTAGCGAAACTCTGTTATTTTGCTGACACAGATTAGGGCTTCTTTGCTCACCCAGGGTGGTGGACTACACACAATGTTGTTGTTGTTGTGCCTAAAGCAACAGAATGGTGGTAATGAGGTGTGACAGATTCCCAAAGTAGATGTTGGTGGTGCTGCTGTTTGCTTGCAGGAGCATTTTGTCATGACAGATAGGAAACTTTCATTGTTGGTTTGATGCTAAAATAGTGAAAGTACATTCATTTGAATGAATACAGAGCCTTGTATGTGTGTGCTCCTTTGCATGATAAAATCTGCTAATGTGATTTGTCTACGTTGGGTGGCCCGAACAGTGCACAACAAAAATTGCCCTTCAGTTATGTCCACACACTTCTGGTTTCCATATCTCCCTACTTTTTTTCCCCAGTGTTGTCTTTAAATCTACCATATCTCCTCCTCCCGCTTCAGGTACAGGACCTATTCATATGAACAGTGTCCAGTGTATGGGGTCAGAGCGCTCCATCCTAGACTGCTACTTCCAGGAAGTCCAACCCTGGACATTCAAACACAGCCAGGATGCCTCAGTCCGCTGTAACATCCCTAAGACTGGCATAGAGAACACGGTATGAAAACTACACCATAACAAGACATACTTTATTAGCTTCACTCACAATGAATCTCCCATTTAATCCCTTTAATCAAATGGATTTCCAGGTGCGGCTTGCTGGTGGTAGAGTCCCATCAGAAGGCCGTGTGGAGGTGTTGCTAGAGGTTGGAGGACGTAAGCGCTGGGGCTCTATCTGTAGTGAGAACTGGGGCATCAACGAGGCCATGGTGGTATGCAGACAGCTCGGCCTGGGCTTCGCTGCCAGCGCTCATCAGGTACAACAATCCCACTGACCAGCACGACATTTATAACTGACAAGGTGGAGGCAAGCATGTCATTTTGATCTCTGATTGTAGTGCCACCCCTTAACCAGGGTAATTTAATAATGCCACAGAATACACCCAGCAACATCAGTGTAAAATTGTGTGCATGATATCCTGAATGAATAACAATGTAGCACCCACCTCTAAACCAAATAGGGTCATTTTTAAAATGTCAATCTAAAGTGGTCAGAGGCATCATTCCTCCAAAATGTGTCCAAATCCCATCAGCAGTGTCTGAGTTATTGATGAAAGAACAAGCAGATGTTTAAACAAATTAACACATGGAGGCCAATCCATAATCACAGCACCTGTATGCACTGTGGTAGACAATGAGCTATGATATTGTTGACTGATAGAAAACCTGATGTGCTGTGACCCCACCCCCACCCCCTGGCTTTGACAGGAGACCTGGTACTGGTCCGGTGACCCAAATGCAGCTGATGTGATTCTCAGTGGAACTCACTGTGTGGGAACAGAGCTTTCAATTCAACAGTGCCGTCGCAACAACCATGTCCATTGTCCCCGAGGAGGTGGAACCAAGGCCGCTGGGGCAACATGTTCAGACAGTAAGTTCAGCCATCCTCCTGTAGTTCTGCATCTTCCCCTCTGGTTTAAAATCTGTTTGAATCCTAACATAACCTCTCACACCTGCTTTAGCGGCACCTGACCTCGTTCTGGATGCCCAGCTTGTCCAGGAAACAGCCTACCTGGAAGACCGACCTCTCCACCTGCTGACCTGTGCCAATGAGGAGAACTGTCTGTCCTCGTCTGCTGCCAGGATGAACTGGCCTTACGGCCACCGACGCCTGCTACGCTTCTCCTCCCGCATCATGAACATGGGTCGGTCCGATTTCAGACCCAAAGCAACAAGAGAGAGCTGGACATGGCACCAGTGTCACAGGTAGAGCATCCCTGAAGAGTTTATAGAGGTGTTACATTGCATTACGTGTGTAGGATGTTGCAATGGAAAGAACTGTTTAAATACTTACTATTTGTGGGATTTTGTGGTTGCCCTTGTGGTTAAGTGTTTTGGGGGGAAAACTGTGGTTTAGAGTGTCCTGAATACAGGTGACCTGTGATTTTAGGCTGTCAAAAATATTTTGACAAACACCTGTTCCACGTACAAAGTTGCTTGTACGTGCCTTAATGACATAGCTCCCTCCACGTTGAGTAATTTGAGTTATATTTAATTTAATTGCATTCAATTGCTACCAGGAAAGAAAACATGCTGAAGTGTGATCTCTGTGCCAGTGCGTATATGGTTTGACGAAGGGTCTGCAGGTAGCATGCAACATGGGCATTAAACATAAGAGCCTTTGTTTGCCACTGGACCTCAGCAGCATTTTGTCCATTGGCTGTAAATAGATGAAATATTGTTAGGTCTACTTTTAACACATTCCACTCTACCTTTCAGTTTGCTCCCCTTAGTAAGTTAGTTTCTTGTCAGGTGACAAGAGCACTTTCATGGCTTGTCGTCATGAGAGAAGAAGGAGCCATTTGAAGCCCACAATATTGGCTGTGTGAGATGTGTCCATAAGTAATGTAAGTCACACATGGCCTGAAACAGTGTTGTCATCTCTTTCATTCATTAGCCGCACTGCAGCATGTCTCTCTAGAAATGACGGTTGAACCAATCCAGGTACCACAGGTCAGGTGTAACACAATGGACAGGGTAGCCCACGCACGTTCAGCTCCGCCGCAGTTTGTTACAAAAACACATCAGAGCTATGGATGTGTGTTTCAAAGCCCTCCATTCACTCAGAACGAGTAAACAGCTCAACCATGCTGACGTTAAAACAAGCTTCTGTGAGAGGTGTTACGGTGACACCCACGCTCATGTTCAAGCAGTGAGGTCATTATGCTACAAGCCATAGGGAACCAGTGTTCAGTTAACCTAAATGTACACACTCATAGACATACAGAAATGCACACACACACACACACACACACACACACACACACACACACACACACTCTCATCTGGACTTTCCCTTCTGTCATCCCAGGCACTACCACAGCATCGAGGTGTTCACTCATTACGACCTGCTGACTCTGAATGGCACCGGGATTGCAGAGGGACACAAGGCCAGTTTCTGTCTGGAGGATACATACTGCCCTGACGGTAATGTTCACCACTATTGATGAGCCCCAGTAAAATACTCTTTCCCATTAGTCACAGGAAATTAATATCAATAACATTTCAGCTACAGCTATTTAGATTTTTACTTTGTGGTTAATGTATTAGATCACTGCTGTTGTTGTTTGTTCACTCTCTGTTTACTTGTTATATCATGGGTGAAATAACTCATATGATAAAGCACATGTTCACATATGATAAAGCACATGTTAGTCCAACACAATTCAGAAAGCTAAAGGCTCTTAAAAATAACAGGGAATGCCAAGCATTAAATGAGCTTTGATGTTGTGATTGATAATGTTGTGTGTATGTGTATTAGGACTCCAGAAGCGGTTCTCCTGCTATAACATGGGTGATCAGGGTATCTCTGTGGGCTGCTGGGATACATATCGCCACGATATTGACTGTCAGTGGATTGATGTGACAGATGTACGGCCAGGAGACTACATCTTCCAGGTCAGAAGTCGTTTTATATTTCTTGCTTCTCCCCTTTTGCAGTTTAAGTACATTTCAGTCGGGGTGTCACCAATAACTTAGGTATAGTAATAGACCTGTTGGGAAATATGCTTATTTTGGCTTTTTTTTGCCAAAGTTTAGATGACAACATCTATGCCACTCTCGTGTCTGTCCGAAGCAGCCAGTTAGCTTAGCTTAGCTTAACACAGATTTCATACAACTTCATAGCCTCACACAGCACTTACACAATACTTTACACTTGTGTTTTTGTATGGATTAAATAAACTAGATATATTATGCTAATAAGTGAGCTTTAGGGCAGTTTATAGGTAGATTTTGTTACCTTTATACAGAGCGAGTCTTTCTGCTAAGTTAACTGGCTGCTAGCTGTACATTAACATTTAGCTTAAAGGTGCGAGAGTGATATCCATCTTCTCATCTAGCTCTCTGCAATAAATCAAATAAAATGTTTCCCAAAATGTTTAACTATTCCTTTAAGGTCAAAGATGTAGTTAATGAGAAAGAGGTTCACATGATTTTAAGGTGGACTTTGTCATGATTGGTCGGGGAATTCCGTCTATTTCAGTTAAACCTCCTGACCTCTCTACGTGACAGTCATCACCTCAACCATTCCTCTGTTATTACTTGGACCCAGGTCAGTGAGTTTAGTCAGTGTGGCTACTCCGCTAAAACACATCAAGAACGCCATCTCCCATTATCCTGCATTTCCAGTTGAGACTACTGATCCCACCATGGTAAGCAGCGATCTTCAGATCTCATGCTGCCAATTACCTCCCAGCTGTGGAAGATTTGTGATAGTGTAACTCGCTGTCTGATAATTACTGCCGGGTAAGGTTTGTCTGAGAGGTCACACTCAATCTTTGTAATTACCAAATCTGCATTGAAGATGGATTTATTTAATGTACTCGTAATAGACGTGACACACATATATATAAACGCATGTGCAGACTGGATGTATTTTAAGCATGTTGAGCGCGGTATAATTATAAAGTGGTACATTGCTATAGTACAATGTGGAGGCGGAAAGAAGGAATGAATGATAGAGGCCAGAAATGGAGTTGAGAGAAATGAAAGAAAGAAATTGGAAAAACCGCTGAAGGTTAAAAGGTTATGGTCATTTGAGGAGACCAGCACTAAGGGGACATTGCTAAGTTTATCTGAGAAGAATAAGAGAGAAAAAAGAGAAAACACAGAGTAAGCCAAGCAGGGAGTTAGTTATTCACCAAGGCTGCAGAATTGGAAAAATACAAACAGCTTTTACAGCAGCTCTCATTCTCTCTACTGTGTTCTTTCATTTATCTAGTAAAGTGCAGATGATGACTTTTCTGATCCTGGGTTTACAGAAAGGTTCAGCAGGCCTACCCTTGAACCACCCCACTGCTAATGAAACACACCAATTACCCAAATGAACTATTGCCTCCCTTTAGTCAAAGAGCAGCTAGTCCCCCCTTCCATTAGGAACGGCTAATTTGCCACCAAGGAATTCCTCCTGCCCTGTTTTTATTTTTATTGACACTTTCTCACTGAGCAACACATTCTGCCACTGAACCAGCCCTCTGCAAAATGCCTCATACACTCTGGTCCAACACTGTAATTTACCTTGAAAAATTAAGAGGGAACAGTTTTTGTGCATTCACTAAGTTTTTTAAAGTTTGTTCCTCCTTTTTTTTAATGCAGTGTGCCGTCTTTCTCCCTGTAGCTGTTTGTAACGTGTACTTAAAGTGGGTGTAGCAGTTTGCAGAGCAGCTATTAGAGTGAATAGCTTCTCAGTATTATCACCAGACCAGATTAAGAGAATGGCTGTATCAGCAGTTATAGAGCCGCTCTGCAAATGACAGACTATTAGTACAGTGTATGCTAGCACTCACACACAGATTTCAGACATATAAACATGCCTATGCATAACTACTCTATTGCAACATACTTTAATTTCAGGCTAATTCAGTCCTTATTATTGCATACCTGTGTTGGTATGTGAGCAGATGGCTCTTCTGCAGGAGCTGGGGGCTACAGTGTGGTATAACCACATTCCATGAACTTCAGCTGTAAAGTTGTAAAACCTCTTATGCAGCTTGTCATCATGTTTTGTGTGAGTAGAAGTGTCTTTGTTACATGTTTTCATACAAGTTATAAAGTATTTTTTATGATGGGCTTTCCTTAAAGATCCACCAGTATGCTTTGTGCTTTGCATAACACATGGTAAAAGCTAGGGATACCGTCACGTTATTCAGTCCACATGCTTGGCTGCAGACTTCCAAGTGAACATCAATCCAATGAATCAGTCCATGAGAAAGTAACGTACTGTATAGTGTATTTATCTTTCCAAATACGAATACTGTATGGAAAAGTCATCCGGCTTTTTATAGATGAGAAAGGGATTGACTATAAAAACAATACCAGCCACGAGTGCTGTTTAATAACAGGCCCTCTACCAGTTTTACATCCAACTGCTCTTTATTGAAATGGCTTTCTCAGCGTGTAGAGAGAGGAGACTTATTCCTTGTTTGACCATGTGCCTGGCCAGCTGGAGATACAGTATTAGATGAAAGTGAGAACAACAAAGTGAACTCTCTCTGTTACCTAATAAATATTTGTCACATTGCTGAAGCACACAGCTGCAAGTCACAAGGTCAGAGACATCTGCTGTTGTAACAGTGAATCCGGGCTTTTTGTCAACAGAGGTCGTGTGTGATTGTATCGTTTTGCAGGTGGAAGTCAACCCCTCGATGGACATGGCCGAGTCTGACTTCATGAACAATGTCATGAGATGTCGGTGCAAATATGATGGCCACAGAGTTTACATGTATGGATGTCATGCAGGTGAGGACCTCTTCCTCTTTCTCAGTTCATCTTCATTTCTCCCCTGCTTTGTCACTGATAGCTGTGTTCCTTTTTCCTACAGGCGATGCATACAGTGCAGAGATTGAAGATCTGTTTGAGCACCAGAGGCAAATCACCAACAACTTTGTGTAGCCCATCCCAGGGCCCAGATTTAAGGCCTTCCAGTGGGGCCCAGAGACTACTCAGGTGTGGCTGAGGTCGATGGCCCCAGGCCCTTGGGACCTTAGGACCCACAATAACAGAGAACACACAAAATGGCTCCTGTTCATCTCTTTGACATATGTGGATAAAAAATTCATAAGCTCATCACAACAGCGACCATTGCAGAGACTCCATTAACAACAAGAGTGGAACAGTTGCCAGACAGCTTAACTTGTTTTTTTTTTTACTGTAGTTAAGTAAGAAGATATTGGATATTGATTTAAAATATACAGACTTTTGTGAACGTGGAGGACTAGCAAAAATTACTATAATTGGCTCAGTTGGCATTATTTTACCCAAATTCTTTACTTATTGAATCATTTGTAACTGTGGCCATATTGGTGCTCTTTAACAATACTGTATGTCGTTAGATTAACCTCACTACTTTTCAGGTGAACAGTGTTGTACAATGCATGTTGGCTAGTCTTCTTTTACAGTTAATCAGGTGTTTTGCTATTGCTTTGGTTTTAACAAAATTGTCGTTTTATAAAAGCGTAGTCGTGCTACAAAGTTTTGCTTCTCATCTAGAGAAGGTAAGATGCGGTCTAATTATTTTTATGGAACAAAGCACTTTATCTTTTAAACATCAGTATTCTAGTTTTGCCCATATACTTTTTTAATCAGCTACCAAATTGACTTTTTTAGAGTGTGTCTAAAAAAAAGACTCTATTGTGTTTTACATTTCGGAAAGTGAAATATAAGGTTTGTGTTTAGTTTTCATATACTATGTACTATTTATGCTGTAACTTTATTTATTCATGGACTTCACACATACACAGCATACTCAGTAAAGAGTTTGTTAGCTAGCTTTTAATTAACAATACTGAATATTTTTAGTTTTTCTGACATAATTAACCGGGTAGAAAAAATCATTTCATACATTAGTTACAGGATATAGTTTTAGAATGTTCCCATGATGCAGATAAATAATTGCTGATTTATTTTATTTTAGTTATTAAAACAACTGCAACTGTAAAGTTTTTCTCTTCCAGCCTCTCTGATGGGAGGGAAAACCAGCCTGACAAAACCGCAGTATTGTGGTTGGCAGGCAGGCAGGGTTTTGAGAGCATATAAAAAGGCTTTTAATTACGTCTGTTTGGGTTAGACTTAAGGTTACAGTTAAGGTTAGGGCTATAGCACGTGCTTTATGAAGAAACACTATGGAATTGTTACTTGTGGTATCATTGAAAGGGCAAGAATCTGGATCTTAACTACAAGAAAGATTCTGAGAGACTGATTGACAGAAAGAATGAGAAAGTAAGACAGAAAGAGAGAAAGGGATGAAGTTTAGAGAAAGACTTATGCAGACATACACTTTTTACTACCAGAGCTGCCTTTTTGTAGGCAGCCATACAGAGACCACAAGCTGGCATTTTCAGCTCCCCAACGAGAACAACATGTTTGTCTGGGAGAAAAAATAAACTCCTCAATTCATGCATCAACACAGTAAACAGTGGCCTTATTTTTACCAAAGCTGGGCCTGCTAAAATATACTGTATCTTTCTACGATTTTTTTTGCTCACTTTTTAGCTCCACGCCAAACAATGATGCAGCTCCATTTTCTTTATGATATGGGACTTGTGTTAATCATGTTTTTTACCCCATTAATGTGTTTGATGTATTTAGCTTATTGTCTTAGTGGTTAAACATGTTAAGACGTTTTCTAATGGACAGTTTCCAGGACCTGTTGTGGAAAGGACACGTCACTCATAAAGAGAAAAACTGTAGACTTAATTAAATTCTTTAGCAGATTGTTGTCCCCACTGTTCTTTCATGATTTTCACTCCTCGAAAAAAGCTTGGAAAGAATTTGTATCATCACACTGGCCAAACACACACAAAAGACTTTTGGAGGTACAAATGTTTGATGATAGCCCTGAGTGCTTGCTGATATGCTTCCCTGTTGTTTTGTGCTTGTGTACAGTTGCTTTTGACATATTACCAAGGTCTGTTCAGTGTGTTATTTAAAATGATATACCATTCCATAGCAAATGTTGGTTCACATTCACTACTCATCATATTACTGTATTTGTACCCATGCTATAGGCATAGCACTGGGACATTGTTTTCCATGGCCAGTTATGCTTTCATTTTGTCTTTAAAGCTGAGAGTGTGAGCTACGTGGTGCTTAACTCTAATCACATTCATAGAAAGCTGGGCTCTCAGGGACTTTGACCTCATCTAAATATTAATTTTAATGTTTCATTTGATGTGATTTAGGTTGCTTTTTAGCTGTGATAAAAACATCATGACACCAAATGAACTGGAGCTGGAGGGTTTGTTTGTTTTTTGTCAGTACTCTTACAAAAACTAATCTGTACCCACATGTTTATTTTGCAGGTAAAAATTTAAGGTATGAAGGTGATAAGCTTTGTTACATTTTTTTTTCTTGAGAAATGTTAGGACAACTGTGGATAGACACTGGCTGACTCAGAAGCACATTTCAGTTTAAGAACAAAACACAATCCATTCATTCATCATTACTGTGAATCAATAAAACTTCATTACATACCAAGCTGTCCTCTGCTTCCTGCCTCCTTCTTGCTGTTAATGCATGACACTGCAGAATATTTATTGATGAGGAAGTGGCTTGAATTGTATGTTTTCTCGGCATCAAGAAGTATTCAGACAGTATTATATGTAGCATTTTCCTTCCACCTAAAGGAAAATTTGATCTGTCCGAACTCAACCAGTTACTCTAGAGCCCTGGATTCTTACTGGAACTTTATTTTACGTTTCCCCTAAAATGACTAGGCTTCCCAAAGACAACCCTTTCAAGCTGTTAGATTTTCTGAGACTTAATCCTTTGCAAATACTGCCCAACATGGGAACCAAGAAATCTCCTCACTATTTCAGTAAAAAAAACACACAAAGTGTCCAGGAATTAATGACTAAATTCAAGCATATCAAATCTGGTAGAAGTGGGTGGAGTAATCAGCTATGTCTGGAAAGGAAATTTACTCTTAACAAAAGTCTGATTTGATCACAGCTGACAAGTCCACCCAGAAAGAAAACAGAGGAGCTGTGAAGTGGTCACTCTGGGATGAAACAGCTGCTGGGCAAACAGGAAAGGAAAACTTGAAAGCAGAGCACCTGGGTTCACAGAGTGTTCTCGCACATATTCAGCACCCTTTCATGTACTTTCAGCATACTATATTCCTATAAACACACATGCAAGTGCACACATACTGTGAGTAAGCATAGTGGACTTCACAGACCACCTTGATTTTTTCAATTCTTTTTGACCTTTGAAAATGCAAGTTAGAGATAAATCCACTAGCTGTGTGTGCAGTTTCACATGTCACTACCTTGGAAGGAACTCAAATGATCTCATCATGCTGGTAGACACCAGATACAAGTGTCTGGAACTTGCTTTAAGAGAATATGATTTTGTAAGTCAGAACTTGATTACATCTCCAGGAAGGCTCATTCTTGCTCATTCGTGCGGCGTGGACATGTGTGGACCTACATCAAAAAGTTAAACCCGAGCAATCTGAATCACTGTATCAAGATGAATCGGAATAGGAGAACGAAAGCAATATGAGGTTAAACTTCTTTTTTAAAACACCATTCATGAACACTCTGCCACGCAGTTCTCGTTTTATCCTTACAGGCCCACTTCCTGTTTGCAGCTTGTGTTTTTAGTCGGGAGGCCCCTTGCCACCCCACCCTGACCTGATGGGGACCACAGACGGCTCCACAATGGAGACTGTGTGTGCTTTCTGAAGGACAGACCTGTCCATACAAGCTACAAGGAACCCCACACCCACAACCCGTCACACATACATACACACACAAACAAGTGGACTGCGTAACAGGCTTTCTCTTTTGGAGGCAGTGTTCCATGGTTTATAAGGCAGATAGACATGACAAAGGATTTTTGTGATCAAACTTCAGATTATTGAGCAGGAATGTCATCGCTGAAAGTCACGTGGCAGCTTTGATAATAGGAACTGTCTTGTATTGTGCTGCCCTCACGATGACTTTTATCATGTTCGGGGTGATGAGCTGGTACTGTATAATCTAATGCTCATTAGAGTTCCCTTCCACATAGAACTAATTTACCTGTTTTCATTATTTTGTATGTATGTGAGTGTGTTCCCATGTGCTCATGGATCATAAGCAGAACACCTGACATGTGGGCCCTAACTCATCACCTGGGATCGTTAATATTTACTGATAAGGAGATGCTTTCCTGAGTAATGAATGCATTTACATAATTGTCCCATCCTGTTGAGTGAAAAACACATTATGAGGTGCATTCAATTTCCATGTCTGGCCCATTGAGAGTAAATGAATAGCCAGTGAGATATAATGACTTACAGAAGCAAAGAGAACACTTTGCAAATTAGTACTACAATGCCTTTTCTTAGGTGCTCGAAATGAATGAATGAACCTTTGTGTGTGTTCAAGTGCACGTACCCCCCCCCCCACACACACACACACACACACACCCCACACACACACCCCACACACCCCAACCCCAATCCTTTCCTCTCCACTATAAGATTTATGGCAAAACAGCTCTGTGAGAGAGTACACATGCTCTGCCCAGTCTCAGCACTGCACCCTGACAATTACTGCTATATATACCACTCCAAATGAGAGCCATGAACCAGCATGATTATAGGGTGGAGTAGAGCAAAGAGGGAGAGGGGTGAAACGAAAAGAGTCAGGAAACTTGAGAGAGAAGGGGAGAAGGAAAGAGAGAAGAAGGGTGACAGGCAATACAAGTGGAAGTGACTGTAGTCTACTGTAAATTGTATTGTGTGTTTTTCATAAATCACAGTGTATATGACAAGCTGTGTTTTAGCCTGAAATGTTTCCTTTTTAAAAGAGTGAGGATGAGATTAAACGGGTGAGGAGCATGCAGGGAATGAGCAGCATCTTCAAGACCAAGAAAAAGTCTAGATGATGACCTCTGTCTGCATACGTCTCCTCAATAAATTGCACAGCAGAACTTTAAATGCAGGAATACTGTACTGTATATGGCAGGGGTTACAATAACATTAGGTAAAGACGTGCTGCCCTCTTCTGGAAGTGAGGGAAACCAAATACACTGAATATGAATGAGAGCTTGAAATTGAATAAAAAAGTGACAAAAAGAACAGTTCCTCACTAAAAGAGATTTAAATCACTGTGCAGATCGTTCATGTATAAACTGTCAACAGTTGCAAGATAACAGAGCAAATACACTTTCTGAAAGCCTGACAATAAAGTAAACACAAAAAGAAGAGAATCATGTTTGACACAAACATCCTGGTAAGTGAAGGAGCTTCCACGGGCTATAAACAGTCAGTCTCCATACCTTTTCTCCATCCATCTCCCACTTTCCCGATGGCTGTCCAACACTGAGCTTGTCACTTCAGCTGAGTGACAGCCGGCTGTCAGTCGCAGGGCTGCCCCGACTGCGCCATCACCTCCGCCCAGCTGGCTGGTGACATCAGGCCGCCTATAAAAAGGCATCTAAAGAAAGATTGATAACACAGGAACTGATGTCACAGTGAAAATCCCCACATATGATGTATAGAACTGCTGCATGTAATAGATGCAGGTTGTTGCAGAGCTCAGGCCCCGGTGATGAGCCATTCACTAAACAGATCAGTCTACCTTATGAGGTCATCAGACTGTGGGGAAAGTGGTGAACTGGGAAGTGTTGAATAGAGAAATTCTGTTCTTTTAATCCCCCCTCCATGAGTGGAAACCATCCCTGTGGGGGGGAAAGCAGCAGGATCACATTACCCATGGACCAGTTTTCATCGTACAGAAAACCACGCTCTGCCTCACTCCAGCGGCTCGCATAATTGGAAGCATCTTGGCATGAAGATAGAGTCAAGGTGGCATATCAATGGGCGCATACTCCAAGGGCATACAGATAAGAAAAGGCGGCTTCTCTTAACAGGTCGTGTCCATGATAGGGTCACTGGCCCTCCCTAAAAAGACAGCAGGCTGGGTGTTGACTCACATACAAATAGCTATAGCTGATCAGCGGTGTGGAGCCTTGTAGTACAATTCACTCCCAGTGGCGCTCATCCCTAACACCAACAAGAAACTGTTTTGTTACAAAGCCTTGTCTCATTATGTATGCGTGTATAGCAGCAGAGAATCCCTGCAGCGCAGGATAAAGAAGAAGAAAGTGCAATAGACTACGTGCAACATGAATACAAGACAATTCTTATTACCAGTAATTTGCATTGTAACGTTACTGCTTTTTTCATTGCATTATTCCAGCGATTCTGTAACTACCCTGCACTGTCATGTCAAGTGCAGTAGGACATTGTAATGTACAGTTTACCAGGGTTGGGCAATATTTCTTAAATCAATATCACAATACCAAAGGGGCACTCCACATTCTATAATGGGGACTTGAAATGGACAAATAACAAAAAAGAAGGTAAAAATTGATGCAGCAGAGGCCAAGACACACTAGTAGAAGTCAAGTTCCAAGAACACCAGATCCTACATAATGCATGATAAATGGTAAATGGACTCTATTTGACTACTTTTCTAGTCTTCTGACCTCTTCTGACAGTGCATAACCCCATTCATACACATTCATTACACTGATGGGAGAAGCTACTACGCAAAGTGGGGTTCAGTATCTTCCCCAAAGACTCTTCGACAAGCAGACATTTTGATTCTGATTAGTGGGTGACCCGATCTACCTCTAAGCCAGAACCGCAACATCTTTCACTAGACCCTCCCTGTCAGGTAAATGCCCACACCTTTAAAAATTTGTATGTTTGTAAAGCAGGAATACTATTAAAATGTCAATGCCCAAGTTGAGATAACCCTGATGACATCATTATGACATCATCTGGGTTATTTTCTTACTCTATAAAAGCCCCATTTACACTCCAGGAACTTTCCCAGGGGACCAAAAACCTTTCAAGTTTAGACGGTCTAAATTTAGTTCCTGGGTGATTGTTCTATCCTCCCCAAAAAAGTCCCTGCTAGTTGCATTTTTCAAAAGTTCAGGTGTAACAAGAGTATTTCTTTGGATATATGTATATATTATGATGTTAACACTTTACGCAAACTCTTATCCAATATTTAAACTGCTGTTTCATGCAGTTAACTTTATTCCACTGTTTTGCATTACATCAGATAGCTTTTCAGTTACAACTTTACAACTACCAATTTTAATAACAATTTATTTTGTAGAAGAAATTCCAGCAAAGGACAATAATATGATATTGTCTTTCATCAATTCAGTCCTGCATTGTGCTCCCGCCTACTTGTTCTGTTTAAGCTAAGCATCCTCCATTGCCCCACTGCTTCCTGTCCTGCAACAGTATGCACTCTGCTCTGCGCCTCTCCAGAATAGGGAGAAGAGCGGGACTTCTCTGCCTCCGCACAAATAAAACTGTGTGCCAAGCCGCATTAACTCTGCATTCTTATCACCTTTCTGACTTGAGACATTTTATGAGCAGGCGCTGTCATCCCACTCAGACTCCAACAATAAGAAGAGCTATGCTTTATGCACTGCTGCATCACTGGCACCACTGCTAACTAGACACCATTATCATTTAACTGCATGTACAGTACCAAAGGTCACATTTTGGGCTTCAATTTATCACATCTCATTCTATAAAATATATAATGTACAGCTTTAAAGCCTCTCCTGAGCTAGGGGCAGCTAAAAATTAGCAAAGTTGTGGGGAAGTTAACACAGCTATGTGTACACACCTAGTTGAGGCAAAGGCCTGCTGTGGCCTCTGCTGCCAGCCTAAACCATCTCTCTGGACTCTCTCACTTTTTCTTCCCACACAAACACTAACCGCATTGGCCCTCGCTGTCTCTGAAATAGCCGTTTATACTGAGGAGAAAATGACTCAATGGTGTGACGGGAATGTGTGCATATTTCCACAAATATCTTATAAAAAGCATAAAATAATGTGAGAGTATCTAATTTTAAATCAAATAGCCAGTGTTGTATATTGGTGAACATGCTCCACCAGTACAAATTCATTTCATGCTTCTAAGTTTACTATTTAAATGTTTGGTCTGATAATTTTTGCTTTTTAGTATGCATCCACTGCTGCCTGAATCAACTCCTATTCATTGCAGCAACAGCACTCTCGCATGCACTTGGCTACAGCATTAGTATATGCAAAGCCTCATAATCATGCAGTGGCTTTGGCCCCTTGTGGTTTCTGTAGCAGTGACTTAATTCTGCTCCACTAATCATAATAATTATAGATATTACAGAAGCCTTGGTAATTACTGTAGAGCGTTGGCTCCTATCCTTTAATGGATGCTTAAACAAACAGATTTCAGATAAGTTTTGGAAGAAAACTAATTTATAGCCTCTGAGGGGAGATCAATCAGGTGACGGGGTTGGGGTTGGGAGGGTATAATAGGGTGGGGCTCAGTAATTAATACAGAATGCAGCAAGAGATGGAACCTGGCGCTTCCTTTTTTTTCCAATTCTGCGTCCTTTTCATGCACACATCCCTCCTTCTCTCCGTGCCTTTGCCATATTATTTATACCCGCTGTCACACCATTGTTGTGATTATGGATGTCATGCAGCCGTAAAGCGCTCCACGATCAATAGGCCTGAAATTAAACCAAAAAATGAATTTCCGCAGTGTCGGCCACATGCACTCCTGAGCAGGAATTACCTTGCAGGAGAACGGCTGATTATGCCACTGAGGGGACAGCAGCAGAAACACAGGAGGAGGGTTAGTGCCTGACTGAGGCTGGCAGTACAACGGCTGTATGTGCATATTTTTATTTTAGTTTTTACAGCTACAGACCACAGAACACATGTTGAAACATTGCGTAACCAATTCAACAAAACATCATAACTCTAGTAGTAGGATACACTGATCCTCTCGATCTAATATGTAGAAACTGATCTGTGCCTTAAAAGATGTTTGCTATTAGTGCATGTTGCCAGTTTGCCATATTACTTCTTCAAAAGGTCCAGAGATTTTACGTAGCATTTAGTAGTAAATGTCTGTAATGTAACGTAACAAGTCTGTCTTGTTGATGATGACACGGGCCAGCTAAGTAGACGATGTAGTCATTTCTCCCAGGCTGAGATCGATACACTATTAGGCATGATGAGATGAAAAAGTGCTCATTACTCCCATCATCAGGTCATTTGGAGAAGACAGTAGACCGGGAGACTTTACTCAAATGGCAAGACCTCCAATGATAAAAAACACAATTATTAAATAAAAACGTAAGGTTAAGGGGAAAGCTCATGAGAACCATAGGAGGGAGAGTGTTGTAGAGAAACGAGCAGTTTTTTAGGAAGAAGCAGTAAGGTGCTGTCCACAGGAGAGGGACGCATCCTTTTGTTTCTCGCTTGTTTCCGTTGTCCCTCATTTAGAATCGATTTGCTATTAATACCAGAGCATCACAGAGGGAGGGTGACAGGGGTCGAGGTGGCTGCAGCTGTTTGACAGGCTTCTTCATCTCCGAAACAGGAAGTTTGGTTTACATCAGCCATGGGCGGTACCTGTCATCAGGAGACCTCAGGGCTAATGCGCTGGATTTATGCGCTCTTCTCCTCCTTTCAGTGTGGACCAAGTTGGTAGAAGCTGATGTCACTGATCAGAGGTCTTTAAAGTGTTTTCTACATGTTATGACTAAGGTTTGGAGACTGGAAGCTGATGCAAGATCTATGCTACAGAGAAATTTAAATTTTAAAAATGATTATTGGTTCCTATGATAATAAGATGTGAAATCTGAGCTTATCTTCAGGCCCGGTTGGCTTTAATGCATTTATATAACTCTTATCATTTCTTTCCTTTCCCCTGACTTGATATGTCAAGACAAATTTCATTCATCACTCCTCCAAGGAGCCTGGTGCTAGGCAATAACCACAGTTTGGTTTTCAAATCAATTTGACAAATCCTCTGAGAATTATAAAACAGTCTGAGAGCAAATAATGGCCTGACAGTCTGCATTAGCGGAAAAGATATGAATCACGACTGACGTCTCACCACGTAGCTTCTGGGTTTACAAAGAATCACCATGTCCTGGCGCTTATGACATTGTGGTAAGATGTCAATAAAGGTTAGCACTTTGAACGAAGGACAGGCATACCTGGAAGCAATGTGTATTATAGCTCAATGCAGTCACCACGACTGTCTCAGCCTCCAGCTCTGACCCAGCTTCATGTTAAAGTGATGGAAACGTCATGTGACTTGTGCCCTGGTTTCACATTTACACTCACGGATACACAAGTGAAAAGTTATTCTAGTAATTATTTCTTTCTGTGTAGGTGAATTGAATTAACTGACTGTGCCAGTTAAATTTGACAATATGCATATACAACAGTATCTATTCTTTATTTTTCATGACTCTTCCCATCAACTGTTTTTCCTGCCGCATCATTCTTTTCCTTTCTATTCCCATCCATTCCTCCTCACTCCGTCTCGATCTCATCCTCATAAGCATCGCAGTGACTGAACTCATTCTCAACTATTTATATGCTTTATTTCCTGAGATCAGCTATAAAGAACAAACACTATTAAGCCAGCAAATCAATACGGGAACATCAGCGCTCTTATCCCCCCACCACCCCCACCTCTCTGCAAAATAGATTTATATCTTCTGCCTGAGCAACATAAATCACATATTCATACATTAAATTAAAAATGTGATTGATAGCAACACAGAGAGTGTGTACAAAACCTCATGATGTAAAAAAACAAATATTAGTTAGGGACTGCGGAGGGTGAAGAGAAAACAAATGTTGTTTTTCAAGTGTAATTCTTCACAGGCTTGTGAGGACGTCCACGTTCAGTTCTTGTTTCAGGAAAAGGAAAATTGACACTTTGTGAAACTGTAGCCACAGAAGCAGATAATATAAATAAATATCAGCATGTAAACTCAAATACTAATTCAGGGTTACTGAAGAGTTCACAAAAGACACACTAGCTGTAAGAATGTCTACAAGGCTAACTCAGGGTCCAAGAGACATTTATCTTGACTTTTAAGGAGCTGGTCAGCTTCCAGCCTCTATCCTCTACATGTCATTCTGCGAGGCGAACTGTGTGTGGAGAAACAGGTTCATTCACAAAGTGACACTTAATGGGATATATACAGATTGTGTCATGCATTACAGGGCCCAGTGGTTATGGGAGCATTCCCGAGGAGAGAGGCAGAGAAATATGGCAGCATCCATCAGAGGCTCGGCCAGAGAGAAAAAGGTGCAGGAACAGAGAGGAGACGAGGCTGGGGGTTTGGGGGGCTGCCAAGGACATTTAAGAGAGCTGTCAGGGGAGGCTGATCTATGAAGGACCCTGTTGGCTAAACCTATATCCCAGCATGTGAGTATGTGTGTGTGTGTGCTGGGGAAAGATATAAGCGCAGTCACACCAACGCATGAAGTAACACATGTGCTCACGCCCTGGAGGCGAACGTACAGCAGAGTAGTCCCACTGCACAGGTTCAAAGGACGGAGCTGGAGCTCATCCACACAGTAAATCAAAGGTTTTCAAATGTGTATTCTGAGCATGAGACGAAAGAGAGAATTAAAAAGGAGGATATCTAAACAACAAGAGCTTAACTGTTCTACTGCAAAAAACTAAGTTTTATGGGGGGGATTATATGTAATTAAAAAGTTGCAGTTTAGTTTTAAGTTATAATTATCATTATTGTGTCATGCAGCAATGGCAAGTATAGATGAAAGAAAAGAAAATGTCCAACAATAGGGTTATCAGTTCAACAAAATCAATTACATAACTCACCAGGTTTTCTACTAAAATACCCAAATTACTAATAAAGTATAATTATAACCATCAGAACTAATTCAAAAGTCCATCTTAGCTTCTTTCGAGACACAGTAGACTTAGGTTGACATTTAATACAAAACAAAATGGGATTCGCTTTCCACTTCTCCCACAGCTCTTGAATAATTTTCAATCCGCAAACCTCCACAGCCAGAGAGAGGAATACCACTTCTTAAAAGTGCTTACTACAAGGATCTTTGGTTACATTTAAAGGGCCACTCCACCAGTTTCACACGTAACATTTCACACAGATTCAGGACTCTAAAATGAACAAGTTTTGTCCCTTCTGCCAAATAAATAAGATATCCCACTAGGTATACGTGTATATATGTATGTAAGTATATGTGGGGATATTGATAAGGATATATATGTGTATATATGAGCATATGTCCACCACATGTATTGCTTGCATTGTAATGTTTTTTTATGTGAGACTTTGATAACAAATGTCCACCCTGGTGAGACTAGTCACAGGACGTTCTACTCTACTGTTTTCTGTAGCTCTGGAGGAACTTAGTGGGAGAAAGGGTTGGGCTTGGAGACATGTTTAATAGGAAACCTGCATTACAAACTTGACCAGGCAAGGATTCTGGGCATGTGGTATCAAGTTGCATTATGGGAAGTGTAAAATCCCAAGGTTTTAAGAGCTTGACCCACACTAGGGAATAAAAGACACAGTACCTCGGCCTCAGCCTGCATCAATTATGACAATTTCTTCTCCCCCAAACTTTACAGAAGTGCAACACTAAATCACTGGAATACTGGAAGTATTATATCTATAAAGGATTATGTGTGTTATTGTACTTGGGCTAATAGTGGGAAAAATACTTTATGCTTTAATTCTGTGCTGGAAGTATATATTCTTAAAATGACTAAAACTGCACTTTTTGTTGGGAATCAAAACTTCACTAATATTAAATTAATGAGAAGATATTCTGTTGCAGTTTCACTAAACATTGCTCCAAGAGGCTGACTCTTCCTCAGCTCTGTCTGAGGAATCCCAGTAGCAGCAGCAGCAGCAGCAGCAGCAGCAGTGAAGCAGTGGGAATCTGTAGGTAGCCAACAGGCCTGTTAGCCAGAGGAGTGAACGCCAGGCAACCCTGCCAGAGGGGACGCAGCTTTGGGACCATTACTAAAGCTTAATGATATGAGAAGTGTTCTCCTATCCACCGCGGAGGGGATTCATCATGATGCTGTAGCACTATACATCTTTCAACAGCCCTTAAAGAGGAAAGGGGACATTTCTTCATGCTGTAGTAAAAACCCCTCCCTTCCCTATTCTTCCCTTGAGCTTTCTACATTCCTCATCTTCACTTAAAGAAGCTCTATTTTAAGATCATTGCGTCTAAGGAGAGGGGGAGGGGCACGACCTTGGTGATAAGCAAGGGTGAAGTAAGGTGGTGAGAAGCGCTGGATGGGTGTGTGTAGTCTGATGGAGACAGTTGCAAACCACAACATCTTGTCTGGGATTTGTCCCAGTGTGCCCCAGGGGAAGCAATACAATTCACTCTCCGTCTCAAAGTCACACTATACACTGTCACTGGCTTCAGCTGAGTGCTGATAGATGTCTCTTTGTCCCCTCATAAATAAAAACACTCTGGTCCTGGCTGTGAGAGACTGTAGATCAGGGAGTAAATAGCTAAAGGTATCATGCGCTGCAGCGTGTCAAGGCTGGAGGATTTTCTCTTTCTGTAAACCCTCACATTTTGTGACCGTGTCACAAGAACTCTGCAGTATGTTAATCAAATGGCAGCAACACAAGATCAATCAACACAAGCAACACACGTAGTGTTGACTTTGGGTCTTTAACTTAATTTTATCGCCTGGAGCCAATTTGCAGCAATCAAAGCATGGAAATGCATAACGTTTCTGTCCTGGTGTTTGCATTGTTTGAGTCACAGCCACCTGCCTGCAGATTTACACCAGTAGATCACAGACAATAACAGTAAAGACAGAAGTGCACTGGTTTATGACTTCAGCACTTTCAGTTTGAAGTCTTCCAGCACCAGTGAGTTTAAATTATGGTGGGAGACGTCCTTGGGATGTGAACATCTCATTTCACCAGGCAGTGCGCAACCACGCACACACATACACACACAGACACAACTCATTTCACTGGGGGTCTCTGGGAGGCTGGACTCAGTGGAGCATGACATAAGAATTATACATCTGGCAGCAGTAAACCTGCAAACTCTTTCTGTCACACACGCACGCACGCACACACACGCACACATACACACACACACACACACACACACCTGTGACTGTTATGAGACGGAACACTAACTTTTTGCTCATTTCCTATTATTTATTATTTTTGAGGATCATTGCCATTAATACTTGTAACTCAGCTCTATGCAAATGTGATGCTGTTTTTTAAAAGTCCTTTTATTCCTCAAAGAGAGCTGAAACAGCTCTTTGGTTCTTCTTAGATAACGTCAGAGGCAATTTAAGAACCAACATTTTCACTTGTAAGGGTGCACTTAATTCCTTTAATTACTTCCTTTTCTTCAGCCAGGTTATTGATACATCAAACCCAAAACCTTAACGGGCTAATAAGTTGTGTTTTTTTGTCTGTATAAATAAGAATATTCACATATAACATTAAAGATTTGACTTTTTGAAGACGAAAGTAATCAATTTGCGCTGATGAACTGTTTGTTATTGAAAATATTGTTCTGATTAATGCTTTGTTTACAAACTGCAGTGTTTAGGGTGGGGCCAGAGTTCAACAGATATGAATAACCAACCGACTAGTATCGATGATATAAACAACACAGGCTGCCAAGGAAATCAAGATTTCAACCCAGAAAACCTCAACTAAGTTACAGCGAGAAGCCCATAAAAATAATTTACCTCTGAAATTGTAGACTTTTATTACATCTCTGACATATTGCTCAGATAACTTTCATTCAAGGAACCTATAATTCCTTATTCTAGTTTTTTTTAACATTAGTAAACAGCAGGATCAATTAACAGTCAAACTACAGGAGCCAGTCCACGTCTACATTACAATACTTAAAGAAAGACTAAACGGAATGTATGGTCACACGTGGGCAGGAGTCAGAGCATCCCAACTGAACCGAGGAAGATCTGCATCCCAATCCCAGCTTCCCAGCTGCGCCCCACTGCCACATTATAATGAACACCTGGGGACACGCCTACCCGCTGGTTCCCAGTTCTCTCATTGGCTATGTGTTTAAATGTCTCGCAAGCTAACCGGTGATTGGCTCAAATCTCACACAAGTGATTTCATAAAGCAAATCTTTTGGAAGTTGTGTAAAGGGGATAAGTGGTAAAAAACCCTTGAGATAACTGCGGCGTCCGTGGCACCGTTAGCTGTCTCTCTCTCTCTCTCTCTCTCTCTCTCTCTCCTGGCTGTCAATCGCTGGAGGATTTGTCGGAGTTTCCGAACGTCTCTGCATCTGTGAGTACCTGAGTTTGCTTGATGCTGCTGAAGCTGCTGCCTTCCTCCGGGTTAAGGATGACTGTAGCGCTCCGCTGGAATCTGCTGCAGAAAGAGCCGATAGAAAGTTGTTCTCCGTACTGATTTGAACGCAACTTTCTGCTCAGAGCAAATCATAAGTCGCTGAAGATAAGTTTTCAGTCAGATAGCTCGTGCTGCAGTTTTCATCATCACCTACAGAAACTGCCACGGATTAAGTGCTGCTTCACACAAAGTGGATTCCCTTAAAAAAAAAAAAAAAAACTGCTGATGAGCAGAAAGAAAAGACGACTACAAGTTTTTTGTAAATAGGCTACTCTCTTTTATTGCAGCAAATATCCCTGTTTTAAAAAAGATTTTTGTCAGGGTTCACATTTCTCTGGTCATTCTCTTTTTTACAGTTTCTCATAATAAGTTGCTTTTTGCTTTTTTATATCAAGTTTTGAAAAATATAGAAGGGTATGTGTATGTATGTATAGATAGATAGATGGATACTATTATTCATTATCATACATCATATGGTTGATACATTGGTAACTTTCTACAAAAACTCTCTAAACAGTTTTGATCATGAAGTTTTGATCATGGCATAAGATGTTTTAAACTTTTTCTATAATCAGTGTTTTATTGGGAAGCAGTTGAGGAGTTGTAGTGAGTCTGTCTTTGCTGCAATGAGGTTTTTCATTGTCTGATATTCACTGTGGTAAATGATGGTTGAACTGGAGCTTAACATTAATGGATTTGTTGATTGCTCAGAGTGACTGTTAAGTGTAACAGCACAGTGTGTGTGTGTGTGTGTGTGTGTGTGTGTGTGTGTGTGTGTTCTGCAGTCAGAGTGTCCTTCACAGAGAAGAGCTTTTGGAACTGTGTGTTTGAAGCTGAAGATGTTGCTCACTCTTTGTCGCAGTGTTATCAGGATCAGAGCCGGGCTTGAATGCTCCAGAAAGCACATGCTGATGTTGCACGCTGTGGTAATGGCCTCTTAATGCCAACATAAATAACAAAATCGAAAACATTTCTCTGCTTCAAACAACACGTTTTTTCCTCCAGGGCTATTTCATTGTCTTTGACTGTTTTACTACAAATTACTTGATGCTTCCTGTTCTTATAGCGGGAAGGCTTGTTGTCGACCACGCAGATGTTACATTCTAAAACCCCATTGAGTGCAGAAATTGTTTTGTGAATCCTTGCTCGTAGGAAAATCCCATTGCAACTTTACTTGGCGACCCAAGAGGGGTGTCTTGGTTTTCACTGCAGTGAATGCGGGCCAAAGTGACATTATGTCCTTGACTGGATAATGTAGTACCCCACCATTTTATCAGGCTGGTCCACAATATTCCAAGCAATCATCTGTCCTTTTTCTAGTTATTACCTTCTAGTTGAATCCTTTTTCTCTGTTTTCTGATGAGTGTTAAACCGAAATATGCTTGTTGTCCTGGTGTAGGACCATGGGAATAAAGCCCTGTCTTACATTTTTCCTTTTTTGTATAGACTTGAAGGTTAATCTGCCCACCTGTGAGTTTCTATAATCTAAAAGTAGTTGTTTTGTCCCCTAATTGTCTATTTTAATAGGATTCTCCAAGTCCATCTTCACACAAAAAATATATTCCTAAAGAGTGTGCCCTTTCCCAACACACTAGTTTCCTTATCCTCCTCTTTTTAATTTATAGCTCACTGTCCGTATCTAACATGGAGTATATGAGCAAGTCTGTAAGGCTGCCTTTTGTAGTCTGGAACTGCTCAGCTCATTTGTCATTAGATCTTGCTCTAATGGGGAGAACCTGCCTCATCTTGAGCTCCCAGTGTTGTTAATTAACCCTTCTTGCTAACAGCCACAGTCTACATCGCTAGCAGCCAGCGTTATCACCAAGCTGCCCGCCAGGAGAGCTAGCATTTGCATTGGCCATATTTCTGCAGGTGTCAGCGGAGGTGCTTTCTCTCTCTGCCGTTGTGCTTGTGAGAGTAATACAGTTTTATCTTAAATTGAATTGTTGAGGGAGACGTTAAAGAGCCATACATCACCTGGACACCCGGAGCAGAAAGGGAGGATCTGCAGCAGTATTGAAGCACAGATGGGAATGGCCCAATGGCATTACAGGTGGAATGACTACTATGACGAAGGCTGTGTTCATAAATCCACAGGCAGAGCGAATCAAGTTGTCAGCTTGTAAACGCCATTTAGTGTGTATGAGTGTGTGTGTTGTGTGTGTGTGTGTGTGTGTAAAGTTTTGCAGCTCTGTTGATGAGCATTTTATTTTAGACTTAAGGAGGTGACCTTCCTCTTTCCTTTCTTTCCTCGGTCATGTTTCTCTTTTCTCTTTTCAGTTTGAGTGTCACAAACCCCACCTCTACCTGCCTGTACTCCACATGTCGATTTGATCAATTCCTCTGCGCTCACCTTTTATCTACTGACCACTAAAAGGACACTTATACATCACACGGTCCTTTTATCCCAGAAAAAACTTTCCCAATTTAGCAATGGTCACTGTCTCTGAGGAGAGAGCGCCTCAGGTCTGTTATATCAGGTCATATTGGTTTCCTCTGTGCTAACTTGGCCTCTGGCTAATGCTCTGCTCCATGTATGGATTTTCTGTCCTGTATTTCCTCAGCTTGTCTGCCTGTGATGGGTTGTTCAGATCTAACCCTGCTGAACCCCGCTGATTGCAGTGGTATATCTTCATCTTAATGTCTGAGTATAGCAGAAAGCTCTGCCAGCGATAGCTGATGTTTGCCTCGCGATGGATTGGGAGAATTTGCAACAAGGGCATGTGTTGTATGAGTAAATGTATGACTTACGACAAACGTGTGCTGTAGTTCAGTCGAGGAGTGTTGTGTGTAAATTTGTTGGATGGGAATTGTGATGTTCTCACGAGAAACAGTGGCAGAGGTTTTTGAAGATGCAAAAAGACAGCACGATGGTAGCCTTCCTTAAATTCAGCTGTTGCAAACTGTGTTTTTCCCTTTAGGTGAGGATGTTGTTGTGGCTGGTTTTGTTCCTGACAGCCGTCTCCTCGGCTCAACGATCAGAGCCCATGTTCTCAGCTATAACCAAGACCGTATTTCCTCCTGACTACGACAACAACCCCACCCAGCTCAACTACGGCGTGGCCGTCACTGACGTGGACGGTGATGGAGACCTGGAGGTGTTTGTAGCTGGGTGAGAAAGGGGGAGGAATGTTGTGTTAAACAGTGTGTTGTTCTCAAAATGAGTTTTGTTCAACCTAAATCTCTAATGTCTCCTTGCTCTTTTCACAGTGTTGCAAGCACCCACTTTTTAAAATGATGTACAATTAGAGCAGTTAATTAACTGATGAGTGACATCTAACTCTAATTGGAGGCTGAAATAAAAGCGCGCTATAATTTTCCAAGCTAAAGGTAGAAGACAAAGGCAAAAGAGGAGATGTGGTAAGGGTGGCTTGTGGCTCACTCAGCTGATGAAAATGGATGTGATTGGAGCGCCATTTATGGGAACAGTTTGCCAAGCCTGCCTCTATCTAGTTAAGCAGCAATGAATTTGCGAATGCTTAACAGAATATAGATGGACCAAAATGACCCTGCTTAATAAATGTAATTTAGCCAAGACATCCTATTCAGCAGGTATTCTGGACAGGAGGCCATCACAAATCCTTATAGAGTCATTTAATTGTGTTTACCTTCAGTACTTAAGGTGGGACAAATCACGTGAAGCCACTGTGGTCCCTCTTATTTCTAATTTTATCTTATTTACTAATTCAGTCATAACAAGACTGTATGTTCACTTTAACGGTCAGAACGGAGAAGAAGTGTTCTGGTTGTGTTCATGGAGAACCACATCATTTACAGTAAGTAAATTGGCTGAGAAAACATTTTTTCGAGGCTGAATTCTAGATGCACCAGTGCCAATTAAATCTATCATCCTGTTATCACACCAGTGGAGGATGAAGCAACAGCTTGTGGTCAAAATTTAATGTTGATTATATAATTAGGTTCCAAAAACCTTTTAAATATTGTACATGTATGGATATACATTACAAAAGCTTGTGAAAATCTGCTCTATCAACACTTTCACAGGTCAATTCCAGGTTATCGCTATGCAAATAATAAAAAAAAATAATAATAATAAAAACATAAGCTGTTACAATAAATGCAGACTGGTGAGGCACGGAAAAAGGATTTTCTCAGCCAACTCCTTACTGTTAATGATGTGGTCCTCCATGAACACGATTGCCTGGGTCCAGACCTTTGAACCTGGCCACTCCATCAAGTTCATGGATTCTGGTCTGGCATCATGAAATTAAACAACGGTTTCTTGGTTAAAAAGGTGACTAATGGCGTTGTCAAGCTGTGCGCTGGAACCAGTGAGGAGTAATAACAATGGCGAGTGCTATCGACAAGACGGACGCTGATTTCAGTGTCGACTAAAATTACGTTAGATTCAGGCAGATATGCTGGTCTCTAGTGATTGGTTAGGGAAACTGAAATCCTCTTCCCCCACAAGAGGCAATGTCAGACTGAAGATGTGTGTCTGATGTTGGGCAATAAACACAAAGTTTTCTGCCAGATTTCTGACTCACTCAAAAAGTTTTGTCAAGTAATTCTGAGCACCAGTTTAGCATTTTTAGCACTGTTTGAATCAAAGTCTGATGATAGTGGGTAGATTATTTGCTTATGTTGCCAGGCATTGCCTTGAGCATTGCTTTCAGGATTTTTAGGCAGCATCATTAGTTACAACTCATGAAGTGTAGAACAAAAAATGGCACTCCATGATTTAGTCTTCCAAATACTGCTGACAGTCTTATGTAATGAAGACATAACAGTTTGCCATTGGTGCCTGTTGACAGATACAACGGCCCAAACCTGGTGCTGAAGTACGACAAGCAGAGGAAAAGGCTTGTCAACATCGCTGTTGACAACCGTAGCTCCCCGTTCTACGCTTTGAGAGACCGTCAAGGCAATGCCATCGGAGTGACAGCGTGTGACATCGACGGAGACGGTCGGGAGGAGATTTATGTCCTTAACACCAACAACGCCTTCTCAGGTACAGTACATTCTTTTACACACACAGATACAGTGACAAATGTACACACGCTCACACAGGGGTTGCACCTCTTTTCTTGTTCAGAGACAAAGCAGGAGAATCAGTATGCAGATATTAGGCTTATCTCATCAGAGTCTTCGACAGATAACAGATAAGCTTTGTGCTGCTATTAATCAATCTGAGAGCTATAGAGCACACACTGCCAAAACTGCAACACCTCACCTTTATCATTTTTCTAAAAATGATAGAGGTCACTTGCAGCCAAAGCAACCTACTCTTCTGTTTCCAATCACCCACGGTTCTTGTGTTGCATAATACCTCTTTACTCTCTGCGCAATCTTTACCTCTCCTGAACTCTGCGTCTCTCCACATCAAGGTCGGGCTACATATTCTGACAAGCTGTTTAAGTTCCGTAATGGACGCTTTGAGGATCTGCTGAACGATGACATTAACGAACACAGAGATGTAGCCAACCGTATGGCTGGGCGCTCAGTGGCCTGTGTGGACAGAAAGGTACTACATACACACACACACACACACAGAGTAGAGTATATGCAGATCCAAACCACACACACACACACACACACAAACTCCCCAGAGTGTCTTCTGTGTACATGCATGGGTGCTTCTGTTTGTTTACCAGTGATAACTCATGCCCTGCCTACGCCGCCCTTCTCAGCATGTGCTATGACAGTTCATTTGGGGGAATGGTGTGCCATTTTCTCTCTTCTGTCCATCGCACCAGTGTAATTACAGAAGCCAGGGCTCGTTTGTTTTATAGAACATCGTATGAGGGGAGGAGTGATGACTGCACACTACTGCTTTCTGCCCATAGCATTTTCTCTCTTTCTCTCAGTCCCATTGCCATTGTTTCCTTACCTCTTTCCACCTCCTTTACTCCCTTTTTCTCTCTCTCTGACTGACACGCTTGCACTCTTTCTTTGTCTCTTATCTCACACACACATGCATACAGTTCTCATTTCCAATCAGGGGACAGGATAAAGAAAGAAATAGTGGGAAGAGGACAATAGAGATTACAATAGATTTTTTTAACCACAGTCCCATCTCACTGAGCACTGATAGGTTGTGCAGCTGCCAAACCGATTGGAAAGATATCTGCTTTTAATGGCATAATTCTTTTAGAGGTAGCCAAACCCCTGATGTGTGTTTCTCCGTGTTAGTTCCAGCAAACTTACACACAGAGAGAATACATATTCCTATTGCTGAACAAGTTTTGTTAGAACAGATCCGGAACAGTAGCAGAGGTTTGCACAGGCCAAAAGCAAAACATGTTGTATAGTCAACTGGGTAGCTATTGTTTTTGGCCTTGTTTAATCATAAATTAAGTGTTATCATTCAGAAAAAAGAGGGACAATTAGTCATCCAATTGTTTCCAATCTCTTCCAGTCTCCTTGAAAGTGGAGCCCCATCATTAGTCTTTTACAAACTGATGAAGGTGACATATTGAGGGGTCTCGCATTGAACTGATGGATTGGTTCACTTTGCACTGGCAAGCAAGACAGAGCTCCTGAAAATAAGTGGGTTTTAAAAGCCAGAATAACTGAAAAAATGTTTGATTAAAAAGCACAATACACATTAAATAAATATACCAAAGTGTAAATGTTACATTACAGGTGGTAGCTTATTCAGGCTTCTCAGTGACAGAAGTAAATGGGATGCAGTCACATATACCTGCACCAACATGCACTTTGCAGGCATGCATGTCACACTATTCACAATGCCAATCCCAGTGACAGAAATTAGCCTTGGGTGAAGATTTATTGAAAAATCATTGACTTTTAAGTTTGTTAAGTAACTGCCAGTGGCCTTCAGGTCTTTCATTGTAGTTCATTCTCATTTTGTCAAGTTCAGTGTGTGTGTGTGTGTGTGTGTGTGTGTGTGTGTGTGTTCCCACCTCAGCAGGCCATAATGTGACGCTTCATGACATTTACATCAGCTGGACTCATTTGCTTTTCTTGTCTTGTGAAAATATACTAAAGTTAACAGAAATTGTGAAATGGCATGTATGTGTGTGCGTTTGCATATGTGCATGTGTTTATATTGATTGAATTATGTTAGGCCTGGTGGGAAAGCTCATTGGAATCGAGTGTGTAGTCTATTAGTGTGGTTCCGTCTGTGAGTTTGTGTCTGCAGGGACTCTGACTGATAATGGAGTGTGAAATTAATCTCCAAAGGGAGCCAGTGGAAGGAGTAGGGAGGAGGCTGAGGAAAACAGGGTAAAGGGTAGGAAATGGGGTAAAGGGAGATAAAGGGGAAACAAAAGGTTCGAGAATGTATGTTAAATGATATGATAGATAGAAAAATAATTTAAAAAACATGGTTCAAGGATAAGTCTGGCTTTACAAATAACCTATTACATTTTTTTTAGTTAGCTAAAAACTACTGTGCCCAGCTTTTTAGGAAATTATTTGGCTTTTTATTAAAGTGGCTATAATCAATTGTTTTAGAATAACAATGTATCAAATGACAAAGTAAAATAGGCGAAGTGATGAATCTACAGATGATTATCACCTGAATCTGCAGCTCTGCTCAGCTTTACAGAGCTTTATAGTGAGTTTCAGCTCATTGGTTAGCTGTCAAATTTACTGTTTTGTTTCAGTCTCACCGCTCTCATACTGTCATTTTTCAGCTGCAGCAGGCAGCTGTCTTCAGTGAAAAAGCTCCAAACATCCACTGTACACTATCTGCTCAGCACCAAACAGCAGACACAGCTAGAAACTAGCTGGTGAACATAATGGAGCTAAAATAGAGTGAATATTGGACTGACATTCACCAGGTGACCAGAAACGCAAATAAATGCAAATGTTGCTCTGTAATTACTGGATGAGAAAATAACAAGTTCGCTTTATCAACTTAAAAAGTGGTGCAATGTCAGTGTTGTGCTCACAACTTGTTTCTCCCAAGTGGTTATTGCAGGTTAAAATAATTTGTTACTGTTATTTTTGTTTTTTTTAAGATTTACATATTTGGGAACCACAGACAGGGTTGGAAAGTATTGAGAGACAGACTAACACATTGTCTAACACATTGAAATATCAACAGAAATATAAATTTCACCTAAAATGCTAAATAAAACATCTTTTGTCACTGGTTTCTGAGATTTCTGCCTCCATTCCCATACAAAGGGGGTGAATGAAATTTTGTTGGTGGTGCTGATTGCAATGATGTTTTTTTTTAAAATCAGCAGCAATGTATCTTTCCAGAAACACTGTCCTTGTAACTGTGGTAAAGGAGTTCCGATAAAAAATAAGATGGTGCTGCTGAATAGTTTAAATACTATTTTAAAATGCTTCGAGCATGATTAATTAAATTACATTTACCTCCATTGTACTTGGGTGACAGCAGCAGTTTTCTATAATTTAGATTAACTGACCCTTAAGGAATCTGCTGAATCATTAAATGATTTATCAACTCACATCATGCCAAGTATACTAAATATATAAGTGTATGTAAATGTAAACCATATTTGTTTTTTCCTACAGGGGACAGGACGTTATGCTATCTACATAGCTAACTATGCCAGTGGCAATGTGGGTCCTCATGCTCTCATAGAAATGGATGAGGCAGCAAGTGACCTTTCACAGGGCGTTGTCGCCCTCTCCAACGTGGCAGAGCAGGCCGGAGTCAACAAGTTCACTGGTAGGTATGAAGAAATGATTGTGTGTGTGTGTGATGTAGATCCTCGTCCAGCAATACTGGACCTTCAGTCTGATTTACACAGACATCTGCAGAGGAGCATGTGCTTGTTGTCCCCATATAGTCTGAAATATAGGACTTCAGTACAGAGAGGGTGCTAGATGTGAGGCGAGCAAGGGAGAGTTGGGAGGGTGCCAGGTGAGAAAAAAAGAAATAGAAAGAGAACATGATGAGTGTAAGTGTGAGAGAAGAACGAGAGTACTGGAGAGAGAGAGAGAAGTATTAGTGGTCCCTTTTGGCCCAGTCAGCTGTTTACTCCAGTCAAAGTCACAGCAAAACGGAGGAGAAGGACGACACATTCATACATCAGACCAGCTCAACGTCCCAGAGATGGCATTTCTAACAGCCTGGTGTGGTTCCCCCAGACTTCTGACCACGTGAACACAAGTATGTGGACGCCACTAGAGCACAGTGTGTTTAATGTGCAACCAGCTCAGTCAAAGTCAGTCCGATCAAAGAGTTACTGTACATGCAGAAGGGAAACAAAGACTAGATTTTTTGCAGGAAGTTGCTGGAGTTAGTACACAGACTGATCACTCCTGCCTCTCCTACTGACTGATTTGTAAGTTTTTAAGTTTTTAAGTTTTAAAATGGGAAGCAACAAGGCAACGTTGTCAAAGTGGCCAGTAAACTCACTGATGAGAAGTAGCCTTCCTCGTCACACATGTTTAGTTGACAAATCACCTAAAAAGCAAAAGCAAAATCCATTTGAGCAATTTCCTATCATCATCTCTTTAAGGAAGATATGGGCTTCTGAAAAATAGGTGTGATGGGTTCAAATTTTTATTTATTACATGTGCAATACATACAGTATACACCATAAACTGCCTCTCACCTAGCTTTATCTCTTTCTCTGCAGTTCTTATCTCTTTGACCATTTTTTGTTTTGTATTGTGTACACTATTATGTCCACCATTTTAATGCCTCCGAATATGTTAAATTTTGGACCTGTCTTTATTGTTTTTTAAGCTGCCTTGACTTGCTGCAAAAGCTCCTGTGAGACAATAAACTTCTGAACTGAACTGAGCAAAGGACTAATTCTCATAAAAGTTGCCATTCAAATGTAACTAAATGAATGACCTTGAAGTTGATTTTTCTACTTCACACATAGCACTGAAATCCATCACCTCACCTCTGCCCACTTCCCTAGCTTGGATCAACATTTCACTTAACCCTGATGGATACCTGCTTTGGTATAGAAGAGGAGACAAAATAAATGCCAAAATGAAGGATTTCACCTTGATGTGTTTCTTTGATAACAGAGACCATCATGAGTAAAAAATGCTGCCTCTATGATACTTTATTGTAACCACTGAAAAGTCCTTGACGCTGATGTCCAGGTAAGTTTTGGAAATGGGAGAAGACTTTTTATTTGAGTATAACAGAATCAATCTTCATCAACTATGGATCTTTTTGCATGCAGGATGTCATCTAAGCCACTGGGGGGGCAGGGCGGGCTTGACCAGAATCGCTGTGAATGATGTACGGTAGATGGCTTTGTCATCAAACTACCGTTAATCAGAGCAGAGGGACAGTCAGTGAAGTTGTATATCTAATGGTTACATATCTCTGGAGAGACATTAGTGGTTTATGGCCATAGGGGGCGAGTGATATTTGTCTGGGCTGATGGAGCAGGCCAATAAATCAGGAGCGAGTACTGACTCACGGCACCGACTCTGCATACAAGGGCAATCAAAGCCCTTTCAACTCCATAATTAGACGCCGCTGGTCTCAGATGAGACACTTTAGCGAAACACTTAGAATGTCATTGGAAAATCCCGGGGTGATATTGAGAGGGTATTGAACAGTCACAAAGATCTTTTCATAAGGAGAAAATTACTCTTAGTTTTTAGTTAATGCAAACGTTTCTCTGCGTGTCACGTCTTTCTGTTGTCTAGGTGTGTTTGTCTGTGTGTAGCACATCAGAGTCAGTGTCTGTGTCAGCAGAAAGACCTGCCCTACTTAGAGGAAATGGCCTGGAAAGACAGTAATGATCTCTCGCTGTTCACTTTTGTCACTGAACTGATCTCTCTCCCTCTTTTCTCTCTGTTGTTTCACCTATCCTGCTTCCCCCTCTTTTTTAACTGCCAAACTCCCTCTTACCACGATGCCTTGTCCTCCGTTTGTGCAGGAGGACGAGGTGTCGTGGTGGGGCCCATTGTTAGTCAAACCCTGTCTGATGTGTTTTGTGACAACGAGTACGGTCCCAACTTCCTGTTCAGGAACAACGGAGATGGAACGTTTACTGATGTGGCGCAGCAGGCTGGTGAGAGGAACATGTACACCTTAACAGATCATAGCCTTGTAGATCAGTTAATTCTCAAGATAACATGCACCAGGCAAGGTAGGCTTTTTTGGTATAATAGACTGTATTATCAAATTCCTTTAGGTGTGGAGGACCCCATGCAGCATGGCAGAGGAGTTGCTCTGGCAGACTTCAACCGTGACGGCAAGACAGATATTGTGTACGGGAACTGGAATGGACCTCATCGCCTGTACATGCAGCTGAATAACCGCAAACAGAAGTTCAAGGTGGGTCCGCATGTACAGTATTTCCTGGGTGTTTAACAACTCTTTATGCACAGAAATGTTACATATAGTTACACAAAAACTTCTTGTATCAGCGTTATCAGCTTCTCTGTATGCTACACAAATTCAGTGTATAACTGTTACATATGTTCACACTCAAAGGTAAGGTACACACTTTTGGTTGTAGACACACAAAATTGATGGAAGTAGTTGTATGTAGAGTGAAAAAGGGAGCTTTCGAAGAAAGTTCAAACTCTTATAACTGCTCTCTTATAACTTCTTATAACTTCACGCCTTGGCCAATCACTGCGGAAATTGATTGTCGGGACTGTGATTGTTGGTTGTGGAAACTTACAAAAATCATCAGATACAGCCCTCACAGATTTCATGGCCATGAAAAAGCTTTCAGACTTAATTAGACAATCTGACAAGCACTTTGTTTAAAGCATACTGAGGCCTTTATTTTTTTATTAAATATTTAAAATAAAAAATTACAAAATATGTATGTTGAATGCATACCCTTTAGTAGTATCCATTTAGGTATGTGCCAATAGTTTTGGTTTGGACTACTTCTTTGGTGGAAAGTAATTCCAATGAAAACTGTTCCAGGCCTGTGAATAATCCAGAGTAACCAGCACCCGCTGATAATCTACAGCGTCGAATGATTCCCCCATCAGATTGTCAGACACGGCTAATATTGAGAATTTCTGAGTGGGGTTGTGGTTTTTGCTTCTTCTTTCTCCGCAGAATCAATGACTAATGAACAAGCAGCTAAAAGACAGCAAATCTTACCCAGTAACTCTGAATCACAGGCTAGGTCAGTGCCAGCCCACTTTGGGATTGAGTGGGATTTAAAGACAGACTGTGATTTATTGAATCAAAGACTATAGACTCCTCCTGTGAGACAGCCGGCAGCGTGCATGTGTATTACAGTAAAAAGCGGCAGAGACAGAGATGGGCTCTGTTGTGTGTAAATCTGTGGAGGTTTCATGCTCGGTGATCTATCTGTTAGCACCTGCGGCTGCATCTTTTACCAAAGAGATAAATGTCACAGGAGACATCTTTATAGGGGTCAAATAAGGGGTTAATGTGTGATGCTTAGCCTATACACAATTCCATCAGCGTGAAACACACAAACACAGACACACACACACACACACACAATAGGCTCTGATACAGGCACAAACACACAGAAGGCAAATTGAATTAGCTAGCCGATGTTTTTTTAAACCAAGATTGTTAAATCACAAGCCCACAACACATTTAAGACCCCTTTCCTCCACACAAGCTGACACCCCTTCTAGCTGTGTTGACCTTTGGCATGCATAATGAAGTTGTTGCATCACTCCAGTAAACCGCTAATTAAATTAGGTTGAAACAGCAGCTTGCCTGGGTGGTGGAAAGTGCCGATTAGGCCTGTTTGTGCTTTAATTAAAATCAAGGTTTTCCTTGCAATAGGTTTAACGCGCACGTACACACACGCACACACACACGCACATACACACATTCTTCTAAATTTCTCCTGTCTATTCCCGTAAATGTCTCATGTTTCTGTGCTGCATATTTGTTTTGGTGAGACTCCCTTTCATCCACCTAGTAATATAGTCTAGAGTAATATAGGGCTGTCCCTTCCTCCCTCATGGCCTCAGTTGGCCATCCTCTCTCCTTTACCTGAGAAGCAGAAGGTCACTGTGAGCTCCCTCCCCATCCCACCAGCTTTATGAGCCTTATAATTAAAACAGGAAGTAAATACTGAAGGGAGTGAAGGACTGCTCTATAACTCTTCCCCAACTTATCACCGTATCACTGAAGCGGGGAGATATCCGTTACTTTCTCGCACAAAAACTCCAATGCTGAGGAGACTTTTTTTAGGCAGGAGAGCCACAGTCTACTTTTCTGATGCCAGAGGATGTAAAAAGGGCCTTCGTTCTCAGATGACACTCATAGCCAGGGTGACTTACAGAGAATGAGTGAGTAGATGACAGATCAGTGTCTTCCTCAAGGACTGGACAATGATTAATGATGTTGTGACTTGTGACCTTTAGGTTATGGTCTATCTAGCCACTGGTTCAGCTTGCACCACCCGTCCACATGTTGGAATTTTTTGTCATTGACTACATCACCTGCTGATACTCTGTTCTTACACTGCGCTTTTCAGAGTTCACTTGGTAATCAAACTGCATCTTTTTCTGTAGATTTTTTGCAACAATGTAGTGTCGTTGGGCAAGACACTTAACTACTCTGCGGAGTTGACCAAGACACAGAAAAACTTTCTGTATCAAGCTCATCCTTCCATTAAAGACAAAGCTAATTTTAGAACATTTTATTTCATTTCAGAATATGCTGCTGCTATCATGATATAGAGTAACAAGGATATTTACTGTATATTTATATAAGTGTTGGATTATTACTAAATAACCCCAAATAAACTTAGATATTTCCCCTAAAAAACAAATAGAACAGCTTTCATAAAAAAAACTAAACAGAATTATAGGTGTGAAATACATGAACCGTGAACATGGCATTAAAAAACATTTTGTGTATTAATATAACTGCAGTACAGGTCAAGTCTGTGAGCATAATTTGAGTATAATTGATTCCATGTGTGCTGGGATCGCTGCGTCTGAATTTTGTAATTTGCTTTTTCTTTTTTTTCTTTATTTTCATTTGTTTATTTGTTTTATTTGTCAGTCAAAATACATTAACCTAATTAATTAACTAAATCTAATTAACACGAAAAGATGTTTTGTACCAGAGTTAGCAAACGCTAATTTCCATCTGCAGTCCCCGGGCAGGTGCAAACAATATTGAAACATTACATTACAAATAACACTATCAAATACATATATAAACTCCCCCTAACAAATTTAAAAAAAAAAAATGTTCCGTATCTGTATTGCTTCTGTACATGTATACGTGTGTGTGTGTGTTTATTTCACCTATGCTTTTTTTCTCAGGACATAGCATCCCAGAAGTTTTCCATGCCATCCCCAGTTCGCACCGTTATCGCTGCAGACTTTGACAATGACAACGAGCTAGAGGTCTTCTTCAATAATATCGCCTACAGGGGCCCCTCCGCAAACAGGCTTTTTAGGTACACATACACACACACGCACACACACAAATACATACACACATGTTGTACAAGTCTCATAGTAAGCTTTAATAGCACTTTGGTGATGAGCTTAATGGACTACTCTTGTGTCTTGATTTAATATTCTAAAACAGGACTTGGAAGCTGAGAAGAATTTAAATTTCCCAACCAAGGATACTTATCTAGTCTGGCATCCCACCTCCTCCTCCACACATGAATGAATCTTTCATTAAGACAGTTTTAGGTCTCTTTTTGGCTCACTGTTTGGCTTCCTCTCTAGATAATATTAATGACCTCAGTTCTCAAAATGCAATACATGATACATATCAACCGTTAGGACTTAATAGTAAAATAACCCAATCCTGTCTGACCAAAAAATCTGATCTGGCATATTTTTCTGAAAAGGATGCAGAAGTCATGATACACATTGACATGAGCTGGTGGATCAATTCATACTGAATATCAGTAATCACTGTAAGCCCCAGAGATTTCCGGGTTCAGAATATTCGTGCACGCCAGGTCACTGGAGAATAATTTGTTTTTCTGCACATGATGATGGTCTGACAGGGGTCACTGCTCCACAGCCTGTGGCTCTGCCGTTGTCTTAGTATGAAGATGAATCAGCTAATTTAACTCTGCTGTCTGGCACTGAAAAAAATAAGCTCAAATTATTGAGCCCAAGCTAATTAATTCAATACAACTAATCAATATTTAGCTGAGCTGAGGGGTTTAACAGCCAGGATCAGCACATTAGTGCTCTGTGAAATTAAATTATACCTTAAGGAAACTTGGATATGGAAATGCTTTGTCACTGTAGGTACATGGTAGCTGGTGATGTGCATGACTTCCTCTAAACAACGTCTTCCTGTAGACGTTCAAATAAAGTCAAGTTTATTATTATTATTAATGTTTTACAGTGATTTGATGGGTTATTTCTGTGGTGTTGATTTGATAGGGTGAGCAGGAGAGAGCATGGAGACCCCCAGATAGAAGAGTTGAATGTTGGGGAAGCATCAGAGCCTGAAGGGCGAGGAACCGGTGAGTGCTGCAGAACAGACAGCTGTCTCACAACTCAGCTTTAATGACGATAAGCATCTGCTATTCCAACTTCTTACCATTAGGTGGCATCAGAACTCCACTAAGGATCTTAGCTTGCTTGATAAAAGAAAAAAAGACTTGTTCCACATAATTAGCTTTATAACTGTCTACTGTGATCTCTTTCTACTGTGATGGATCTCTAGGAGCTGTGGCCACAGACTTTGACGGCGATGGGCGTCTCGAACTGCTGGTGTCCCATGGTGAAAGTGCAGCACAGCCACTCTCTATCTACAAAGTCATCCAGGTGAGCTTTTTGTGTGACATAAAAGCCTCAAAGTTTCAAACACTCAGTAGGTAGTGGAATATCATCTTAACCCAAACACTCACTTTTCTCATTATGTCTCAGGGCACCACTAACTCCTGGCTGCGAGTGATTCCCCGGACCAAGTTTGGTGCTTTCGCCAGAGGAGCTAAAGTGGTGGTGTACACTAAAAAGAGCGGCCCCCACACACGGATCATTGATGGTGGCTCGGGGTACCTGTGTGAGATGGAGCCCGTCGCCCACTTTGGCCTTGGTAAGTTTTGATTTCAACAGTTAAAGGAAACAAAGATGTTGCAGGGATTGAACCTGTAGCCTCTTAGCTAACTGGAAGTGCTCTCTGCTGGGGCCTGCAACTAATGCTTACATAATTAGGAATTATTATTTATTTTTCAGATGAATTAAAAGATCCATATACATTTCTCAGAGCTGAAAGTGGTGTCTTCATATTGCATGTTTTCTTTGGCCCATAGCCTAAAACCCAATGATATTTACTTTATAAGAATATAAAAGCAGAAACTTCTCAAATTTGTGTCACTGCAACCAGCAAAGGTTTGGCATTTTTGCTTGATAACAGACTTGATGATTTAGTCTCTGTTGATTAATCCCTGTCAGCACTACTCTTTGCTACAGCTGGGTAAGGAATAAACAGACAGAGAAACAGAGTTACAGAGAGTAGCAATGAGATGGAAAATGAATGCTCCATGTGGAAAGTATTGTTTTAATACCTCCAACCAGATTAGACACCCATGGGAGACTAAGTTTTCTGTAGGAGGGAGCTGGGTAGATAAAGTGGGGAGAGACGGGGGACAGGTGCTCCAGCTGGAAGCTGGCCTGGTTTGTGAGGACTAGCTCCATGTCTCCCTCTGTCCCCATAGGACTGTCAGCTAGTGGTCATCCAGGCTTGGTAGCTCACCTACTGCTGCTCCCTGGCGCTGCTCACTGAGCCGTTTCTGTATCAGGACTGTCCAGGCACAGATCAACTCCGGAGGCATTTAATTTTAATGCCTGATTACTCATAACCCACTATAATTCACACACAAACTTGCCAGGGCAGAAGAGACCCCCACACTTGCAAAAGTGTAGACATACACTCCTCGCCACTAAATGAGGGGGTGTCATGTGGGTGAAGAACAGGTGATATATTATTTGGCTCTCAGGCAGCACACCTGCTGAGTAGATCACTGTCTGGCAAGGTACCTCAAGATCTGTTCACATTAGAAATGCCAATTTAATTAAGGGCTGCAGAGGCCCTCTGGAGAGGGGCTTTCTTTAGGCCTGATTAAAATAGTTAATGGTGTCTGTGTCAGCAAAAAAGGAGTGAAAGCTTTATGAGACAACCCGTGGTGACCTACAGTATGCAATGAACTATATGAGCCCTCAAGAATCACTAAAGGACATTTGAAATGCTTCCCCGTGTGTGTTGTGTTTGTGCTGTGTGTCTGACCAGGTAAGGATGTGGCCACCAATGTTGAGGTGTACTGGCCAGATGGTCGTTCAGCAGCCCGACCCCTGGAGCCTTCAGACGTTAACTCAGTGCTAGAGATTCACTATCCAAGAGATGAAGAGGAAGTTACTCCTACTGTGGAAATAGAGGTACAGCAATGTTTGTATGGCTTTGCAGAATGAGTTTAACCTGTGTATGTGCAGAATGTTTGGAGCATTGCACTGAGATGAAGAGATATAGACTGAAGCCGGATTACCAACTGGGCAAAGCAGGCAACATGCAGAGGCCCCAAATACTCCAGGCTTACTGTGTGTTGCCTGGTCTAGTTTTAAGACTTTGATTATTTACGTTTTGTGAATATTGCATATCTACAAATCTACAGCATGTGATTCACATAATTTCCATACTCACCAAACCATTCAGTGATCCCTCGTGCCCAATGGATGAGAGCATTTCTGGAAGGGAGCACTCTCATCGGGATAGAAATGTATAGATAGAAATGCATCTGCAGTAGTTGTTCTCAATTTTTCCTTTCCTTTTTTGCCATCTGTCTGTACAACCACATTAAACAGTCAGTGGTTTTAAAGTATTTTTCATTTAAAAACATTCTTGTTCTTGTTCTTCTAATTAGACTGACTGTGTCTTACAGTGCGGTCATGGGTTTGCTCTGAATGAGAATGGCCGTTGCACAGGTAAGCAGCAAAAATGTATCTGTTATCCACTCTATGCTTGTGTCCTTGTTTAAAAGAGACAAAATGTATCTTTCCTCCCCCCCCCCTCCCCCTCCCTCAGATGAAGATGAGTGTACCCAGTTTCCCTATGTGTGCCCCTCTGACCGCCCTGTTTGCACAAACACCTATGGCAGCTATAAGTGCCGCGCCAAGAGGAGATGCAACCAGGGTTTTGAGCCCAATGATGATGGGTCAGCCTGTGTGGGTGAGTGGTCCTGGCAGAGTCAGAGACTTAGCTGGATTACCAAGATCAGGAGAACAAAGGAAGCACTGCCAGAGAACGAGATGCAATAAGCTGCCTTAATTACTCTGGTTTTGAGTAAAGGCTTTGAGGTGCTAACATTCCTCTGGCTGTGTCCCCTCTCTACACCCCACTGTCTTGCATGACTAACTCCCCCATGTGAATGAGCTCTCTTTCAGTCATAAAGATGCAGATGTTGGCCAACTTTTCCCTGTCCTCTGTATCGCCTCTTTCTCTGCAGCCCAGGTGGCTTACTTTGGGGGAACGCGGTCTTCTGGGGAACGCAAGTGGTCGAGCCTTTCTTTCTGGCTGCTCTCCGTCTCTGTGCTACCACTCATCTCCAACCATCTCCAGGCAGCACTACTGTAGCTGTCACTGTCTTCTCCCCTTGCTGACTCTCTCCGCTGCTAAATGGGGATGTACAGAAACTGTCAGAGCAGACTTTTCACTGAAACATCTTCTCCTCCTTTTCCTCCGTGGATCTCTGCTATCTTTTTCCATCAGTTATCTACAGTCTTGCCCCCTCCTCAACGCTGCTATGTTGTCACCTCTTGGCTCCCGGCCCCCTCTGCACTATAAAGAAACACATAGGGAGCATGCTCGCTGGGAGCTACGGGGTTCAGAACTGTGTCACACCCGCAGAGCCCTCACGTCATCACCTGGCACTTATCTTAGCGGGACCTGAACTGAGGCCAAGTCAATAAGTGGAGCTGCAGCATATAAACCACTGCATATACATCTACTGGCTCCACAGACCACATTCATTAGAGACACGCTGAGGCCCCATCTGTATATCTGCAATGCCGCTATGTTAATCCTTACAATGTCACTCTCATTCTTATTATGGGTTTTTACTGGGATGCTGAGGAACACCAGGTCTCTGAGCTTTAGGTTTTGTGTGTGTGTGCGTTCGTGCGTGTGTACTGCGTCCAGAGAGACCATCGGGTAGAGGAACATATGCCAGACCATCTGTCTCTGATGGTAGGTTACATTTTGTTACCTAGAATAATACAACAGCACAATGGAGAACAGAAACACGTGTGTGTGTGTGTGTGTGTGTGTGTGTGTGTGTGTGTGTGTGTGTGTGAGCTCAAGAATAGGCAGGAGCAAATTAAATTAATTAGAAGTTATAAAGTTGTATTTCTTTAATGATCATCCGCTTATAATACTTCCTGCTAATGTCAATCTGTAACTTAGTACTGATTGCTTATTTTCCCATTTAAATCAAAATCATGGGCAGGTCACAGGAACAGGAAGAAGATGTGGATTTTTGCGGTCCATGATAAAGAAGTAAACAAAACTGCATTAAAATCTACAAATTTAAAGTGTACTTGAATCCATAATAATTAAATTTATTGAATTTTAAATCATTTGCCACATAATCTAAAACTTTAAAGGATAAGGCCGATATTTTTGTTATTGTCAACTAATCGCATGAAAAAAAATCAATGATGCGTCTGTTAATATACAAATATATACAAATATATTCACAAATATATAGTTTCTTTAAATAAAAAAATGAAATTCTTATGAAATTAATTCCTAAAACAGAGAGGAATTGTGGATTTTAGCAAATGTTACTTAAACAGGAATAAATTGTGTGGCGGTCTGTGGCACAGAGGAATAAGGTCTATCAAGCTTTGGATGCGCAGGCAATAACAAATAAAAGGTCTTTTTAGTAGTAGGGCTTTTTTTTTTTGGTCTTTTTAAGGAATTTGCTGACAGTAAGAAAAATCTAAAATATCACCAGACCTATCCTTTAAGTTGTGAATATTAAAGAACATCCAGTCACATTATTTAATGTTAATATAACTTGACCTTTCTTCCTATTTAAATTAAATAAAGTTCAAGGAACAAAGACACAATGGCAAACAGACGACAGTGCAGATATTGATTTACTGAAGTAAACAAAAAATCCCCCCATTACTGTAATGTGTATGAGGTGATTTTCTTGTTTGTTACTTTGTAGCTTCACACAGTTTTCATTGTGAAGCCCTTGATATGGTGCAGTAAAATGCATTAAGTGCATGGAACCCTTCATTTTTAATAATTTAACACTTGTTACCACATACTAAACTACAAAATATTTTGGCAGAAAAGATGAAAAAAGTGAAAACATTGTCCTCCACAAGATGATGACTGACAGATTTTTGCTCCCACATTATTCTGCAGGGAGAGCATCAGTTCTCCTCTCAGCACTCCCAGTGCAGAAACTATTAACACAACTCCTATCTTTTCCAGTTTTAGCTCACAATTACCGTCACAGCAAGGGATAGATTCATCATCAAGTGTTGGCCTGTACAGTCCTCCTGGGTTGTGTGTGTGTGTAGGTGTGTGTGTGTGTGTGTGTGTGTGTGTGTGTGTGTGTGATTCATGTATTCCTCCCTATTCACTTGCTGAGGCAAGTGTTGTATATTTTGGACATTTTTAGCCCAAAACCTCACACATTCCATTTAAGATACAGCACCGAACTCGAGCCCTTGACACCAGTCCCTGAGCCAGCTAATGAGTTGGACCCAAACCACAGATGCCACCTGTAAATATCAAACATTTCAGCTGAGATTTAGAGACTGAACTTTTTAATAAAACTAAGAGGCATCGGAGCATGAAAAACTAATAAACAAATGATGATGGATGTGTTAGAGCAATTAAAATTACTCACCACGGATCTCGGTTGGATCCACGCTGACGATGTTGTCATGCTCTCTGTGTAAGCCAAAGACTCTGTGGAGTGTGAGAGTTACAGAGGGTTCAGCAAGATCATGTCCACCAATATTTGAAAATGTTTGCTCAGAAATTGTCTCTAACAAATGTTAAAAAAGGTTCAACTGAGGTTGCTGTAAAGATTTTATTAAAAGGACAGAATGGAAACTTTCAGCAGTTTGAATCACACTCTAAGGTCAGACTGTATCACCAAGGACTGATATGTAAGCTCACTGTTTGCATGAACAATAAGTGTTCATCAAAATTTGCACGTTTTAAAAGGACATACAGTTGTTTTTAACCCTAATGCTCACATTCTTATACTTAATCTCCACAAACATAACAATGTAGTGACTTACTGTCAAAGACACGGTTGTGTGAATCCAATTTGTATATTTTTCCTATAAATGTGTTGACACATGCTGTGGAACATCAACTACTTCTGAAGTTTGTAAACAAAGAAAGGGCAGCACTGAAGATTGTTGGCATTTTGACGACTCTTAACTATATGTACATGCAACATGCAACTAAATTTACTGTGTAGAGTATTTACTGTTTCTTCTCTGCCCATTCAAACATGCAGGTGGTCTCTGAAATGACCGTTTTCGCAATTATCCAAGACTCAGTTCAGATAAGAAGCTTATCTGCCCAGTGAAACTGGAGTTTTTTGAAAGTATGAGGTAATGCTGATGAAAATAAATAAAAACACAATATTCACAGTGATGGATTACTTCACTCAACCACTTTAGACATAACTGAACTTAGTATTATACATATTTAGGGATAGTATTTGGGATAGAGTGGAAGTACATGTTATCAGTAATTACAATAACAGAATAGCCTCCACTAAGGACAATGTAAGCTTTAAAAGAAATTAAACTGTGTAATGTATCTGAACAGTGTCATTGAATGATGTCCAATGACTTACAGGAAGGATGTTCTGTGTGTGCGTGCGTGTCTGGCACGGTCACTGCCACGGCATTGTATGCGTCTCAGAGGCTCTGGTTGTGTCTGCTAAAATGAACAACAAGTAGAGAAGACCCTGTGAAAAATAAAACCTGAAACACAATGCTCAATGTGTGCGTTTCAGGGGAGTTTGGACCTGTGTGTGTGTGTGTGTGTGTGTGTGTGTGTGTGTGTGTGTGTGTGCATGCAGCATGTTTGGGCAAGTACTCCATGTGGAAAAATAATCCAAAGGCCTGTTTTTGTGTGATTCAGACCACTAATCACAAAATGTCCCACAAACAGCAGTTGCACAATGAAAACACGCCATGAAGCGAAACAGAAAATTACAGAAAATCAGATATAGAAACATATATAAAGAAAATATTTGTATTGTACGGAAATGACCAGGAAAAAGGTCCGGAAGGGGACAAGATGAAAAAGCTGTATAAATGTGGATGTATACATTGTAGTGGCCTTTTCTTTTCAGCTGCAGCCAGAGAGTATGTATGTTTATTTTGTCTTTAGTTTTCTAAAAAAAACGAGCTTGTCCCTGATGCAAACAATGGAGCAAGCTTTTCAGAGCTTCGTCTGCGGACTAGTGCTGTGTGTAAACTCGTCTCCTCTGCTTTCAGGTCAGTGCAGGGCTAATTCCCTTAAGGGTGCACTGGTGTTTGCTGCAGCCTGTAAAGTAAAACAAATTCTTTATCATCCCTGCTTACAATTGCCCAAACAGACCTCTAGTCATTTGATTTAAATTTATTTCACTAATATTACTGTGTCCGAACACTTAAACAAGTCAGGAACATTACTGATTTAACTTCAACAACCACTTGGGCATGAATGGCATTACACACAACATCTGACTGTTAAATAGGTTGTTGGTTATAATTATTGTTGATAATTTCAAGCTATTTTTTTCAGCATGTCAAGGATAATTAAACATGTTACCAAATGCATTGTCATTCATTCCTTTTCTTTAGCTACAGGGTCACAAGAGACTGGAACAATTCTCAGTATGTATTGGGCATAAGGTATACAGGTAAAAGTTAAAATTAAAATTCTGTTCAGTTTTTGTAACTTGTTTATGTAGTGTTGGCTATCAATTCTGTCAGTTATAATTTCATTGTACTCACTAAAGTAACTGCTGAAACCTGAAAGTATGACAGCATTGCTACAACAAAATCTGACGGGGCAAGAAACATGACTAGTGAGATGATCATACGGGTTGTAAACGAGCTAACAATTTGCTGTACATGTGGTCAGTCTTTATCTGAGCCAGCCTCAGATGGTTCTAAACTAATATATAGCTGTCTTGAGCAGAGATAAAGTTGTATTGGAAGAACTGAGTCTGCTATAATTCTGGATTTCTTGTTTAACTTCAAGTCAGTGTTGCTTTCAGACAAAAATAAGTCACAACACGTCAGTGATAAACTAACACTGTCAAAACATACATTGTCCCTTATTTAGTCTCAGTGGACAATGTTTCAAAGCTCTTCCTCTGTCTACCTGTCATCCCTGCTTCTGTTCAACATTTAAAAGCAGTTAGGAAGGCAGCGACTGACACAGCACCATTTATTCGACTTTAGCAACAGATCTAAGACGGCACACAATAACCTCGGTCTCACAATTAACCAAGTTGATCAGAAGTGACACTTTAACTGGAACCACACGTTTCCAGCCCCGGATGCTTAACGCTGTGTTTTTATGTAGCGTTCTGGGCTGAACTTAGGGGAGGTCCAGCGGCAAACACAACACAAGGGCTGTCAATCACGCTGATGTTAAATAAACTGAGCGGATATTCACGCCAAAGCCAACAGACATGGCATCGGTGTGGTGGGGGAAAATCGATTTAAAGGAGAGTCTCCAGAATCGGGCTAAGCACAATAAATCAAGTGTGGCCAAAACACAGAGAGGCAAATCCTGCCGTTTCCACCATGTTTTACATCGTTGTCTCTGCAAAGAGTGTCTTAGCACTGTAGCTTTCAAAGCAGAATTTCAAAATAAATGTTAAAAATCAGATACAACATCCACACATGTTCAAAAAACAACATGCCAAAGGGGTCCGTGTGTGGGTGATGTTTGTGTGCAGAATGTCTGTGTTTTGAAGGGAGCAGCAGCACTGGATCTTTCTGTTTGTTGCATCACAGCAGTTTAACGTACCATCATAACCCACCGTGATCTTGAATTTAGGCAGATGCGGATAAATGTTTGGTGGGCCTGAGTGAGCACAAAGCGAGTTTTGATACCTCATGAGACACTATGGTAGACTGCCAGAGTTAACAAATGATCTACTGAATTCCTGTTGTTGGGCTGGTTTTTGTTCAGGGAGCTAAATTAAATATGTGTTTGCATGTGATTCCAGTCAGATGAGTGTCAAGTGCAGAATATAGGAGTGAACATCTCTAATGTCACCACAGGCTTGACTTTTCTCTGATGCCAAAAGCTGCTCCTGTGGGGCTCCATGTCTGACATGCAAGCACACAATTGTAAACTTCATTATAATGACTGCTCTGCATTTGCCAGGCACCGCTGCCAGTCAAAATATTTTTGGAACACAGAGGCAGCGGTGGGATACTGATTTTCTGTCATTTGTAGGAATAAACATTTTAACCAATCAATACAAGAAAGTGACTTTTTTCCCCTTCTGGCTGCCTGTGACTCAGACAGAAAAGGAAAAGCAGGCCACTTTTTTTGCTGTTTACAGAATAAGGAATGAAAGAACAGGAAGGGTGTGGAGGAAGCAGAACGGACAGAGAAAGTGTCATGCAGCCAAAGACCGAGGAATTTTAAAACTTGGAAACTTGAAACAATTGCAGCAACAACCTGTAGCAGGAGATGGAGGGAAAAAGAGATTTTAAGGAACAAAGGAGGTCTGTGTAGAGGGAGAGAGTGGCTTGTTAGCGTGAGAGTGACCTTTCCCCACAGGTGTTGAGATGTTTCTTCACTCCTCTGCTGTCTTTGAGAAAATATCAGCACACTCTCACCGCTCCTCCCCCGTCTCCACTCTTGTGATCTTCACTAAGCCTCAATATCTGCCAGAACGTTATCGCTCATTTTTGGCCTTATGAGCAGGCTATGATGGATCTACTGTACACCTCTTATGCACACATGCTCACACAAGGATGCAAAAACAAGTCGGTGCTGCAAAAAATGTTCAATAAAAAAAAGTTGGTCTGGAACTTGTAGAGGATGTACTCCCTACATTAAATGATTTATTTGCCACATGGGGGCAGTGCACAAGCTGCAGACAAACACAAATATTAGGTGCGTTTGACTTCATGTGGCGCTTCGCAGGGCTGACTTAACGTGATGCATGCTGGACTTAACATTAGGCATGCAAGTGAGAAATTATGTCTGACTTTTGTTAGCGCTGCAAAAAAATGTTGGAACCACCTTTTTGTATTGTTCTAAAGTCAAAGTGAGCTCATGCACTCCACGGGAGATAGAATGTGTCCGACTTGAAGGCGTTGTTTTAATTCTCCACCCTTGCAGTCGACTGCAGCACACATTTGACCATTATGTCAGCGAAAGTCAGCCACATTCATCTTGAACGCACGTATTATCACTTTATGAAGTTGATATGGCAATAGTGTTATCAAACAGTTGCCTAGGAGTGTGGGACTTTTACATATAAATAAACATCCATTATATTAAAGCCCTTGCCAAATGAGTTCACACAATGCTGATTAACAAGCCTATCACTGCCAGGTAAATCTCTCTGTATTCGCAGGATACCAAAGTTGTTTAATCTGGCGTCTGTGGTGACGGTCCCGAGCTGGCAAACTGGTTGTGGTATGTTTCATGCCAACCAGCAATGACTGGTTTGCCAGAACAGAAGAGGAAGCAACTGCAGCAACTGCAGCAACTCAGTATTGCAAATATCAACAGTGTTGTGTAATTATTCTCACTGTCACAAGGGGGAGACCAAACTTCTGCACTGAAGTGTCCAACACCTCCTTTTAACTCTGTTTTGGTCTCCTGAGGTCCAACTCCCAGGGAAATATGTGTCTCTTTAGTTGCTAAATGCTCCACTACATTCACTAGCTGTTGTTAACTCTGTCTGTTTGCTGTTCTTACAGCACAGGGTTTCAAACTGTGAGGCTTGCGAGGGGTGAAGAGAAGGGCATCGCAGGAGAGATTTGAGGCATGGGTAAGGAATCTCTGAGTCATAACTTAGGCAGAGCAATCATTATTGCCTCATTGCCTGAGAATCATCATGTCTGAACTTTTCTTCCATATCAAAGAATTAAGGAACAGCTGATAGCTAGTTTGGCATACTTTCAATGGCGCCAATTTGCCAAAATGTAAACAAATAGTAAAAACAAAAAACAAAAAAACAACAACATTTTCTTTGAATAATTTCTCACTTTTCAAATATGGAAGAATTCTAAAAAAAAAAATGTAAAGAGAACAGAGTTTCAAAACTCACAGGGTCAATCAGCTTTCATCTTAAGTGACACCATGGTGGCAATAATGTACATTAAGCGGTGAAACAGTTGCACTGTTTGTACTCCAAATGTCACACTCTGCCTGTCTGCCATGCGGTGTTTTGCACTTTTGTGTTTTGTTAGCGTTATTTTGGTCTGTTGGGTTTTGGGGGTCTGTCTTATCTTTCGTCTAGTGTTCGGTAACCCTTGTCATGTCTGTTACCCCAGTGATCCCTCTGCATGTCTGTCTCTGTTTTCCCCTGCTCTCTCTCTCTCTCTCCCTACCTGTGCCTCGTTAGCCTCATGTCTTTCACCTGTGTTGCTCCTGCCCTGCTCGTTAGTCCCTGTGTATATACCTGGTGTTTCTGTCTTGTCTTTGTTGGGTCATTGTTTATTGTCGCCCAGTGTTGCAGTTTGTTCTCGTGTCTCCAGCCTTACTCACCGTGTCTCCCTGTTACCCTGCTCAGTTTTGGATTCTGGTTTTCACCCTTTTGGATTTCTGTTGGACAGACTTTGTTTTTGGATTCTGTCATCAGCCACTCAGTTTGTAAGTGTGCTCGCCTTGTGTTATATTAAAACCCCTTGAACTGTACCTCCTTTGCCTTGCGTCCTGCATTTGGGTTCTCCAACCTGCTCAACCCTGCCTTCACCACCAAACCGTGACACCAAAGGGCAAGTTTATTTGAAAAGACGTTTCAAGAAAATTCTTCATAAATGCAGGTCATAAACTGAAAAGAATGATAAATATTATGTCTAAAAAAACTTTTATTAGCAATAAATTCATGTTGGTCTATTACGCACCAGACTCTTAAGGTGGCTTGCTGTGTACCAGTTATTTTGACCTTTAGTTCCCTAAAATAAAAAAACATCAGTCACAAGGGGGGGGAAAAAACTCATTATTCACATTTTTATGCTCTTTTGGGTTTATTAAAACTTCTGGAGACATTACATTGTCCCCATTCTGACCTTACGAAACAGCTTTGATGAAAAAGGGTAGATTAGTTATGGACAATTATGTATTAGTCACAAACCCTTTACTAAATTCTTTGGTTAGTGGAAGTCAAATTGTTTACAGAAATTGATCCATTTGTGTAGATTCATGTTTTGGTGGTCCTTGATACAAAACTGAAAAACCAAAAACCACGGTCAAACTTTGGTGATCCTTAAGGTAAATTTGAAGAGCATCTAAATTGGAACATGTGAACTAAGTTCCATGTCCGCTGAAGATAGTGTATAGTTATACTGCCTCCTTTAGGGCACTTGGACCAATAGAGTATCTACTGTGCACATAATACACTCTAACTGCTTTTCTCCTACATGTATCATCACATAGTTTAAATGAGTGAATATATATATACTGAAACCCTAAGTTTAAAGCTGACATAATCAATATTTTATTTTAACAATGGGTCAAATGACTAAGTGTATGTGAAAGGGATTACTTGTAGCGACAAAGTCACAGAGAATCTGTGACTGCAGTTCTCCTGATTTTAGCATTTTTCACCTCACTCACAAGTATTTGGGAAACTATTCTGATACATTCTCACTGCTCTCATCAGGGTCATTTCTAGCAGGAGCAGGCAGCTGTAGCCAGCAACTAGCTGGAGAATACTGGAGCATTTAGCATTCAAGTAAACAAATATTTATCTCAGGAGTTAATGGAGATCAAAACAGAGCTCAAAGGAGTGAGAAAACTCAAATGAATGTTGATGTTGGCTCCATGTAAATAAGCATATATTTGCTAACATTTGCCATAATAGCTTAAAAGGTGATACGCTGCCCCCAAGTGGCTAAAATACCTAATTATGTTATTCAGAAGACAGACTTTTTTTCATTTGATTAACAGTAATATGATTTTAAGGCAAAATGACTAAATTTAATTACCTAAAGGTTCATTGTGTAAGTTTTATTGGCATCTAGTGGTGAGGGTTGCGAATTGCAACCAGCGGCTTACAGTGCATTCACAGGCTCCTTGGATGTTCCCATTTTCTGAGTTATGTCATTCAGATTTCAGTGTGTGTGTTCATGTGCTCTTAAGTCAGAATGTGGAATTAACAGGGACACTACAACAAAGATGTGTTGGATTAGCATTACCAGAACATATAAACAACACGCTGACATCTAGTTCACTCTACATGTACAGCAAATTAACTGTTATATGATTATAACAAATTACATGTTTGCAAAATATGTATTATGCAATATGTGATTCCGACACCACATGAATACACAGCTCAGCCCTCCCTTTACAAGCATGCTGGAGAAGCTACAGTGACCGACATGCTCTGTGCTAAATAATTATTGGCCTCAATTTGTCCAAATTTCTCTTTTCTTACTTCTAATAAACCAGTCGACTACTACTAATTCTTATTTGCGTTCTTCATACGTATTCAACATAGTGACGAAACGCATTCAGAAGAGCCGTTTGCCCCCTGCTGCGACCTAACCGTGACTTCTGATGAGTGTGTGTGTGACATGTATATATTAATGTGTATGTAATAAGTAATATTTAGGAGGATGTATTTACAGAAATCCAATTAAGTATACACAACTATCTTTTCAGTGGTGTATAAAGACCTTTAGAATGAGCCATTTCAATATACACCGCAGGTGTAGTACAATTCTGCAGCACACGTTTTTCAGTCTGTAAATTAAAATTAGAGCAATTATGAAATTTTTAACTTACTGAATTTTTTGCTGAAAATACAAATTGCTGTGTACCATCTAAGCCTAATATGTACATCACATTATATTGACAACTGTTCAGTGAGACAAGATTGTGCTGCCCTTTTTCCACCTAGTGACAGCTGTATGTTTAGGACACTGGGAATTTTGGGTTTTAGTTTTAACCCTTTGGGATTGCTGTTGCTAGTCAATTTGGAGTGCTGAAGCTGCAGAGTAGCAGGTCAAGCCAGTGAAGTTAGCAGATCTCTTTTATTTCACACAGAGCTCAGGAAACATATATACTTTAAGTATTTGCATAGTATGTCACTCAGGATGAAAAGCATGTGAAGCAAAATGTGTAATTATGTGTCTATGATTTGCTGAAATATTGATACAGTATCATGGAAAAATGTATAACGACATATTTCTGTATGGATTTATTGGCACACCCCTACTGGTTTATTAGAAGTAAGAAGAGAAATTTGGAAAAAATGAGGGCCGCATGTATTATGTTGTTTTGATGTGTTTAGATTGTATATTTTAATATAATTGATATTTTTACTAAATGTATCTTAATTTTTTAGTGCTATGTACTATGTAATCTTTTTTAGGGTGACTCTTAACATCTGTCTAGGGACTGCAGATGAAAAATAGCCTTTAGGCTAATTCTGGCATATTGACAGAAATGTTTATGAATATGCACTGTCCCTGTAATAAATAAATAAACAAACAAACAAACCACTAGATCCCACTAAAATTTCAGCGGGATCTAGTGGTGGGACAGCCTGTATACCTCTTCCTATATGAAGAAATCGGGTTGGATTCTGAACTGTACACACAGACAACATTAAAAAAAACAAAAAAAAAACAAAGTCCAGCTCCCAGCACAACACAGACTCCAACACAATGTAAGGATGTGTTGAAGCCCGTCAGGCCAACCAAGAATCAGATCAATGTTGGGTGAAAACACGGAAAGGTGTTTGGATATAAAAACTGACCCATAGTTGGCTTTCATCCTAGTGGACAGGTAAACTAACATTAAGCAAAGCATATGAAATACATTGTGATTTTTTGTTTTAGTTGGCTAGAGTTAGATAACATTAGCTTGCCGGCTAACTCTGACCAGTTGCTAACTTTATCTGTTACAAATTACTATAGTTGTAACGTTATGGCCTGTATACCACTACAACTACTACGTTCTAAACTGTTCTAAAGTGTGGCAACAGTCTCATTTGTAATATTCATATTAGCTCACTAACCATTTTCATTATCATCTAATACATTTAGATATAACTGACATTGTTGATCCTCTCTGGTGAAAGATATACAAATAATTATTGAAAAGCTGGCAGGTTGAGCTAACGCCAACATATGATGTGGGCTAAATGTAGTCAGATTTGTCATGCAAAGAGTATTGACTGGTTCAACTCAAGCTGATAGACTACTGTCATGTTGCAGTGGGAGTTTAGCTGAGTTTCCATCATTTTCTGTGATGCTGTTTCGGGTCTGTCGGTCTTTGTTTTAGCTCACTCATTAGTTCGAGCACAAGCACATGCTTGGAAAGTAGTGGTTGCTATCTGAAACCCCACAGTAACCCCAGGACACTGAAAACTGCACATAGCCCCTCTAACATGGATATTTTTGGGGGAAAAATCACATTGCATCCCAGTATAAACTGTTTCAATGTTCACCCAAGAGATATAACCTCGAAATAAAATATTGAAACAAGTCTGAGGCTCAAAAGTATTTCCCACCTTCCTGAAACTAAACTGGCAAGAATATATCCAAATTTTGACCTCACTTGTTTGAGGAGCAGGGCAGCTCCAGCAACTCTGTTCTAGCGGCCTGCCTCAGCCTTTGTGCTTTTTGGGAGGCTCGTTAAGTGAAGCATCTGGTACCACTATTGATGTGCACCATTACTGCCTTGTTTGGTGTAAATGCAAATTTGTCGTCTAATATGCATAATGTGATGGTATTCACCACACTTTTGGCATTCGGCCTCTTTCTGTTGAACTGGTCTAGACCTTTTTGTCTTGCCACATGGATAAAAGATGTACTGTTTCATTAGAAGATGGTTAAAATAAAATACACCCTGCAGGGGTAAATAATAAATAATACATAAATAAAAGTGTTTACCTTCCAGGTCTTATGTCACCCTAGAGATAACTGCCCTCAGGTGAGGGCAAGACTTGGTCTCATTTTGGAGTTTCCTCCTGTGAATATCTTGAGAAATGTGTGTAAGAGAGAGAGATTTCAAACATCTACCTCAGATGAACTCAAAGCAGAGACACAGCATGGATCTAGTTTCTAAACATCACGAATTGTACCTTGTTAGATACCCACAGAACCCTGCAGTCACAATAATTCTCTTTCCATCAACTTCATCAGATGTTTTTATTCATCTCTTGGAGACAGCTGGAACTCTTCTCTCTAGGCTTTGAATAATAATCAGCTTTGAGAAAAACTATGTGAATCCATTTCAATTAATATGTAAATAATCCGATGTAAACACATAAATAACACAAAGATAAGCTATAAATTCTTCTCTCTTAGCAGCACAACAGAGGGACTTAGCTGATCAGGGATTTCAGGTCTTGTCAGATGGTTCTCAGTTTGTTTACACACACATCATGCAACATTAAACATCAATGCAGTATTAGTCTCCCGGAAGCAGAACGACTCAGAACTCACAGCAACAAGGCTGGTACCGAAACTCTAAACATCATCTTTTACATTTTTAGGAAGACACCATATTGCACCATGAATAATCTCTCACTTGTAACAACACAACATACTATACAGTTTCTGAGCTTACTGATGACTCCACATGTCTGACTTGCTGCAGTCTCAAATACAGTACAGGATAAATATATAACATGGTAATTTACATACTCAAATGGACCATACACCATCACTTGGTCCACGAGTTTGATACTGTCGTTTTTCTTTCAAAGACGTGTTGGAACAGAGGTTATCTTGATAGATCAACATGACAGAGGCAAGGACCCAAAGTATAATCTGCTTTGTGATAATGAGGCATATCACAATGCTAAAATCTATTTATGAGAATACATTTAATATCATATTATCATACCCTTGGTAGTCTTCATTTATCAAAGTGGCTCCTGAAAGAACACGCTACACAATGTCTTACAATATTGCACACAGTGCTTCTTTTTCTCCTCAGTCTTTTTCAAATCTATCTTAACAAACTGCGCATTGTGCCCATTTGCTTGTTAGGAGTCATTGAAAGAGTTATTGGTTACTGTAAACAGTCCTCCTGTAAATCTTCCTGCTCTTTCAATGGACATATGGCATGGGGGTATTGTTTAAAGACATACGTGAAACAACAGTCTACAGCCATGCTAGCGGCACTGTGTGGCTGCACTTCTTACTTGTAAGCATCTCAATATTTACTAATTAGCAGTAAACCCAAAGTATAGCCGAGGGCTGATGGGAATGTCATTAGTACAGCATGTATTATGTTGGGCAATTTAAAACGTTAACCTCATGATGGCACTAGATGAAAAGTTGAGGCATCACCAAAGTTACTGCAATTCGTCCTGAGGGGAACAACCAAATTTTATGGCAATCCATGAAGCAATGCTGATCTATCAAATAGATGTAGAGACAGTGGATATGTGAAAGGATTGACAGTGGGCTAGAGGAAAATACAGGGATCAACAAAGTCAGGAGGATTCATCTGGGTACCATGGACATCTAAACCAAATTTCACATCAATTCATCCACTACTTGTTGAGCTATTTCAGTCTGGAAAGTGGTGGACAAACCGACAGACCAACATTGCCTAAAGTTGTTAGCATGGCTAAACATTTTAATCCTTTAAGAACTTCAGTTTTTGAATTTGGCACATTTTACACTTTCCCCTGAGGATCATCATGTTCACCACTCTGTGTAGCTCCACAATAATAAGTGACATTGTTATTACTAACAATATCTTAAGCTACATAATCAACACTTTAAACAGTATTTTGGACAAAACACAGCATTATCTTCACTAACAGAAGATACTGCACAGCAGTTCAAAGCTGTACAGATGATATGCTTTCATAGCTGCTCTTTCACTTGATGCCCAAATTAGAGAGGATATCAAAACATTAAAAAATAATTATTAAATAAATTTGTGTCTATTACTGGGCAACAGTAATGTTTTGGAATTAAATATTATGGCATTTCATTTACACTTGACAAACTCAGCATAGATAATAATTGACAAGCTACAGTTCTTCTCCTGTACAGTTCATACACACTCAGTTTTTTTTCTTTGTACATTGTCCAATGAGCTCCTTCGCTTATTGGCAGTATTGAGTCATTTTTAAATTGGTCAGTCCATCAGCCCCAGGTTAGGTATCCATTCCACTGGGATGAAACATGAAGGCATCAAAAAGCACAGGAGGCCGTACACAAGTACAACTGAACTCAACTGCTGTGGTAAAATGTCGAGTTGAAGTCAAACGATCCACTGGACTGAAGCAAAACGTTTTCAATTCTACAATGACTTTACAGTGAGTGGTTTCACTTCAACTTGACACTGCTCAGGTAAAAGTACACAAGGCTGGTTGCAAGGCAAGTGCTCCACTGAGGGTTTTGATCATAGCTACTGTAACTATGACTGCAGTTACAGAGTTAATTAAGAGATCATGTTATGAGGTGAGTTCAAAGAAAACAAAAATGAAAATGGTAAAATAATAAAACAAAATAAAATAAAATAATAATAATAAAAAAGAAGAAGACAGAAAGTGTGGCAATAGAAATAAAATATGCAGACACTGAAACAGGGCTTAAGTTTTTGTCAGGAGGTCTTGTCTTTTGTTAGAGATTGTGTGGGTGTGCTGTCTACTGGCATCCATATTTCTGCTACATAATGATCGTCTTTACACGTTAGACAGGATGTACTAATTCCCACAAACAGAGACAGAATATATATATTCCTCAGGCTGCATTGTCTTGTGTGTGCTGAAGATATTGTATTACAAAGGTACCTGCAGAGCAGCAGTATGAATAAGTAATGTTATATGAATATTATGTTCCATTAATGAGAATAGTTTGAATCAGACTGTTTTTTTTCTTTCAGATGTTCAGACCTTCCTCAGTCTGACCCTAGAGGGAGCTACAACTGTGTTTCACTGACAAAATGACATATACACTGATTCCTATATTTCTGCTAATACAAAACTGACAAATGACAGACAGGCACTACTGAACTGAACGCCTTCATAATAAATGATAGAGAAAATCTTCATCTGCATCAAGATCTCTCCTCATTTTTTAATGTTGTTGTGCTCATGTCAAATACAACACATTCTAGATGTCTGTTTTTTGCTGTTTTGATTTTGAATTTTGTATAATTAAAAATAAGCTGCATCTCCATGAGAGCCGTGAAGACAGACTAATAGAGGGTTAGGCATTGAACTCTGTGTGAGCTGATTCTCCTACACACCTACTCATAAACAAACACACACCTGTCGTTAACACCCATACTGGTTAACATACATCAAACAGCTGTAGAGATAACAACCCACACTGTTTCAAATCTCTCAGAATCAAATGTGTCAGACTGTTCTCAGTGCACTGATCTTTGCTCATACACACCAGATATGTGTACACACTACCAGGGCAACCAGCAAGGGCTGGTTAGAGGGCCTGGGTTTGCTTGCATTCCCAATGAGCTGAGACCACAGAGAATATTGCCTGGCTAGGTCGACTCGACGTCTGCCAGAATCAGTGTTTGCAGGAATGCATGGCCACTAGCCATAGGTGTGTGCGTTTGTGTCCCCTCGCTAGTATGTGTATGTATGAGTACTTGAGTTTGGCTATATGCGTGTGTGTGTGTGTGTGTGTGTGTGGAATAGAGAGATAGCGTGTGTGTGTGTGTGTGTGTGTGTGTGTGTGTGTGTGTGTGTGTGCGCACGTAGGAGTGTGACCTACAGCTGTGATGCGAATCACCAGTATCCACTGCTGTGAATGAGAAGGATAAATAATCCAAGGTGCTCTCTGTTAGTTGTTTGATATTGAAGCCAAATGCATGTGAGCAGAGCATAGAACCAAGCTGCCCCACAGCAGGCCCAATTTACCAGCATTCAAAGCGGCTTGACCCCAAACACATGACATGAATGCAATCATTCAGCGAGACCGGAGAACATTGGCTCTCCCAGGAGGCTGGTAGTTTTCCTCCTTACAGATTTCAGAGCTGCTGCACAGACCTACGACTACATTGCCAATGTGTCAGCAGATGGACATAGTGATAGTGACCCCCTTGAAAACAATCAAGCATTGACGTCCAGTCTACTCAAGGGTAAGCCTGCTGAATCAGCCATACGACAGAGAGGGTGTGACTCATAGAAACAGACGTGATGGAAGAAGAGAAAAATGGAACAAAATAAATTCTGATTATTTTAGTTTCAATAGCTGTTAGAGAGTGATGGATAGTCCCTAACATACACTCTGGATGTTGGCTTATACATGTGTCTACTGCCAATGTGTGGGTTCTGTTGCACTTGTGTTTATTCTGTTGCGTCTCCAGTGTGTTTGTGTAAGCCGGCTCCTGTTCTCGAGGTGGCAGGGAGAGTGTGAAAGCTGTGGATCACCTCCTCGCCTTTTTCTCGCCGCTTGTCTTAGAACCTGGTGCTCTCATGTTTCAGCATGCGGATGTTGGTAAGAGTTCCGCTGCCCCTGTGGTGGTACCCGTAAGCCTGGCGCTGCCCCTCCAGTCACCGGGCGCTGCTGCCTGCCGACGATATGCTGCTGCTGGGACTGGAGCTGCCCGAGCCCCGGTCTTCAAACACGCTGATCTCTAGCTGAAGACGCAAAGAATGTCAAGGATCATCTTGATGGAGAGAGTATTAAAATACAGGGTTGAGTACTGCTCACAGTACATATTTCAACCCAGATAGTTGTCATGTTCAAGTAGTGCTGCAAAACCTAAACAAATTATTTCAGACGGTAGTGAATATTTCCTCCTTCTTTCTCACTGGAAACTGCTTCTTTTATCTCAGACTCATCTTCGAAGTGCTCCAAATACACTTGCATTTTGAAACATTCAAACATGTTTCAGGGTTAGAGCATCTGGAACAGCTCATAACATGGTCAATATATGTCTCAATAACACTCACACTGGATGTGCAGTGCTGTATTTTACCACTCCAAAATAAGATGTTATTGTGTTGTCCACAATACTTTCAAATGTTCTTCACTCTTCACATGGCTCATTGCATGTTCATTTATAGTCATACGTTTTCAGAAGCGTGCTTTGTCAGTCGGACTGATCCCAGCACAGTTCCTCATGTAGTTAAAAAAAAACAGAGGGAGACCAGCAGACCATCACACAGGCCTGGCTCTGACTGGCTCAAGGAAATGGCTCCAAGTCACAGGGCCAACCTATTACAGACACTTACTAGTCAATAGACAATACAATATGGTCTCTGTTTGTGAAGCCTAGTTGGAGACCTCATTCTCCCAAAGAACAGCATAGGGTGTGTCTTACTTGTATCACGCCAATTTGAGTAATTCTTGCTTTGAAACTGGTCGCGTTGGGACCCATATGGCTAGGGCCAAGGGTCCATCTTGGGTTCAACTAAAGCCTAGTGCAAACAAATTACTTGTACCATGGTTTTCCTGTCCCGGACAATTCTTTTCAAAAACCTTTGAGCAGGCGAATCTTAGGCTGCTGATTCATCACATCACCCTGTTTTTTTCACCTTTTGTTTTCAAAGGACATTTGACAGAGCATGCATGCTTTTTTCAGCCCTGTCCTGCTTCACATTTACTCCTGGGAACGACAGTTGGCCATTGAAAAGCTCCTCTGCTGCAGCTGGAGTTTAAGTGCCTCGTTCAAGGACACCTTGATGGTAATTTATGAGAAAGAGGAGGTATTTCTTATTAATATATCCAACACAGATGTTTCCAGCAGTTCCAGTGATTCTAACTGGTGACCTTCCACTCATGACTCCTGGTTCATCTAAACTACTGCCATCTCCTATTTGTCTTCTAGATGCCTGGCTATCCTGTCTGAGCCTTTATCCTATCAATTTGTTCTACACAAAAAACTGCAGCAGAAGGAACAGCAAGTGAAGGATACAACCCTCATTCCTCTCTCTATGGGGTCTGTGAGCAGCAGACCTCTAGGAGCAAAGATCTTCTCATTCTGCTCCTGGATGTAGCCTGATATCTTCTTCAGCACCTGGAATAAAACAGCGTCGTGTAGAGGGGTTAGATAAGGTACATTTGGAGATAATCCAGATTTGATTAGAACCATTAGAGGCATGATGAAATCCTAAAAACACAAGCAGAACATGTGCTCTAGCAGGAAACAATCTGAACAGACATCTGGGGATCCATTACCTGCTATTACCGTCCAGAGTGCACTCTGTGTTACATGTAATAACCATGTACCTAAAAGAACAGCAACTTTAACCTCCTCCTGAGCTGCCTTGGGTGGAAAAAATGAAAAATGGAAGAAATTAGTTTGTAGTCCTTCTGCGCATAACTAGCATACAGCATATGATACTGACTCTCTCAATTCATTGCCCGCCTTTATTTTTCCTGAACATTATAATCTAAACTCAAAGTAATTGCATTATGCTTTAAGTACGGCAGTTATTTTTATACATGGGTCCAAACCACTCATGTCAAGCAAGGCTGTATGAACATAATTACTAAAATTGACAAGCCTGGGCTTTCCTCTTTTTGAAGTTTTCCATTTGGAAGCTTTAGTTCCTAATTCCAAAGATGGCTCTCTTAGGCTAAAAGTCATGGCTTGGTTAACTGTCGGGGAAATTTGGAAATACTTGAAAATGTGAGGTGGACAGTTTATTTAGATTGCATTGGCACTGGAATTATTTCTCAGTTTTGCAAGTGAGTATTGCATCAACTGTGTAAAAACCGCGAAGCAGCAGTGGAGTCAAGCTGAGCAAGTTCAGACCATGCCTTGGCACACAAATTCAAACATGTACTGTATACTTTCTCCTACGCATTACATTACGTTACATGACAGACCATGTTACATAAAATGTAAACTTATGCACTGTGATGTAGTCCCAGTTTGCTGCAGATAGCAACCAAATGACTGATGGCCAGTGATGCTAAATGAACAGATATTAGCTAAAGCGGGATCGCTAGAGCAGCTTGTTCAGCCTCAGCTATGGCTGTGGACATCAACAATGCTGATGTGCCATGCCTCTCTTAAACTCTGTCTATCCATGTCAATCAGCTAAACCACGCTCCACTGGCCCTCATGTACACTCAGAAAGCTGTCACCATGCACTTGTATCACTTATATCAAAATATTACAGCATTATATATTGAATATTGTACCATACTTATTTTCATAGCTTTAGCATTTGTTTTTACTTACCATGATAATTGCTGAGGGCTGGTAACATGGCAATGTTGCTATAATGAAGTCCAATTCGGCAAGAAACATGAGTGGTCAGACAATCAGACAAGTTGTAAACAAGCAAACAGTTTATTATCTACAACTTTATTAGGAGTTAAAACTGAAAACCTGAAAGGCTGGCTAACCCAGGGGGTTGTTTAAAACCTGTATGATTGTCTGACTTCTTGTGTTTCTGTCTTTCTTTTTGGTAATGTTGCCTTGTTGTCAATAAACTTGATACTGTAAGTATAATGATAAAACGACAAAAATAGGATTCAAGTTAAAAGCTCAGATCTTCTGAAGTATGCTGTATTGTGATGTAAACTTTTGTGTGTATTCCTTAACTGATTTATTCAATATGACAGAATCACATCCTCTTTTGTAAGTTAACTAAAGGTCACTGCAGCACTGAGCCTTGAGAGATAAAAACAATAGCGACTAAGCAACACACTGAGCAGCGCTCCTCTGGGATGTCAAAGGCCTATTACAGCTGCGGGCACAGCTGCTAATATAGTGACCCCTGCTAGTGGAGACTAAACAACAGAAGAATACTTCTTTCTGAGGAAGAAGAAACTTGAGCAATAAAATGTCTGGATAATGTTACAATCGGGGAGCAAACAAGACATGGATTTTCTCAGTGAAAAGCCCTTCAAAAGCAGTGGTTTGCTCCATTGCGCTGCTTTAAATCAGTCAGATCTATGTCAAGTATTTAATACAAATATACAAAGCAATCAGTATTTGGCTTGTAACAATGGCAGTATAGCCACACATTTCCTAACACAATAAAGACTGTGTCTTTTGTTAAAAAATACAATCAAAGAGAATCAAATACCATGGAGAGGAAGCAGAGACACAACAGAGCACAGCCCTGACTAATAGCTTTATTGTGGTGCAGGGAAAAGGCCAATCCTTTCACTGCTATTGAGCTCTCAGGGCAGCTCAATCGTCTTCAGCTTGACAATATGGCAGTGAAGTATACAAGCTGTGCCTCTGTTGTACTGGCATGTGTGTGACAGCCCTTCTGGGAAAAGCTTTGAAAGTGTGTGTATATTGCCTAAGAAACAGAGGTGTCACTGTCTGTTTCAGACGCATGTCACGAGTGTGTATTCCTCTGCTAGAATGAAAGTCATTTGTGTCACCGAGTGCAACATAAAGGGAGTTATGTGTGTATACATGAGTCCCATATGTGCAGCCGCATTCTTTTGAATAATAGAAGAACAAAAGTTAGAAATGGAGGGCACATACTATGCGTGAGGGAAGCTTTATGAATGCTTGTGTGCACATGTATCTGCTCTGACATGCTGGGAACAATCAGTGTCTTTTGATAGGGTGAGATATAAGCATCAAGCGCTCTGGGTGCTCCAATGAATCTGCACACTGATCCATGCTCACCGGTGTGTGGCCTCGTTATCAGCACACACACACAGACACACACACAGACACACGCAAAAACAGCATCAACTTGGGTGGGTATATCTGATCATTGTCAGTCATAACGCCATTCAGCCAAGATGACTAAGTTAAACAAGTAAATAAACAACTCTCCTGTGGGGTTGATAGCATCTCAGCATCTCAATGGAGCGGCACCCAGCTGACACGGAGATGAAAGGAGCCTCCAACCAGGCTATGTCTGCATGGCTTCAACACAGCAATAAGTCTTTTTGTGCTTCTTGGTCAAAATCCCAGTACTTCTGTACTGCTTTGATAAAGAAATGTTTACAAAATGCAACAACACTACGGAGATGAATGTTGTGGGTGAGATCAGAACAGAGAGGCATTCTGGGGCTTTGTGGCACTCTCATTTCATCCAAAAAAACAGCAGCTACTTACACAGTCACAAGAGGATAATCAAACTCACTGTGTATGTGTATGTGATTTTGTTTAGCTTTGCTTGTGTTCTTCTTCCATCTCATGGAACGACAAGCGGAATCACACCGACAGCTTTAATCACCAGTCCTTTCTCAAGATGGACATCTTGGTTACGCTGAAGGTATATGTCACCTTACAGTTGGCATGCCATGCCTTGGCCACCGGCACACAGGTGTGAGCTTCACAGTGGGTTTTAAAAGCTAGTGAATGGACAGCTGAAGGGGACGTTGTGCAAGAAACAATCAGATCGTATCTCCTGTTTTCTGGCTCCGCTGCCCTGTGTGCTCTGACTTCAGGGAGCCATAGTGCATTATAACACACAATTGAATGCTTTTGTGTGTGAGAGAGAGCTGGCTTCCATAAAAATGGACAAATATGGCAGTAAATAAATCTTGGGACATTGGAGTTTATAATAACCAGCTGTAACTGAATAATGGGTGAGCTGAAATATTCCTACAGCAACATTAGTATTCTACTGCACACTAAGAGGAACAAGATCCATTTGATTACCTTCATGTAATGTACCTGTCATGATTTAATGTTTGAATTTATTATGACAGCACAGTGGGTAAGTGGTTAGCACTGTCACCTCACATCAAGAAGGTCCTGGGTTTGAACTTGCTGCATGCTGGGCCCTTTCTGTGTGGAGTTATCACAGGCAGGGGGTTTCTTTCAGGTGCTCCAGTTTCCTCCCACGGTCCATACACATGCTTTGCATGATATTTAATAGGTTAGGATTGATAAATTGCCTGTGGGTGTCATTACTTGCAATATTATTACTTTTCCCAGTAGCTAGCAGTGTTCTGGTAATGCCTTACTGCCTTACTGCATTACCAGAACGCCACTTGTTTCATCGTTGTCCTTGTCGTGAATGCGTGAATGCGTGAATGCGTGAATGCGTGAATGTGTGAATGCAGGAATGTGTGAATGCGTGAATGCGTGAATGCGTGAATGTGTGAATGCGTGAATGCGTGATTGCGTGGCAGGTCAGAGGCAGTTTATGACGATAAGCCGGACCTTATGCTGTTCAAGTCAGCTGCTAGCCAAAAAGCTAAAGGAAGAATGGAGAACGAGGGAGATATGTGTTCTTCCAACATCTGTAAATATTGCCATTATTCTGAGTCAGAGTTTTCAGCTTGGCTGATTGCTGACTCCTAATTATTCCATGAAAGTGGATTCCTCTCTAAAATAAGTTGCTAAACAGGTCAATTTTTCAGGAAGGGGAGAGGCGGGGGGGTAGTGAAAGTAATATAGTAATGTAACGAGTAGTGTTATTAATTACTTTAAATACAGAGTAATTAGTAAATATTGTTACTTTTTTAAGGAGTAATAAGTAAAAAGTAACTTAATACAATTCCGGAGTAACTTGCTTAACATTGCTTGCAAGGTTCCTTGAACCTTGAACCTTGAAGGTGTACTCGGTCTCTTGCCTAATATAGACTCTACATCCCCTGGTTAGTAGTAGGATGAATGGATATTTATTACTTTTGGTTATTTAAGTCCACTTAAGTCCACTGAGACAAAAACAGTGGGTTTTTTTACTTGTCATAGTTGCACTGGTGTTAAAGAGGTGGTATTGTGCTCATTTTCAGGTTCATAATCCTATTTAGGGGTCGTACCAGAATAGGTTTACATGGTTTAAATTTCAAAAGTGTGTGCTGCAGTTCAGTGTTTTTCCACCGGTGTTTTTGAGTGCCCGTCGGACTAGCTGCTTGGCGAGCGTTATATGAGGTGCATTTAGCTTTCATCCCTGTGACGTCACAGGGATGAAAGGGAAACGGCTGGACTACAAATGAGCTGTTTTCAAGCAGTTCAGAGAAGAGTTTTCTGTGGGAGATGGGAACTCCCTTTGGGGTGGACTTTGGGTTTTTTCACTTTGCACACCTATTACATGCACAAAAAAAGGTATATAACTCAACAAAGGAGAGGGAAAAAGCCAAAAAGCATAATACCACCTCTTTAAACATTAACATACAACTAACATTAATGCTCTGCTCTATTCAAATGACCCAGTAAGCCATGACAGTGTGACGGTGAGCCAGCATGCACAATCCCAGGACATAAAACAGCTACATGGAATTCAGCCCTCACCAATTTTATTGTTTCCACCTGTGCTTCTCTTACTGTGGTATGCAAAATGTCTTCCATAAAAAAGATGTATCTTTGCAGAACTGGAAGCGGGGGGAAAGCAGCTAGCCTGGTATGTCCACAGTTAAGAAATATGCCTCTCAACACCTCTAAAGCCCACTAATTGGCTTTTTACATTACTGCTCGTGTTTGGATTAAACAAACAAGATGTGTTTATTTGCGGTTACATGGTATAACTAATTTCTGACAAATAACAGTTTATCCAGCCCCTGTTACAGCATGCAACTCCTTGTAAAACCATCAACTGTTATTTTTGTCTGTTTGTATATAGACTGAACAAATACGAAGTGTTGAAAAGTAGGTTTTAGAAGTTTAATATTTTGGAAAGAGCCAAGCTAGCTGCTTCCTTACTATCTCCCTATAAAACATAAAGACGGTATGATATCATCTAACATACTTCCCAAAACTAGCTGTTTAATTTTCAATGTGCAGCCATCTTTCCATAGATTAAATCTGTATAGGTAAATGCTCTGGTCTGTTAGTGGTATATCACTATAGCATGTGCTAGCATTTAGATGTGCACAGGTTTATTACCTTCTCATAGCGTGTCTCCATGCAAAGGAAGATGATATAAGCTGTGGCACAAGCCAGACATCCTTCCAGGTATGACTGACCCCCAATTTTTTCGGCCTCCACATAGTAAGAGTTCAGGGTCTTCACCGTCTCCTCCAGCACGGTTCGCTCAATCTACTTACAGACACAAACATAAATCCAGGTAGAGATAGGCATGCACACACCATAAGGACTGTGAAAGTTCTCTGGCGTAACTGTGGGAGCAAGCTGTTCAGCCATAAAACAGCCTGCCAAATATACCAGCTGCATTCTGCTCAATCCAAAATACTCCTGCTTTGTCAAACAATTTAGAAACACACCTCACTTGCTGAAAACGAAGAAACTTGAGGCTAAGAGGAAAATTTACTCTGAATTGTGACAGCAACGGCTGAGGTTTGAGCATCTGAGGACATTTACAGTGAAATGATGCAGATTTTATAATGTTTTTTTAATGGTCCCTTTACACTGTGTCTCTCTTTGTGTCTGTTTCCTTGCTGTGTGTGTATGTGGACTGTCCTCTTCAGATGCTAATTGCTAGACAAAACTAAAATAATACATAACACCATTCCCCTATATACCACCATTCACAGATGCACCTCAAATAAACATCACATTCTCTCACAGTGCCCAAAGTAAGTAAGTGTGAAAATAAAAGCATTAGGGCTTCTTCTTCTTTAGCTTTACCTTTCTTCTGAGCACACACAGAAGAGTTTAAATACAGTTGTGACACTTTTATTCTGTCTGTCTATTCTCTAAGGATATTAAAAAGTCATGATGCATCCATTTGTGGATCTTGCAATGTCATTATGCTTTTTCATTATGGTTAATGATTTTAAGGATTAACATTGGTGCTATGCTCAGTTTATAAATCTATATGTGTATGACTGTGTGCATTTCCTTACAAGTTAATACAGAAGCCAATATCCATCATTCACATGTGTTCTGTCATATAGGATTCACCACTGTTGGGATCTTATTAGTTATTGCGCCATCACTCTTTCTGTGTTGGAGAGTATGGGTGTTGTTTCAGGTGATTTGGGATTTGCAAACATATTACATTTGCCTGGATGTCTATATGTGAGTGTGTGTGTTTGTATTCGTGCTCACCCTGTTGTCAAGCTCTGAGGGGAACTTGGTGTGGAATCGGCATACGGTTCCTTCGCTGTAGTCTCTCTGTATAAACACTTTTGTTACCAGCGATGCGTTGTGCCTCAGCTCCTGAAGGTTATGGAACTAAGAACAAAACAGGGGAAAAGCAAACTTGTCAAATTTTTGTTCCAAAATACATTTATATTCATGTAGGTACGAGAGTAGCAGGTCTGTCTTTGCTTGCATTTTGCTTGTGCTATACTTTGGCTCCAACCAAATACAGACCAAAAACCATCTTGCTGATTGTTTCTGAACTTTTTTTCACTTCCGCAACAGATGGTGGGGATTTACTATACAATATATAAAGACAAGTAAAATGCAAAAAAGCGTGGGTGTGGAAAAAGGCTTCCACTGTACAGTCAAACGTAAGTTTCGGCCTACCTAATTATCAAAGGGTCTTAGTTTAAAATCCAAATGTTCACAGCAGCTCTCAATAACAAGGCCCATACAATATTTACATAACGCTTTGCAATTTTTCCTGCTAGTTTTGAGTTGTATTTTTGCCTTTTGACAACACAGGTGCAACAGGGCTACACAGCGAGGGAATGGTTACTACATTAACAGCAGTGCAAGCTTAGTTAGCACTCTCACTGCATTGCTCCTGCATCAATAGGCCCAATTGCAGTAATAACAAACACTTTGAAAGACTCTCCTTTACCTTGGTGCTGAGTGGTGTGTTTTCCACCCAAACACTCACTCCCCTGAGAGGCATACGACAGCAAGCAAGTGGGCCAGTGTAACTTGTCCCCTGCTGATCTAAATTACTCCCCTCAAGAGGATGGTAATTAGAGATACAGTAGGAGCGTGGTGGGAGGGAGAGGGACGAACAAAAAGGGGGGTAAAAAAAAAGAGTGAGAAACAGACAGAGAGGCATGTATTGAATGTATTCACAGAATGTGTTCAACATTTGTGCAGTTGTTGCCTTTTAAAAGCAATATTTACTAAATGTTATTCTATGTATACCACAGTCAAACTTTTGCTAACTACTGCAGTGTTGTTATTATTGAAAGCAAGCAGAGACTCTGTTTATAAGGTTACCTGCATGTATGAGCCCAAGAGAGTTATTTCCATGTAAGCAGACATAGTACAGTGCCAGTCTTTCATCTCTATATAGGGTACTGTATATCGCACATAACCAAGAATAGCATACATGCTGCTATTTTTGTCAGCTAACAGCCAAAATCACCTCACAGTCACTGGATCTTTCAGTCTGTCAGAGCTTTTAATATCCTTCTTTTTGCTTTCTCTGTCTCTCACTGCCCCCCCACCCCTCACCCCTTGCCGTGCTATCTTCAGGCCATCATGATGAACAACAAGTCACTCTATTAATAGAAGCAATTATCAGCACACGATTGAGCATCATTTATCCAAGTTAGAATCATTTGGCCGGGAGTCAGGGTCATTAAGATTATACAAGCCTTTTGCTTGTGACTGTGCGTACGTATGTGCATATATATACATGCAAGTATGTGATGCAGCAACGCTAAAAGTACACAAAACCTTTATGTAAGGGAAATTGATCTGTTAAAAGTGGAGGTCCTGCATTGTTTGTGAAGGTTCTGCAGGTCATAGTTATCCAAGGAAAGAATCTGATCTCTGAAGGAGCCTCTCCGATCAGAGGTGAAATGTCTTTGAGTATCTTCAACCAGTCCACTTGCTGTTGATTTCAACCTTCTTTGTAGTCCTGCATTTAAATTTTACTTGAGTAGCTAAACCTTCAAACTAGCAGTAAAAAATTACTCAAGTACCCAAAGTAAGTTTAGGTTTGCCAGATGTAAACCTCATATGTCCAGTTTTGGGAATTTCCATGCTTTCAGTTTTGTTGAAAAATGAAAGAAGGTTGGACAAAGAGACAGAAAAGTAGGAAGGAAAGAAAAAGAGATTAAAAGCATTGGAAGAAAGATATGAGGAAATATATAAAATAAATATATAAAATAAGGATGGGAAGAAGGAAATAAATAAGATAGATAAAGAAATACATAATGAAAGGAAAAGGAAAAAGATAGAAAAAATTAAACAAAGAAGGTGTGACGGAAAGAGAAGAAAACAGGAATGGTAAGAGAGGAAGAAAGAAGAAAGGATAACGACATTTTAGTTGACAGGAGTTCTGGGAGGAGTCCAGTCCAGAGGAGGCATCTGAGTGAAATGAGCCACATGCACTGCATTCAGGCCAGTGGGACGTCACAGTGTGTTTTGGCCTGTTGTTGACCTACTGACTTCTTCCTTACATGTCTTTGCTACATGTAGCTCGCAGCTGAGCAAAGCAAACCGGAGTCACGTGACTCTGAGACCAACAATGAAACCCAGCATTTCAGAGGATCGCTCTCCCACCACTCCCTGGTTTTAATGAACTTGGAAAAGTGTGTCCCCCCGGTTAAAACTGATTGGCCTGATGGGGATGTCGTGGTTAAAGGTCAAAAGTGATACATCTGACACCAGTGGTCCAATCTGACCAACACTTGAGAGCTGACGTATTGTGACACTGATTGGCCAAATGAGGGGCAATATTTGTACCCTCTCTGTGTGTTTAGGTGCCATAAGACTTTGTGGCAACAGCCATTCTGATTTGATACTAGAGGACATAAAACATTTCTGTAGTCACATGGTGTTGATGTTACTGGCAGACTGGCCTTGTCTCTGTCCATTTAGCCTTTAAGATAAATGTTTTCTCTTGGCAGAGCGCTCATGTTTACTTTCCTGCGTGGGAGACTGGGGTTCAAAACTAGCCTATTACTTTGTCTAAATATAGTACACAAGCAGACAGCAATGTTAAAGTGTCATACTGATCACACAGGACTCTATTAAGATGCTCTGCATCATGCTGCACTGGCTGACTTCTCCTTCCACCCACATATTACTTTTAGTGGAGTTTACATTTGTTTGAATAGTGATTAAAGGCAGAGGTGGATTAAAGAGTGTGAAAATATAATTTACAGAAAGAGGACTTACCACCGGTTAAGAGCTCATAAAAACATATTGTATTGAGCAAACAAAAGATAGAAACAAATTAACAAAACTGCATAGCACAAAGACACTAAACACATAAATCTAACAGTACGGGAATGATGCACATAATTTCAATTACTTCCATACACTGAAAACCCACAGACATTTTTGTTAACTATAATATGATATATTATAATAGGAATTTAATCTATACACAGTCAATTTAAGAATTTAATAATAGCCACTGAAGACTGAATGTATTTTTTGTCAATTCCTTTCATTCCAACTCTGTTAACCCCCTCCTATTTATTCGGTCCAGGTTGGATCTTGGGGTCTGTGTGACTCTCACTGCCATGACACACATCCTAATTTCACTCCAACTCAAGGAACACATAGCTACAGCCTAGGTGAGTGCACTCACACAATTACAACACGCACAGTAAACACACAGAGTAAGATGTTTCACAGCTCTTACAGCATTTTTCTTACTGTCAGCTAAATCTCTCTTCATCTCTTCATAATATAACTGGTTTTCTGCCATTTGGGAGCAGCAAATTTCATGTTTACTGCCAAGCTGGGATAGCCAGAGGTCTATAAATCACTGACGTTTAGACAATGTTGACAAATTTCCATGACATCGAGGTGGAAGATCAGTGACTGTGGGACCAAAGCTGGATGAGGAAATCTTTTTTTGGATGAAGGTGGAACATTGTTTCAGAACAGAGCTGAGCCTTTGCCAAACTCTGAGATGAATGTGGTGCTTCGACACATTATTCATCAACAGTGTAATACTCTAGCCAGGGCTAGCCTACAGACAGCACAAACAGTCTGCAGTATGAGCCACTGTCACTTAACGTGGTCATTTGCTGACATGGCATACAATAAATGTCACAGAATGAGTTTTAATATAAAATGTGACAGGGAAAGAGGCAGAGGGAGAGGATAGATAAAAGCATGAACATGAAGTAAACTGTGCTGCTCATCTCAAACTCTAATCACTGATGGTTACAAACTGCAGCAGCATGTCCACATTAAATATGCCATGGATAATTGATGGGCCTTGGACATAAAACCTGTCCTGGTTGCACGTAATATATGTGTTTGTGTGCATGTGCGTGTTGTGTTTGTGTGCATGCATTCGTATGTGCATGTGTGTAATTGATGGGGCTTGGACAGGGACACTGGCAAACTACCAGAGGAAATCAGGGCCACTCTGCCAATATTTTTATTGCAGGCTCAGGAAAAGTAAAAAAAAACATAATCATTAATCCTGCTTAGCTTACTGTCCACTGCACCTTTACCTGCTGCACCACTATGCCTGAATTACAACTTCACTCACTCATAAATTGGACACTTTCAGGTATATCTGGCACTCAAGTATGTATAAAGATGCGCACATCTATAAACTTATATGCAAGCACATATTGCATGCATGGGTGTATGTCCAGAACCAGCACCAAAGTAATAGCTGTCTCCTCTAGTGAGATCATTATTATGATAACTAAGGCAGCTATGTCTTCAGCATTATGGTGACATCACCAAGGACACAGGGGGGGAAGATGTGCTGCTGGCCTGAGAGCTACCAGGCATTACTGTGGCTAAAAATACATCAGCAAACGCTGTTGATGCTGTGTGGAGTAACTAGTTGTACTATGTGACGATCCCTGAACAATACCATTTCTGTCATGGACACTCTTCGCATCTTTTGGTTAGTGCTGTGAAGAGTTGCCAATACTGTTAACTACACGTATTACAGGCAGAAGAGGGCAGAAAGCTGAATGTGGAAAGCTGTTTCAATATGTGGCTCGTTCAAAATGCAAAACCGAGCCTTGTCAAGCTAATTTAAAAGTATGACAGAGGGAAAGACAGAGGGAGACTGTCCCTGTCCATGGTGCTGACTGCTCCATCATCATCACCATTCTCATCAGTCTCCTAAGCTTTGAGTCTACTGGGTAGGCTCTACAAACATTGGTTTCAGTTTCTTCTTAGACAATGCATGCAAAAACTATATATGCTAAAGGACAAAGTGAAAAAACCCTGCCAGTTCTCTATCTGAGGATATTCGTCTGCAACCACAGAGCTCAAGAACAGTGATGAAAGAAAGTGAAATTGAAGCTCATGAATGAAAGATAACGTTGCATGACTCTCTGCTACTCGAGTTCAAATTCATAATAAGCCAGGTCCAGTCGGCTGGTTTGATTGAATTAAGGCAGAATTCAGCCGAACCACAATAAGCGAAAGAGGTAGTACAAGCAAGACATTCAGTTTACATGACCGCATCTCTTAAAAAAACAAATAACAAATGGAGGAAAAGGTTTTCGGGGTCTGTTCGTAAAATGCTAAATGAAAAAGCAGAATGTCTTACCTCTGTCGCCATATTGCAGTAAGAGGGTGCAGGTATCTGTCCCGTGCTGAAATCGACAACCGTTTGCTCGTGCTGTGTGGGACAACGCGACTATAGAGCGTGGCAGGAAGGCTGGAGGCACGAGCGCGCGTGCGAGTGCGTGACTGCGCGCTCGCCTGTCAGTGTTATCGCGGGATGCGAGGGGGGATATGCTAATTATATAAGAATTTCTATTCATGCACAAACCGTGAATAATTTGCTCTCAGATTCACTCCTTAAGGTTGGACTTTCAGAACGCAAAAGAGAAGATTTCCCAAGAATCCGCGGTTTATTTAGGTTAGAGTTTCTTCTTGTAGCCTATTAATAATTTCATTGATTATCAATAATTCAGATAAAGCACCTAGGTTTCCGTTTCTATTTGCGACCAGCCCAGTCCAGGCACAACAACCTCTCACATTTTGCCACTTAATAGCGAGAGATGAATACCAGGAGGTTAAAACAGCTGTTTCTGATCATAATGCAATCCTAAATACAATGTCTGTAGGCTACTGTATGTATTAATGTTGAGCTCCCTTAGGAAAATTGACTTTACCAGTGCAGTAGTATAACTTTTCTAAGTGAGTAGCTTCAAAGCAAATCTCTATATTATTAAAGTGTTAAGAATACAGAAGTGCCATACTGATGCCCATGGGATTTAAATATATTAAATCATTATTAAGTCACCAGTGAGTGACAGTGAATCCCCAGGGAATGTATTGTTAAGCATGAATCACTTGTCACTGCCAGCAAGCAGTGAAGCTCTATTTTATTCCAAGGGAAACCTGTTTTGATGTTAGGCAATGCTGTATAGCCATTCAGTAGGTGTTTACTGTATCCAACACTGCTATCCTTTAAAAGCAGGTTGGCTCTGGTGCAAAGTGGTCATAGCGCGGTGAATCATACTCTAACACATATATTTAATGCACCTTTGGAAAGAGCTCATATTAAACATTTATCTGAGCCCACCTGGGTGCAGGCCTACTATGTTGCTACTTTTTTCCTTTCACAAATAGCAGATTCTTCCAGTTCACAAAAAGATCAAGGTCTTGCTTGATTTGAATTTTTTACAAGGTTGACTTCAGATTCACAAATATAATGTAAAAAATGTGGCAGCCAGATGAAAGCTCTTGACGCTCTCCAGGACAGGGAAATGTTTTTTATTAGATAAAAAAGGACTTGGAAGAAAGATAGTGACTGAAATAACTTTCATGAGGCTATTTTTGAGCAAAACTGTTATTTTCTTTTGACATCATGAGACATGATACGCTGAAATTAGCCCTTTCTTCAATCACTACAAAACACATTCCCTGAGGTATACTTAGATTACATTTCTAGCTGAGACATTCAAATATATACACACAGGCACATAAACATACACAAATATATCCACGGCAGCATCCAACTCTTATGAATGGAAACAGAATCCAAAAATAAGATGAGCTTTAACAAAATGAGAATTATGCATGACTAATATTATTTGCCAGGATCCTGCCGCTTGCTCCAGATTGCTTGAAAAGATGTGTATCTAGTCACACACTGGCAAACATTCCTTTGGGGTGTGTGCATTTACATTCACATGTTTTTGTATGCATGTAAATGTCGGCGTTTTTGCGCATGTGAGTGTGTATTCCCCTTTTGACATTTTCTGGTGTAGTTTCTCATCAAGGTTTTCAGTCACACACACATACACATATAATACACACTTGCCACAACACATAAATATAAGTCTGAGGAACCTATTTGGCACATATATTTCATTATTATAGTCAGTGACTTTGTCACGATCCTGTCCTGAGTACTGTGTTTTTGGGTTTTGATTTGATTTTGTATCTGCATGTTTGTCTTGTCATCTGTTCCGTTTAGTTCTCTGAGTTTATTCATTTATCAGTTAAGTATCTGTTATGTAGTCTGTGGTCTTGTATCCAGTCTTCGTGGTCTGTGTTGTTCTGTTATCTTGTCTCCCTTGGCCGCCCTGTCTTATTAGTTAGTATCCCTTTTGCTGTGCTGTTAGTTTAGAGTTTTTAGTTTGCTTGCTACCTTTAGTGTGCGTCCTCTACCTGATGTTATTGTTTATCTGATTATTATCCATCAGCTGGTGTTTAGTGGTGTTTTGGTATTTTCCTGATTTCTGTTCTGTTGTTCAGTCTCATGTATTAGTTTCTGTACCATCATGCTTGAGTTCTGTCTGTTTGCTAGGTGTCTATTTATGTTCTCTACCAGTTTCTTTAATTAATCTGATTTTGATCATTTTGTTCTAGTCTCTGTGTAGCCTTTATTATTATGATTAATCCGCATCTTGAAGTTACTTAGTATCTGTCTTGTCTCTTATCTTAGTTCCTTGTTCTGTGTCATAGTTCCCAGTCCTGTGCCTTAGTTCATGCCTTAGTGTTTATTTCTGGTCTGTAAACTTCTGTGTTGTTTTACCCTTGTCTGATTGTGTCGGAGTTAGTTTGTTATTTTTATCATTCTGATCTGTTACATCTTATTTTGATATGGCCTGTGTTCAGTAACCTGTGTTATGTCAAATTCCTCTGCCTGCTTGTCCACTAAGTACCTTGAGTTCAAGTTAGTATATGGTCCTGTGTTTTGCATCTGTTAGTATTTGTCTGTTTCTGTCAGTTCATCACCCTGCCTGTCTGTGTCTGTCTGCTGTCATTATTGGTATCACCTGTTTGTGCTCCCGCCCTCCTCGTTAGCCAGTGCTTAAATGTTTGTTGCTTCTGTTTAGCTTTTGCTGGTTTGTTATATGTAGGTATGTTCATCCACTGCCTGTTTCTGCTGCCTCATTTTTGGATAGTCCTTTGTTGAATTCTGGACTCTGCTGTAAGTTCTGTGGGCTTAAATAAATACTCGGAAACTGTACCTGTTCTGCCTCTGTGTCGTGCGTTTGGGTCCTAAAACCTGTTCCTGCCTGCACACACAACAAACCCTGACAGACTTCCAAAAATGTCAGAAGTGACTGTCACAAAAAAAATGTTTAATATGAGCGTTTTCTGATCTGTCACCACTAGGTTTGGGTTGGAAAAAAACCCAAAACACTTAAGGTTAAGAAATCCTCATCGCCATGGTTTAAATATCTTCTTGATTTAGGTTTGGGAAAGGTCATGGTTAAAAGAAGCTCACACTGACTTCTGGTAGTAAACTGGATGCGTGATGTCCCATGTCAAAGTCACACACTTTGTTAACCCATCTATACCTGATCGCCTCCCTACAAGGTTTTGCAGCTATATAATGTCATGTCATGTCGTGTGTGTAGGCTTGTCACTGATGTTTTTCAAGGATATTTCTTAGGGGGCTTAATTGATGTGACAGGCAAAGGTAAGACAGGTCAAGCTTGGAGTCATTAGCTGAGCCTACAAGTGTTTACTGACCTTCCAGCTCTAGTTATTTCTCACATGTAACTGTCCTTGTTAGGGAGACAACAGACTGATATGGTAGGTAGACAGCAGCTCAGGCGTCAGGCTAGCAGATATGGATGTTCTCTGGGAATCTCGCAAAGTTGAGTCTTACAAGAATGTTTACAAGAACTGACTGGCTCCACAGATTAGAGTACAGCTCGTGGATAGTAATAGATTCCGATATGACGTAGCATTGGAATCTAAACATCAGATAGATTTGTTGTTCTAGGTTAAGGCCAGTTAAGATGACCTAAGAGGGAAAACTATGTGGAAGAGAGAAACATAAAAGGGACCAAAAGATGTTATCCTTCAGATTTTGTGTTGACATGTTCACATGTTGTATGCTGGGATTTTACCTCCTCGGCCGGGCTCAAGAAACCATGCTGTTAAGTCTTCATCAGTCTCCGAAACTCCTTCATCACACCTGAACCTTGCTCACAACAATTCTTCAACAATATTTATATTGGTCACAGGACGGACAAAGAAATGTATATTTGGTTAGATAGTGTATTGACTGAGATGGGAAAGATATTGGGTCTTGGTTTTGGGTTGATTGTCTTTTGGGTTACCAGCGGATGTGAGCAGGCTGAAGGAAATTACTGGGTTGTTAGATTCAAACTTCCATCATGGCGGAACATATGCATTCCTATTCATATTGAGAATGTAATGAAAGAAGATGCCTTCATATTACACCTCATTCTGGTCTTCCAGTGTGTCTGAATCTGCACATCAGCAGAAAATAATAACCTTGCTGCAGCCTTAAATTATCATAATGACCCATAGCACTGTACACACACACACACACACACACAGATATAGCCCTTTTCACATTTCATACCTCATGAAATATTTATTTCAGCAAAACATTCTTGGTTTCCGCTTCACTCCAAAACTGCCACTTTCTATTTGAAGCTTGTGCTGTGAAATGTTGAAGATGGTGATACTGGACCTGCAATGAAAAGAAAAATAAGAACTAAAGAAAACACTAACTATTACTGCGGTTTCTCTGCTCTCGTCTTTAGACCTGCAGTGCTAAGGTATAGCATTAAGCACTTTGTCAGGGTTTCTTGGTCTACGTGGTTTTGAATTGTCAGGTTAATCACATCATCACCTGTGAAAGAGTGCTCACCTGACCTTACTGTACATTTCATTAAACATTCCTGCTTCAATTTTCAGGTATAATGCTTGTGTATGGACACAATTAAAACGATAACTTCTACAGTACTTTACTACAAACTATTTACATTTCTTAGCTTTTGATTGACCAATATTTGAGGACTCTGGGTTGTGTTTTTGTGAGCAGGAAACTTTTATAAATAAATCCACATGCGCTCATGAACATATGAGGCCAGAATTCCTGTTCACTGTCAGTGTACGTTTTGTTCTAGTCGTTTGTGACTATGCCGAACATCAGCTCCCAGATATTTTGGCCCTTTCCAAAGAACAGAGTGGAGACACTTGGACGACTGGTGGTCACCCACATTTTGAATACACCTACAGTTTGTATTTGTGAACGTGTCCTCCGTGTGAATGTATCTGTATGCATGTGTGTGTGTGTGTGTGTTCATGTGTGGGCAAGAGGGTTACTTTTCTGATTAGATATGCTCACGTGAGGGCAAGAGAGTAAGGTTTTCTGATTAGATATTTAGAAATGAACGCACTGTGATTTTATGTTCCCCACAGCACAAGTTTGTGTGCTTGGCTGTCGTGGATAGTCTTTGTCTTCATTTGTGGCTTTGTGTGTGTGTGTGAGACTGTGCCGTTCTGGTATGTTGACCTGTCCCCTCTTCTTGGCAATCAAATCAGAGCTGAAAAGAGCAGATTGTATTTCCTGGAAGGTTTGCATTCCTCGAGCAGACAGTCTAAATGATCCTCTGCTGGTCAGATCTAAGGACTGGCGCAGATTTGTTTATGCAGCACAGCTTGTATGTGTTTTACAGTGTCATCACCTTCTACTTTTGCATGCATATGTTACCTGTACAAGAGAGTGATGCATGAGATTTGTATTCATGCATACAGTGTTTTCTATCTCCAAGTCAACCCGGGCATTGTGCCATAGCAAACACCCCTCTCCTATTGACTTAACCACAAGTTGGGAATCTCAAACACACAAATACACAGATACTGACAGAGGAACACATTGAAGGAGATCTTGTTCTCTTCCAACATGACAGGAAATGAGAACTTTCAAACCAAAAAAATATATTAACTTGGAATCTTCAAAAGTAAATAAACATCTCCTCAAAAGTCGAACTAAATAAAACTCCACAAGTCATCTTTTTTAGTGAGTCTGAATTTGGTCTGTCTGCCACACATCCTGCAGTACAGGCAGGATTTTTTTGGTGTCTGTTTGTGTGTCTGTGGTGCCTGTCAACAGTTGGCCTGGTCCTGCAGGAATGTTGATCTGTCCCACTCGCTGGCAATCAAATCTGAGTTGAAGACTCGCCATTTCAGAGCCAGCGGATGTTCTCGTATCTGATATCAATGCCGGCTAGTTAAATGTTGCATACCAGCCGGGATTCTGGCTCAGTTTGCACAAGACACTGTCAAAGCAACTTCATCATTCACACGTCATTACAGGAACAACCTCAAAGAAGAAACCTCAAAGAATAAATAAAAAGGAAGATGTGGAAGAAAATGATCTGCTCACACTGACTGATGAGCCACATCCATAGCTGCATCAATGAGTTAAAGAAAGGAGATGATGAAAAGGAGGAATAAATGGCAAAAAAAAGGAAGAGTTGAGAGGCTAATTGTATATTTTGAAAGAGAAAGTGGTACAGGACATCCAAAGAAAGGAGGAAGACCTGTGTTTAAGATCTACATGAAAGTGAAACAGTGAGCATTTGAGTGGTTCTTTGTTCTTACTGAGGAATAACAGGGATGTTGGTTGTAGCCAAGGCAGAAACCAAACCAAAGGAGCCACGATTTCTGTATGTTCCTTATTATGTCATCTATGGGCCAAAACACAATCAGTACTGAAAACCTTCCTCTTCGTAATGATCCACATATGAGTTCATGACTGTTCATCAACAACACAACAGCTGAAAAGTAGATAGAAGGCACTCACAGGCATGAAAGAGTCAATGGCACGTGAACTGTGTATTAATCCAGCTATATAAATATGTATTCACTCCGAGCCAGGCTAAAAAAAAATTACAATGCAATTGAATAGGACAGCTGGAATGGCTGAAGTGACAGGCTGCAGGCAAAACAGATCTTCCTCTAATAAATTTCAGATCAAGGGAGAGACATCAGCAGGATTTAGTTCCCCCGAGCTATCATGGGCAGGGGGTTGCAAAGGAAGACACGGGGGGGGATAAAAACAGAAAGAAAGAAAGACACAGAGGATGTGATTTGTCCGCACATAATCCCCTTGTGAACGACAATATTGCTAATTTAGCGGTGAGGAAGATAACAACACGCAACAAATGAAATTCCCCTGCCAGTTCGTGGCAGTTTCCATCTCCAGGAGGGACTCAAATTATGCAGATTTTGTAGGAATAAATACAGTAGATTAGCAGTCAAAATGACACTTGAAATTTTTTTGTCGTGAACCTACCCCAGTTTGCCTGTGTCTACAGCGTGTTTACCTAGCGTTTGCTGCTCGCTACACCGTTAAAGCATGATTTATAGGCTTGTCATTCTCGCTTCTATAATGAAAAATGACGAGCAATGGTTATGACTCCATATTTTGATGGAGACAGACACAAACAATTCATCTTGTTCCCACTTCAAAAATGCCACGCATTGTAGTCTTTCAATCCCAATAAAATGACGGTTCACAGGCTTTACACTGTCTTACTGACTAACAATATTCTCACTGTATGCTGTGGCGACAACTGTGGTCCTTCAGTATACCCACTGCCAGAGGGAAGAGGATGAGACAAATGAGATGAGCCAAGAGATTCCTGCCTAGATAGTTCATATGCACACTGCTGCACTGCCATATAAAGAAACATTCAGCTTTGTTTAAAGTGACACACAAAGAGAATAGCCATCCCTCCCTGCTGAAACGCACAATCACAATGTTAGTATGCAAGTCTTGGCTCGGCTTCATTCAGTTGCCCATGTTTATCCAGCTTTAATCTAGAGCTTTGTAAAATCCTGAAGCTAGATTTGTAAACAAGCTTACAGTACAGTGAAAACCCCAAATCCACAGGGCTTGTTTTGTCACTTTTAAGGTTCCAATTAAATGGTGACCTCACTATAGCTGCAGAGATGATAAGAATTTTATTTTCTCTTGTGACTTTGTTCAGGAAACAGCTCTGTCTGTCCGCTCCTGCAGGTTTGAGATGGACACATGTGTAAAGGCTTTTACCGCAGAGAAAATATCAGAGTTTGCTGATGCACATACAGTAGCTTCCCGTTGAGCTAGTGGAACCCACAGCAAGCTTATATGCTATATGTCTGGTTTGTGTTGCCATGGTTTCACTCACGCGCCTGATACTGTGTCTTCAAAAATCCCCAAAATAAAACTTATTACCAATGCATGAGGGAATTTTACCCTTTATAAAAGGATTCTATTGCAGTGCAAATATATTTATGAATAATCAATGAGTTAACTTTCAGAAAAACATTCACTGCTGTGTTTCTGTCTTTTTGTCTATTAAGTAACACTCTTTGCAGCACTGCTTGATTTGAGCACTAAGAACTAAAATACATGCTTTTTGTCTTTGCTTGTGTAGCGGTGGATGATCAAATGTAACACCAACATTCCTCAGAGCCAAGCATCAAAGCTAGCATGCATGATTATTAAACAGCAGCCACAATCTCACAAAAAGCCTCATTAATGGCTATAATGCAATGATGTGATTTCATGCTTAGGTTGGGGATTCTTAAGCTTGTAAGTGCTAAGCGAGGCTTCAGCTACATTTGCTTTTTTCTTTCTACACTGATCACATCGGCTAAATCTGTTTCTTCTTTACAAAGCTGTGCAATCTGAAGAAGCATTTGTATTCAAATTAGACAGGTTGGATTGTTTAACATTTCTGTGCCGTTTGCTCTGGATCCAAGAGGTAATATTATAAATTGTCAGTTTCAAGAAACAAAAGAAATAAAAGTATAGGCCTACCCGGAGAAAGATTTGTGAAACATAACCCAACAATATCACTGTATCAATATAAAAAAAGTTTTCCTGGTGGCTTTTTATTTTTGCAATGATTTTGCAGATTAAAAGCACATATGAATAATTTCAATAGGACTAGAACTGAATTTCCATGAATGCTACATCCACGATTTTCCGCTTGCTGGTATTAACCCAGATTATGCTCAGCAGTATTGATTATGACAAGAGGGAGTAAATTATGCAGACACACACACTCTCAGGAATACACACAGCAGCTCCACTCACAGTGTAGTGAAAACATGACAGGAAAAAAGGGCCTTACTCCAATAATGAAGAGAGAGGGTCCTGCCAGGAGGCAGATGACGCTGCATTAGTCTTCACTGCCAGGAAGGAGAGATGGAGGGGAGAGGGAGAGGGAGAAATAAAGAGAAGACTCTGTTCTTCTTACATAATAGGTGGTTTTAAGAGTATTGAAAATCCCATGTCAACTCCATCTTGAATGAATGCTGGGGTTAGCAGAGGACACAAAAATTGAAATAAAGGAGTTCTCACTCAGTTGATGACAGTCCTGGCTTTTAAGCATTTTGTGTACATAGCGCTCCTCTCCTGGTATGGTGCTCTGAAAATATTGGCACAACACAGTGCGACACCAGACACAAAAGGTTGACTTGTTAAACATACAGAATTTATGAGCTTTCAGGCCTTTGCACAGTAAAGCCCTGTCAGTGATACTGACAGCAACGAGCGTGAAAGCTGTTGGATTGAGCCCCATGATAGAGTGCTCTGTAATGTAGTGGAGTGTAATGATACCACCACCAGCAGCCGTCCTACTGAGAGAAGAAAAATGAGCCTGTCAGGGGAAAGAAAAGAAAAAGACGGAAGAAAAAAAAAATCCCCCCTCAAAGTTCTGATGTGCTGTTTGGCTGTAGATCCATTTTTCACAGCCAAGTCTCTGCACAGATTAAAATGCACTTATTCCATCAAACATCCAGCAAAGCAGCATGCCAGTTATCTGTCTGCTGTTTGTTTACATGGCGGAAGAATCCAGCTCTTTACGAATGAGGACTGAGAGCAGGTCCGTGCTGATCTGCTGGTGAGAAGCCGTATGCACACATGCAACAAGAAACACCAGGTGTACAGCTGGTGGACCAGAAGGCATTTTTTATTCCTGTCACAGTAATGTTCTTTAACATTCACAAAATGAGCCTCATAATTCTAAGTAATCAGGTTCCAGAGAAACAGACCAACGCGCATCTCCTGCATTAAATCAGACAGTAACACCGCTCTCACTCTTACCATATGAAAATGACTGTAATCATAAATGAAAGTGAGGGTTCAGGCTGTATGCCAAGTGCGCCTTGTTGTAGGCCACAGCGAGAGCTGAATTTCAGGCTGTTGGGAAGCTTGTTTCTTGCTGTGGCTGAAGTACAGAACAGACTGGTGGAGTCTATAGTAGAAGGAAAGATAAAGCCAGCCAGTTTCCTGCCTTCAGACGGCAGAGCAGATGGCAGATTCCAGAGGGCCAATGCTTCAGCCTGTCATCCAACTCTCCATTAGTAGCACTCACTTCCTCATCATTTAGTGGTAGCAGGTATGACTTAGCAGTCCTTACACACAGTGCAAGGTGTTTTCTGATTAAAAATACACACACAAACAGCGATAGCAGTCAAGGTGTGTTCACTTCATAAAATACCAGGCATGATACTTTAATTCTGGCAAATAAATCCCTTCCTCTATTACAGAGGTTTTAAAGGTAATTTTTCATTGTTAGAAAGAGCAGCACCTCAGATCCTGGGTCTGAGGAGGAGGACAGGTCAGCCAGAGGCCAAAGATCAACTGTGTCCACTGCCCCCTCTAGTGGACATCCACACATATAAAGAAAAATTCACAAAAGTTGGTCAAAGATGGCAATAAATCGAAGTTTATCCCTTTTCCATAGCGCAACACTAATATTTAGAGCTGTGGTTTGGTTGTTTGTTAAAAAAATAGTTTAGATAAAGAGAAACTTAATCAGTGATTGATTATCTGATACACAATATCTGTAATTATTTTTCCATCAGCATGTGGGAAATGAGTAAACTTGAGACTAATAACGGAAAGAACAGAGGAGCTCATATTATTCTATCATCTGGGCAGAAATGCAGAAGGAACTTAATATATCCAGCAGGATTGTTTTTGCCTGTTTTTAATAAACCGCCATCTTCTGTTTCAGTGCCACATTTAATGTTTTAATGATTTAATCAAAACATACATTTTGAACAATTAAAGGGAAACAGTGCCTCATTTCTGGGGGAAATGCCAGAGCATGTGGGCCAAGGATACTGAATACTGTTCAAGTCAGCACATTTGTGTTATCAAACTTATTCTGAAAGGAACCTGGTATGGTAGAATTAGACTTTTGTTCTGTTGTACACCTGCACAGAGAGCCACTACTAAGGAAGCTCTTATCAAGTCAGTCAGAAAAAGAGGTGGAGAAAACAACATATAAAGACTCATTTCATCTAAGAAGATCGGAAAAGACAAAAAAAGTATGAACAGAAAGATGACAAGCATAATAACAGCAACTCCTGACAGCTTGCAGCCTTTTAAAAATGAAATAAAACACTAGCTGCGCTCTCTTTTGGGAGGCGAGTGTCTCATTGTTCACACACAAGCTGGTGAACACCAGCAAAGACTCACATACAGGGTTTGTATTATCACAGGTACTTGGAAGCAGCCACACAGAACAGACCCCTGCCCACTTCTTCACAGAACTGGTAGCTACTTTATTCTTTATTAATCAGAGAGGCTGAAGTGTGTGAGGCTTATGGTGATTTCTGTCATTTTGTTTCATTAAAAATCTCTGTTGATGACGAAGAAGAAGAATTTATCAGAAAGGCTTACCCTAATCATATGAACATCAATTCTCATGGATCATAAACATGAAGAAACATGATGTAGTGAAGCACAGAGAAAGAATGATAAAGTGAAATAAAGAAGATAATAACTACAGCATGCCTTGCATTCAATTTTCATCCCTTCTTCTGTCTCCTGTTCTGTCTGTCTCGCCTTCTTTCTCTCCCTGGAGTGTGATTTGGAGATATTCTTTTTCCCTTGTTTCCCTTTATGTGCTGCCTCTCCCTCTCTATCACCCCAGCCATCTTGCTGTCTTTGCCAGTCTTCTGTTGCTTTGAAGTGCTTTGTGTTTTCCTCACTCAGACAGCTTTCCTGCCCTGCAATGATCTCTGACCTGGGCCTGACAAGGAAGGGCCATATGTAGAAATGTTGCTAATTACAGCTGAGTGTCTATGCATGCCTGTCTCTGATCATCCATTCCCCAGCCTCGCTTCCACTGATTAAACCATATCATGTCCTATTATGTCACTGCCCACTCCTCCTGGGAATTATATTTAATATTCTTTGTATGCCATAAATTTTTCCAAGCAGCAGCCTCCGGGTCTGAAAAGTGAAGCTAACATCGAAGTGTCTTAAACCTGCATTCTTTCTAATGGTCAGCAGGGGGCAACTCTACTGGTTGCAAAGAGAAGTCCAAATGCATTAAACTTAATGACAAAGTAAACACTTTCCTAATGAGTTAAGTGATCTCAATCACTACTTTCAAGTCTTCTTTAATACAGTGTGATGTTCATTTAGTAAATTATGTTTCCATTTAGAGGAAAATAGCTCATAAAGCAAGGTATGCTTTAGGGCGCGTCAACCTTTTAATGGCCAAGTCGCTACCATGGCGAAGTGTCAATCAGGATAGAGGTGGATCATATCCACTGCACTGTGTCCATTTAACTAGCCGTGAACTTGTTTTTGGGTGCTCTCAGAGTTTTCATCTAAGAAATTTGTCTCTTTCTCAGTGTGTTTTCAATTCATGAAAATTAAATAAAAAACTTTGGTAAAATTTTGGTTACCTTAAAGTATCTTGTTCAGTGTTCGACTATACTAAAAGACACTTTTATTACACTTTTATAAGACACTTAGATTTAAAGGTTAAGGGTGTAAGTTTTAGTGGCATCTAGAGGTGAGGGTGGCGCATAGCAATTGGTGGCTCACGGTGCATTCACATGCTCCTTGGATGAAACCATTTGGCGAGTCGTTCTTCCGACTTCAGTGTGTTCATGTGCTCTTAATTCGGAATGTGGAATCAACATGGACGCAACTACAAAGATGTGTTGGATTAGCATTAACAGAGCATATAAACAACACGCAGACATCTAGTTCACTCTATATGGACCACAAACTAACCATTATAACCATATAACAACTTGTGTGATTTTGTACAAATCAAAGTTCTGTGTACTTCTTTATGTCCCATGTACACTTTATTTCTCTTTTTACAAAAAAGATTTAAGGAGGAAATAAGATTCTGATTATTCTGCACTGCTCAGCCCTCCCTTTCCAAGCGCAGAAGAAGCTACAGTGGCCAATACGCTGTCGGCTCTTGTGCTAAATAATACATGTGGGCCAAATTTCTCTCCTTTTCTCACTTCTAATAAACCAGTTGACTACTACTAGTACTATGATTACTTCTTCTTCCTTCTTCTTCATATGTACGTGCTTCTTCAACGTAGTGAATGAAACTCGCTCTGTAGAGATGGCAATGTCCATGTAAGAGGTGTACGTAGGTTCATTAAGTAAGGTCTTTATACACAACTGAAACATAGTTATGTATATTATATTCCATTTCTGTCAACAGATCCTCCTAAACATTACATACTGGACCCTTAAGACTGTCGCTAGCAAAAAGTAGCATTCCAATCAATACCACAGTTAACGTGAATTACGGATGCACCCTGCTAACCAAGCTAGCTAGCTCCTCCCTCTCGTCTGAACATGGTCACTTCTGGTTCCAAAAAACCAAGATGGCAATAGCCAAAATGCCAAACTCAAGGCATCAAATCAATAGTCCTCAAACCAATGGGCGACGTCACAGTGACTAAGTCTACTTTTTTTTTTTTTTTGGTGAGGCTCTATTACAATTTGATGATCCATGAACCTGGCCATCTTAGCGCCATAGTCTACCCACTGAGCTACACAGGGAGGCCCAGAACACAGAATGTCTTGGCTCAGGTAGTTTTAATCAACTAATCACTTTCCAAACTGTAAGAGCGAGCACAGATTATTCTTAGAGCCCACCTAGGTGTTAGACTCAGGAAATTACACCTTCTCCTATTCTCTCACTCAAAGGAACATGATCCTTTACTGTCCACCAAATGTCCCATCACCTCCACAACAGTGATGAAGACAAACCAGCGCACTCGTCAGCCATCAGCAGAAATCGTTGATATTTTCAGGGTGCTAAGGAAGGGAAAGAGTGATGAGACCACAGTTGTACTGAGGGTGAGAGAACAAAGGGAGTGAACTATAGTGAGGAGGAAACAGATCTGTGCAATAATGTTTTGGCAGCGCAGCGTCAGTGTCCTCATGTTAGAAAAGCTGGCTTGCATTTTATTAACAGGAGAAGCAGGACAACGGATAAAACTGTGGGATGGTTGGACTGTCGGAGCCAACGTTGAGACAATTTCATCTGGAAGCACAGACGCATACAGAGACCTTAATAAATTTGTCTGGGATCTCACAGAATAAGAGTTTATTGAATGTAGTTCAATGTATTTGTGGAGAGTTTTACAATCTGCCAAGATTCCACTTTAAAAGGTCTGCAGTGAAAGAATGAGCTTTTATAGAGGAGAACACTCAGTTTCCAGCTGTGATGATCAATCTAATCGATGAAGTTTTCCAGACAGTAGTCAGAATCAAATGAAACTGGAAAAAAAGAAAGAAAAATAATTGAACTGTATTGTATTTCTGATTTGTTTCAAGACAGAGAAATGTTAATTTATTAATGGGTATATTTTATATTTGATTCTGAACATATGAAACACAATACAAAGTGGTTACGTTCATAGCTCCACAGTACCATGGCTAATGTATAATATACTGTATCCAATGCAAACAATTAGTGCTCTAAAAAAGCCATACATACAGTAGAGGATGACAGATGTCGAGTACAAGAAGGGAGGGGTCATTTTTCTTTGTAAATTATAACTGTCAAAGGGCACAAAGTGTAACCAGACTGCACAAATGATCAAAAAAGTGACCCAGGAAACAAACATGGAGACAGACACAATCACAGAAGGACGGGCTCTGGGATGAAGGTGAAAAGAAAGATCAAGAGAGCTCTTCAGCACCTGCCAAAAGAAAAGAGGGACAGAAAGATAATCTGTCAGCACCTAGAATGGACCTGAATAAATGGAGGGAGGAGAACAGCTGTCTCATGACTCAGAGCCTGTCCTCAAATCTGCTGTCAAGGGAAGGACACTTGTGCTGTCACCAATGAGAGAGATAGAATGAGAGAAAAGACCCATAGGATACAACGTATAATAGCTCTTCCTTGTAGTACATGAAACTGAAACCATTCCCCATCTGGATGCATTTAGATTAATTACAGTAAGTACTGAGTTTAGCCTGCTAATCTAAAATGACACGGCACAGAGAGACAGAGAAGTTCCTAAACTTTTGTCTGGTGAATGCCAACAATGCCACAACAGATGCTATATTGTAATTCCATCCAAAAACAGCTCGCATTGTATTGCGCATTGCAGAGTGTTTCTACTGTACAGGGAACCACAGCTGCTCAGGTTGTTTTCTCACCTCATCGAGACAGGTCTGTTTACAACCAGGACTTCTGGCTCACACACATTCTCTACATCTACACACTCTGTATAGACACACTTTCATGGCTGTAGGCTCAGGGATAGAAAATCATACAGTGTGCGTCATTTGGGTCACGTGCACACAGTACATGCACACAGAAACATTTTAATGCATGCACACATGCAAAAACACACACTTTCTTGCCAAGCTAAATTGTTTTCATTACATTTTAGGTGGTTATTCTTTGTGTCCCTTACTTATTCAGATCACCCATAATGTAGGTCAAAATGAGTGGGGGAAAGGAAAACGTTAGTGTGTCTGTGTCTGCTCACAAAAAAAGGCAACCACACCCTGACAGAGGATGACTACAAGTCAAAGGACAAAATTCATTGTTGCCAATAAACAAAAAAATAAATATACATTTGAATGCAAATATTTTTTAGAAAGTTTTGTGTAGAAATAATTCCTAAACTGGCTCAGGAGCTGAAACAGACAGATCTGATCAACCACACTTAAGGCATCATAAAAACCACAATCTTGTAAAATTTACTGGTAAAAACTTTAATGTAAAATGAAATTACTTTAACTTTTAAAGACAAATTATCTCTCCAACTCAAATTGAAGTATGTGACAATTATTTGTGGCCCAGGAAAACACATTTTCTTTGGCTTATGTTAAGGTTTAATTAGTTTTGACAACAAACTTTTAAATGGAGGTTTGAACATGCAATAACTGTCCTCTAAGGGACCGGAATGACAAAAATATGTTTAATTTTAATCACCAATAACGTTATTTGGATGGAAATATAATAAATAGCAGCTCTCTGTTTCTAAAAATACTGTTGTTTCCCTTGATATACTATTTCCTGTAGGTTCCTATATGACAGAAGTATATTTGAATGAGGCTGGGTGCCAGGTCATTCAGTGGAAAAGTAAAAAAATTCCTGATATATTTTATTGCCTTTTCATACTTGACACAACACCTTTTGGGCTTGTAAAATAGACCTTTCCATGCTGCTGAATTCACCAAAGGATCATCTGAACAGTGCATTAATGTTTCAAGTTCTCCTTGTTACACATTTTTGCACCTGTGAAATTGGTTGGGTTGGTGTAGATTACCTTCAGTGGGACTTCAGTGAGCAGAGCAGCAGGCACTGCCCTGGAGCCGGACCAACACATGCCTGTCTAATGGCTGTGATATGTGAGTGGGACAGAGCACGCTCTGCACACTGCACCTCATTGATGAAGACGGGAAGATTTTCCTCTGACCAGGCATGGAATAGCCAGGTGGTCTACCCTTGACATTTTTCATCTGTGCAAATTGGTATGTGTGGGGTAATGTTCATGAGAGAGAGAGACACACACAGTGAGTAAGTGGGAGAAAGAGAGAGAGGAGAGAATTATGCTTTTCCTATTCCAAAGTTTGTGTTGTCCAAAACTAGCATAGGAGTATGGTAGCCAGACTGGAAGAGGACAGATGAAGTGGTTTGGAACAGTGGCCTAGCTGCCAATGTGAGACTGCTGTTCTTCCATTAACACAGTACAGTAGCATGTCTGCCCACTGGATTAGTGAAAAGCACCATTGTACTTAACAATTAACTAGTTTGTTCTTACCTTCATTTATCTGGGCAGGGTTTATTCTGGACACATGGTCTTATGCAATATGTCACATTCTTTCAGTTATGCCCTATTCACTTACCTCCCAGTCGTCTGCTGCTGCTGGCCGCTCCAATTATGTGCTTTGCTCAAGGACAGCTAAAATATACAGACGTTGCCATGGAAGAACATTAGTGATGGATTAATCTCAGTCAAGGTGGCCCACTGTGTATAAATAATGTTATTTTTACTATTCACATATATATCTGTAATATTAAAAGTTTTGGTATATATAGCAAATGTCTCAACTGTTTATACACACGTACAAATCATTAACAAGTAAATGTATAACTGTTAAAAATACTGAATACATATGACTATATAATTACAACTATATTATAGTGTCAGTGTGTTATGAAACATGCCTTGACTGTTTATAAACCAGTTCTAAATGCTTGGTAGGTGGAGGAGTTTTATTTGTTAACAACAATAAACACTTTTAGCTGTTTATTTGGGAGAGTTGCACTTCCAATCTACCTCTCATTCCTTTTGAGTTTGAATGCACTTAGTATTGTAAGTTGCTTTGGACAAAAGTAAATTAATGCGATTTAATATAGTTAATTAATGGTTCATATACTGCTTCTAAATGCTAAATATGAAGGGGTGAAAATAAAGTCTTATCAAACATTTTAGTTTTATACAAACTTATGAAAGTTAATGTTAAATTTAATAGTTTGTGCAGATTTATTCTGAATTTAGACTTTCAAACCCACCATAGTGTAATGTACAATCAACTGCAGTGGCTTTCTATTGATAATAGAAGACAGTTACACTGGTACCAGTTTTTTTTCAAATGTATTAATTTTAAATATCCTGTTTATTTACAAAAGTTTTTCATTTTGCATAACTCTAATCACATTTATTATCTTAGAAGCATTAACAATCTTTTTTTTCATGTTCCAAAAACTACACTAGAAATAGGAAAAAAAGCATTTAGGTTTAAGGCTCCTAGAGACTGGAACAATCTACCAATTTTTTTGACATCTTTGAAGTATCTAGGTTCATTTAAGAATGCTCTTATCATTCACCTCACAACAGACTGCTCCTGTTAATTATTGTTACTTACTGTTATACTCTACTAGTGTTGGTGTCTAGAGTTTGTGGCCTGTGCAAGGTACATGAGTGAATGTGTTTTTATTTTTGTTTTTTTTGTATTCTTGAAATGTTTACTATTGTGTGTTTGATGTTTGCTGTATATATTGTGTATTTTTATATTACTGTGTGTTTTTGGTCAGGACCCCCTCGAAAACGAGATCTCAAGGGGTTTTTATCCTGGAAATAAATAAATTTCTCTAAAGGAAAAGTAAATTGTCTGAGATAGAAACTGGAAGATGGTTTATATTTCCCATCTAATTGAGTTTTATTTCAATTTCATTTTGATCTTGAGTGCTGTCACTGTGTCCATAAAACATCCACACTTTTTATTGCAAAGGCACCATATAAAGGGCCCTTACTCTTATTTTTTAACTTTGTGTCAGAAGAGTTTATTTTGATAAATGTGGAAGGTTGTGAAAATAACCGTGTGAGGGCTGCTCTGCAGATGACTTGCAATTTAAATAATAAACTACTCATAAAACAATACATGAGCAAAGCATAAATATGCAGTTACACAATGTCACTGGCCTGGATAAACAATTTCCAAGATGATACACAGGTATCCATTACAATAAGTACTAATTTAAGTGATGCTGAAGCCTTATTTGAGCCAACTTTATTACATGAAACTCATTTCAACCATCAGCTTGGTTATATCAGATGCACTTAGACGGTGTCTCTCAATTTATCTAGTTAATGTTTTAAAATAATGTCTGTTGAAGGTTGACATAAATGCCAAGACCTTTTCTTCCATCAGCCAAAAATGTTATCATGCGATCTTTCACTGAGATATGGGAAAATCCTTCCCTGTTTGTTGAAACTCCTATCTCTCTATTTCTCAACAGAGGTGAGGTCTGATCCTTAACTGATGACCCCCGGCCATTACAGAGACGAGCGGCGAGTGCATGTGGACACACATACACACATAAACGAAAAGATCAAGAGATAGCGTGAAGAGGAAAAATGGGTTCTCACTGTCCTCGTTGACATATTTGGGATTACATGTTGAAAGACAAGGAGATGGATCGATAAACACACACATACACGCAAGCAGCAAACAGATCAAGTAACAGAAAAGGGTTTAACAATGAATTCTGCGGCTCATAAATCATAGCAGATCTTGCAGCAACAGCCTAAAAACACAACTCACTCACACTTTGGGTTCACATTACAAACAGTCACACTTGGAGCAACACCAAAGACTCACTCTTAAGAGCTGTGCTAAAACACTCACAGTAGCTCACATATAAAATGGATGGGGTCAAAGAGGAACCCGGTGAGCTTCAAAACAGTGGACATCCTTTATTTAAATAAATACGCGTTTCAAAAAGCCCCACATTTATTTATTCTACATATCCAATTATGTGAATGGAGCCGGAATTGCTGGTGCTCAGTCTGACCTGTGGTTTGTTTGAACATTTAACTTTAGGTTTACTCCCCCTTTGAAAAATAAAACGTCATTACGGTACAGTGAGGTTTCGCTGAGCCTGTATTGAATCTTCAAAGCTAATCAAATCTCTACCTTGAACTGATCCCATCCCATTTTCTTAAAAATATACAGATCAAATGGTAAAAAGCATCAAGGGGGAAAGGTTACTCTTAACTTTGTCCAGCTTGTAATGACGTTAGTGAGCTCAGTCAATAAGAGTTTTATTTGTGCACTAAATATGCCATGACTTTGCGATTTGTTGAGAGTTCTGTGAAAAATAATTCTGTAATTTTTTCCTCTCACGGCTATTGTTATTTTCATCTTCTCTTTTATTTTCCTCTACATTCTCATTTCATGTCATAAAAGCTGACTATGCAGTTAAGTAGCGCTTCATCCATCCACATATGTGGACGAAAACGAGATCCTATAGGATCAAACATTCAACATAGGCTTCTTGAAATGAGCTGACTCTTCCATACCCCAGTTGGAAGAAACACATTTTTCCCATGAAGAGACAGTGAAGTGGATATGCAAGCATGCTCACGCTTACACACATGTACCAATTGTGTGAATTCTAGCACTGTGGTAGGAAGTTTTAACCAAAATGCTGACGAGTGCCATCATCTCTGGCCCCGTTACAATAACAGTCTGTTGGCAGTTTGCTGCTGCTTGTGTTTATGAGTGCATGTATGTGTGTGCCACAAGATTCAGAGAATGTCTCCCATCACTCAAAGGCTTTTACTGGAAGCCGACTAGATGCTGGCCACACACACATACACACACACTTTAAAAAAGCCCTCCACCCCAGTTTAGGTATCCCTTTCTCCTCTCTGTCTCTTTACATTGGGATCCATGACGGTGATCTGGTCAAAGCGCCTTTACAAAGACCCCAACTGGGGGAAGCTGAAGCCAGCTGTAAGGCTTTAAGTTGACAGTGAAGGGAGGTGTGTGTGTGTGTGTGTGTGTGTGTGTGTGTGTGTGTGGCGGGCAGGCAGAGGGAGGAGGAATTGTCACATTGTCTGAATGTACCTTCTGACCCTGTGTGTTAGCCCAGACGTCTAAAGGAGAAGTATCCGACGCTGGAACAACAACAGCAGAGACAAACACAGGAGTGGAGATGGAAACAGACAGACAAAGAAAAAGATATAAATATCAATATAAATATCAAAGCAAAAAATACTTGGGGTGATGGTGAATTTGTGCACAGTAGGGCCAAAAACAGGAGAGAGTAAAGACTTGTCAGCATATCTCTCCGCCGCTGCCCAGTGTGACGGGCATCTACAGGTTTAGCACTATGTGACTGTGTGGTGCTAAACTCTTCCAACATAATTTTATCACATTTCGGCAAGTACGTGCAACAGTCCCCCCTGACGAAGTCGTTCCTGGCTTAAGGCCCAGTGAACAAGCTCAGCTGAGGTAGAAATCAGTCACACCATATAATCCTGATATTTCCTGGTTTCAGTCAAGCTGCCGGGGGTTTTTTTTGTGCAATTCTGTGACATTTTTGGACAACTGAAGCTCTCTGCTGATTTCTGCTTGTTTGTTTGTGTGTCTGTCGGCGCAGGATTGTGGATCTGTAGTCTGTGGACTGAATAACCCCTGCTAACAATGTTTGCAAACAAGCGGGATAAGGGAGCAGATTACCCAACAAGCCTCATGGAACGCTCATGCATTCCATGAGAAATTTCAGATAATAGATTTAACAGATTGTACAGCTCGTTTTGAAATCTAGAACTATTAATGAAGCCAAACTGTTTTGACAGGAAGCATTTTTGCTTCTGTTTCTTTGCCCAGTTTGAGGGGGTCAAAGCAATTTTCATTAAAAGAGATTTATGCTTGAAAGGGAAGAATCAAACAGTGGAAGCTACTTCAGGTGTTTCTCACCTTGTATTTATCCTGAATTGATGATCCGTTAGAGCAAGTAAACAAGTACAAGTAAGGTAACAAGTACTATATACTAGTAAACTTTGTGATTTCTCTGCAAATCACTTTGGCAACATTGTTTAACTTAGACATTCAGGCCAATAAAGCATTGTGAACTGCGAACTGAACTATAAAATCTTCACAGTGAACTGAGAAGGCAGATAAAAACCCTTAAAAAGTCTTACTTACTGCATTTTACTAATTTTAAAACAGTTACTTTTGCAGCATGATGATCAGACGAATTAAAATGTCCAAATAATTGTGCCATTATTGCAGTGGTTTCTTCAGTAGTTATGCTTTTACCACATTCAGCAATTACAGTGTGTGTGTGTGTGTTTGTGTGTGTGAGTGTGAGAGAGAGAGAGAGAGAGAGAGAGAGAGAGAGAGAGAGAGAGAGAGATAAATAGTGAAAGAAAAACTATTTGTATGAGACAGTGGTCCGTGTGTTTCACACATGTTTTGACAGTTCTGCAAGATAATCCCTATTGTAGCGGTGCAAGGTTGGTGAGGATGTGCGGTTTTACTCTCTGAGAAAACCTGTTGCGACATGGATAAATCCTCTGTACAGACTCTTGTACACTGTAGTTACATAGATTTGCATAGATGCATCGTCTATGAGTTTTGAATCTGTGTACTTTCTGGTCAGCCATGAACGAAACAAAATTCTAAAATGTTAAGGGGTTCCTTTAAAACAAGCTGTATTAAGTATGATATATCTAAGAAGCCTTTAAGCAGTTAAGCTTTCTTCTGACTTGAGAAAAATTGAAGAAACAGATTATTGAGCTGCTAAGACTAAACAGTAGGTATTCAAGGTAGCTTTCAATGTGTGATGTGCAACTTCTTTCTCTATTATGTGTATATTGAATTGTTTATGTTATATTTGTTGCACACCAACTTATATTTGTTACTTATCTATGTTTTACATTGATTGATGTAAAGTGCTATACAAATAAAGATATTATTATTTTTATGTATAATAGTCCAATGAGGTACATAGAAGACATTTTTCTGTACTTTCTGCAGTTTGTGTTCAGGTTCAGTCAGAGAAAGACATGCAACACGCTGACGTGTCTGTGTCTTCTTGTGTGGTTTGGAATTCAAACTCTGCTTGGAGGGCATATGTGGCCACTTCAGCTACCTCAGCCTTTCCCCTTTAGAATCTCTCTGAAACACACACAACCACCCATACCCAACACAACCATCTCCAAACACACACACACACACCCACTCATACAATTGCTGAGACACTCTTTTCAAACCATGCTAAACCTTTAGACCAAACAATACAGGCTAGACCTAATCTTATTGCCCTCGTCCAATCAGAGGGAGGGAAATTTAAGAGTGGAATTGATTGGCCAGTAGCCACAGAGGCCGGTTAGGGGGAGGAGAACAAGAGGAGACAACCATTGTTGATTGATTACCATGAAAGACACTTTTGTTACCGACTTGAAGGCAGTGCACTGTGCCTGTATCAAGAGGAAACGCTAGCAATCTTAAAATGGGTCACCACTGCACTAACGTTCACAAGATACGTCACAGAGACAGTGAGGCGTGCACAAGACAACCTCACCACTCCTTCATGAAAGAGTAAGGTCCACAGATTATTAGCTGTGAATGATGTTGATTAGCTGTGGTGCAAAGGTTAGCAGAGTTGTTTCTATCTTTGACTAACAAAACACTTTGGAGAAGGAAAGCAGGAGCAGAGTGATGGAAGAGAAGAAGTGAGGAAATATGGTCAATTAGCCGTGGCTAAAAACTTATTGAACCAAATCAGGGCTTCAATATCCACAATGCTTTTGGTAATGATGACGACACTTAAGGGTGACTTCAGCTCACTGCCGTCTCATCTTTCCACATTGCAGGTTATGAAAACTGCTCCAGGAAAAGATTGAGCTTGCTTGTTCTGCTGGCAGGGTTCCGAGCGTTCCCAGAAAAATCACTCTACGGTGTCTGCATACACCAAATAAGTCAACAGGGATTTGAAATGTAACTCAGTAAGATAAGGTTGAAACATGTACAATTCTCCATTCAAGTTAAAAAAATGATTAGATCACAGTCCTCTGGCTTTGGAAATAAGTGAAAGTGTGGTCAAGATGCTATAAAACTATATGGGTGCTTGGATAATGTGGACTTTAAGGTTTTATTGATGTGCCTGGTCGCCTGATATTGAACCACATTTTTATCTATTTGATGTCATCTTATTGAATAAAATTTTACAGACTGACTGCTGTTTCTGGAATTTTATAGTCTACGCTACAGGCAAAGAACAATACTGTCCCTGATGCTCATCCAAGTACACCTCCAACTGTTTGCAAAACACACACACACACACACACACACACACACACACACACACACACACACACAAACACACACTTTCCTAGTCTTCTTGTTTGTACTGCCACATACAGATAATGATAATAATCCAAAATCGCATATCTTTTTACTTCATGTTAACGTCAGCAGTCTCCGGCCGCAGTATGATCCAGATTGTGTCGTGACAATCCTGCTAAATGATAAAATGTCAGCTTGTGGCAGCAAACAAAGACTTTACTCTCATTTGTGTGAACCTGCATTTACAGCCCATTCACACGAGGAAAAGCATTAATGCGTGACGTAGATCAAATGGAAGATGCAAAAACACTCTCCATGTGAGCCACCGATCCCACATCCTGCTCACAATGCTACAGCCCTTTGATTCTGAATGTGACCCTTCTAGTGAATTTGCTGCCAAGGCGAAGGCCCTCACTGTGTGAGTGGCAGTGATAGAAAGAGACAGAGGGGCAGCGTGCCTCTATTCACAGCCAACATATACATTAGCATATCTCCCATAGCGCGGGTAATGCACCTAGCCACCTGTAGCTGCACAACCCACACTCGGCAGCTCTTTCCCACCCACTTCATTTACTGGCTTCTCCAGAGTTTCTTGCATTTACATTGGTGCTTGTGTACAATGGCATATTAGGTACATTGTAGATAAATAAAAATTGATTTTGGAGCCAGGGGGTAATTTTTGTCTTTGAACAGAAGGAGGTATCTCATAATACTGGTTAATGAAAGTAGCTTATATGTGATAGCTGTGTAGCCTGCTATTATAATACAGTTTTTTTATCATAAATTTGTGACTTTAATCTCAGAGAATATCCAAGTTTTTTCTTGGAATATTACCCCCCTCCCCCCGGTTGTCCGTGTGTGTGTGTAAGCTTTCTCACTTTTGACGCCAACAGAAGCGTGTTATGGCAAACAGTTTTGAGCTAATGAAGTGAGCATTCTTGAATGGCAAACAGACATAATTTCTTATGTGTAGAGCAATGCAAATGGAGCTTGATGATCCTCAGATGAATAAAATTTAGAAACACACGACAAAAAAACAGCATGACTAAGAAAATGGCTGCTTTGACTGTTTCTGGGTGTGTTTCTGACTTAAACATCTTGTGCATATTAGAAAGAATATCAAAATTCAACTCGAGAAACTTGTCATAGTTTGCTCTCTCTCTCTCTCATGTTAACTTCTTAGAGGAGGGGTTTCGTTGAGGATAAGGGGTAAGAGGAGTGTCCTGAAGGCCAGAGGGAGCCTCCTCCAGGGTTGTGATTGGCTGAGGCTGTTGCGAGTGAGTGCCGGGGAGGCCAGTAGGAAGGTGAGTGGTCTGGGAGCCTGCTTAGGGGCAGGCAGCCACAGAAAGCAGCTACCACTGCCTCTTAAAACTTAGGTACTCCTCATTACAGCTCCAGACTGATAGAGAGAAGGGGAGGGCTAGAGACAGAGAGGGAAGGAGAGTGAGATATTCTGAACAGGAAAAGTTAGACAATCAGCAGTGCCACTTGTGTGCTCACCATTCCTGCTGCCTGCCCACTCCACTACCTGAGGCACACATATACACACACACAGGGAGGTGTTTCAGGGAGGCTTAGAGGGCTGACTCTCCAGGGAAGAAGGGAATTAAACACTTTTGTTTTCAATCCATCGCGTCCATACTCAGGACACAAAAAGGGATTACAGCTTGTACGCCTGTCCCACTTGCCCCTTTCTTCTCTCTGCAATTTGTCTTCACTGAGTTACTTTGGAGACTTTGGATACAACCTTCTTGAATTGTTGATTCGAGCTCTGAGAGGCATGGCACATGGACAAAAGAGCCCCAGGTGGGCATTAACCCAGGGTTCCTTCAGCTTGGCACTGGGCCTGTCGCTCTTCTCCCTGCTCCTCCTCCTCCTCACCGTCTCGGCCGCAGATGAGTACGACTACTACAGCTGGCAGTCGGACAACTTCCACAATGGCCGCTTCTATACCAAGCAGCCCCAGTGTGTGGACATACCGGCTGATCTGCGCCTGTGCCACAATGTGGGGTACAAGAAGATGAGGCTGCCCAACCTCCTGGACCACGAGACCATGCCAGAAGTCAAGCAGCAGGCAGGCAGCTGGGTGCCCCTCCTGGCCAAACGATGCCATGCTGATACCCAGGTCTTTCTGTGCTCGCTGTTTGCACCGGTATGCCTGGACAGGCCCATCTATCCCTGCCGCTCGCTGTGTGAGGCCGTGAGGGACAGCTGTGCTCCGGTGATGGAGACCTACGGCTTTCCCTGGCCAGAGATGCTGACCTGTGACAAGTTTCCCATTGATAACGACCTCTGCATCCCCATGCAGTTCACTGGGAACCACGCAACTCAGCCACCAGGTAGGGCAGCTGCCAGTACAACACACACCCTCATTCAAGCATTCTCACACACAAAAACATCTACACTTGCAAGTCCACAACAATTTAACTAAATAAAATTTTAGTATGGCTCCTAAAGAAGTAATTGGTCAAAAATTTGAATTATGGCTTTAACAGCAGGTAAATACAGTACAGTTTGTAAATAGAATACAGTTTGTCTCTGCATTGCAAATTTCAGGAATTTGAGCCATCTCACTAACAACATTACTTAGACAGACGAGTGTTCAACAGCCTGCAGAGCCAGAGTGAACAGTGAGAGCCTGAAAATGTCTGTAAGGCTTATATGGTTTCCCCGCACTGCAATGATGACAGATGAAGGTTTAATTGAGAGACTATCCAGAGGAGGTCAGTGAGAGAGACAGGAGCAGGACGAGGCTACAGGGGA